>NC_085138.1:404743765-405055730 GCF_035046485.1 Aedes albopictus | reverse complement strand
GAATTAACAACATTTTGTGCCTTAGCAGTTTTGTCTAATTCCCGTCTAGCTAAGCACCGCCCAATAATGATCAAGTTTATTCTTGCACCTCGTCTAATGCCTCATGGCCTATTTGGTTTTAATTACAAATTTAAATATTAGCTTCCATATCATGTAAAAAATATTGTGAAAGAACTACACTTCCCCAAAATAATACGATTGAATAATTGTCTCTCCAACTCTGTTTCCGTCTAGTCCACGTCTATTATGGGCACAACCTCAATTCAACTCTCGGCACACCTTTTACGTGACACTATGGTACATAGGATGGCCAAAATTTACAATAAACGACCGCAGGTGTTTATTTGAAAAGTCGATCAAATTCTTCGCATCCCAAATTAAATTATGTGTGCAAAGTACGATTGAGCAGAAAGCTTACAAATTGAGATCGATATAGCTATAGAATTATTATTCTTAATCACTTAAACTAATTTACAGCTCTATTGTCCACTGGGGCACTACGTGAGCAATTTCAATTGACA
The DNA here is from genome assembly GCF_035046485.1 of Aedes albopictus. Lineage (NCBI taxonomy): Eukaryota > Metazoa > Arthropoda > Insecta > Diptera > Culicidae > Aedes > Aedes albopictus. The sequence goes on along the minus strand of NC_085138.1, from coordinate 405,055,209 downwards.
GCTGCACTTACATTTTGTACAGCGCCTAGATTCTATTCTACTTTGTCGAACTGGTTGCCTTTCTGCTGCTTTCACTTTTTCTACATTACACCTAGTAGAATGATGAGCACAAGGATGATGATGGATGGCCGTTGTTCCTTTCCAGTCCGATTGGGGGGTGCTGAAAAATTCATTTCGTCATATCTAAATTCAATCACCTACAGCTCATTTTAGAAGCTGAACCTGAGAATATGGTATATAAACAACTTGTGCGGCTAGACCAGTTCTGCAAGAAAGTCACGGAAAAACCACTACTTTTCCAATATTTAGGGTAAATGTCACGGACTACCTTAGAAAAATCCCAATGATATTCACGGTGAATATCAATTGGCATTTTTCAAAGGTCGTCCGTGACATTTACATCAAATATTCGAAAAATAGCGGTTTTTCCGTGACTTTCTTGCAGAACTGGTCTAGCTGCACAAGTTTTTCATATACCATATTCTCAGGTTCAGCTTTTGAAATGAGCTGTAGGTGGTTGAATATAGATATGACGAAATGAATTTTTCAACATATGAGTAGCAGTTCGCCGATGTCCAAGGTATCCGGGTCCGTTTGGGCCATAGGGCTCAGAAGAGGGTCAGTGTCAGTTGCTCTCGGGGGAAAAGCTGACGAAAAATTGCAAGTGCCGGGGCTGGGAATCAAACCCATGACCATCCGCATATGAAGCGAACGTGTGACCAACTACGCCATGGGCCCCGGCAATATAGCTATAGAAACGACCAAGAAACTTCAATTAGAATGTTCGCCACCAGATCTATAATACGCCATCACAGTGCAACGATGATTTTTTTTCTTTGCTGTTGTTAAATACTATGCTTCGTATGTAGAAAATCCACGCACACATGCGTTTGCATTCTCCCAAGACGAAGACAACTTGTTGTTTACATTTTATTGACGGGAATAATGGGATTTATTGCATAAATTAAACAGTTTTTGCTGCATTCTGCATTCATTTTACTAATCCAACTTTGAAGTGTCACAGAGTTTTTGTGTGATGTGAATTGGAGGTTGGTCCAACAAGTGAATCTGGCGAAGTAAAAGTTGAATGGTGATGAATAACAATTTGGCTAGCTGCTGCTTTGGTGCGGTTGCCTTCTTTGTACGCAATATTTACGAGAAAAATAGTTAACTCGTAAGTGGAGTGAAATCAAAACGTGAAATTTCTTATCTGATGAACCATTGACAAGGGTTAGTTGGAAAATCTGTAATGATTGGCTATTTTCCGTCTGATATGACGGGAAATAGCGCGTATGATGAAGAAAATGCAGGTTTCCAGATTGCATTATTTTGTGTTCTGAAATTTTCTGGATTGTCTTGTCCAAACTCTTCTAGAGTACTGTGGATGAAATCAGCTATCGTACTAGTAATTGCTTTTGTTATAAACTTAAATGTCAATAGGATAGTGTTCTGTTTCTAATCACATAACAGTCCCATATGAGCAGGAAACCCAGCAAATATAGGACTTATATGCAATTACAGGCAGTTCAGCAGACCTAGATAATCTCAAAGGTATTCATTTTGTGCTCTGGGGTTCCTAAAGATTTTGTGAAAATTGTGGTAGAATTTATAAAACTACTAAAACTACTGAATCAGTAAATCTATTCTGAAGCAAGCTTGCCCAGGTTCACGGTAGTTCCAAACAGATGATCCGCTTTTTGAGGAACGCAGCGGTACGTGCCTTTGACGCAGTTTTGACTTTTCCACAGTCCGGTTTAGTAGTCTATTTATTTCCAATTTCTGAAAAAGTTGCCAACAAATACGGTCCCATATGTGTTAAAAAATGGTGTCACCATTCGCAAACCCAACAGATGCTGGTTGTTCCAGAGTGATAACGAGTGTGTAGCAATTTGAATGCAATTTCATCAGTCCACTTAAAACTATCCTCCATCCGTTCGTTCGTTGGAGTTTCCTTGTTCGTCGCGATGATTTATTCCGTATCCACGCCAGATAATTGAAATTCATCATTCTCTTTGGGGAGATGATAATCCAAGACATAACCTCATCCCTCGTCCCATCCAAGTCACTCCATCCCCGTAGCCTAGCTCAAAGTCAGCGCCCAGCGAAATGAGAAGATACATAGCTACGAGAGCTTCCACAGAGCGTCACACGTACTATCGTGAATAATAAATTCCGCTGAAATATTACGCACTGTCAGAAGTGCTTATGGCCCAACTTTCGGTATTAAATTGTAGCGGAATAACGTTTCGCCTCCTCGCTGAAGGAACGAAACGAGCGAAGCGAAGCCATCCAGAGTCTTGAGCGCTACTCCACGCTTCGGATAACTGACGTCGACGATGGCAACGAAGGCTAAGGCGACGCGACGTAGTGCTAGTGCTAGACAAGAGCACAGTTTTCACACCACCACTCATGATCGTCCCTGTTGTGAGAATAAGATGCCTTTTAAAATTATTAAAGCGCAAGAAAAATGTATACTCAAAGCCGAAGACGTTCCGGGGTGGTCTCGTTTGCAGTGCAGTGGATGTGTGCAGGAGCGTGCACTCCTGCTGCATGTTGAATGCACTACGAATTTGCTGTGTTGGATTTTTGACGTACCGAGGAGATTTTTGTGCGATGCTGAATGTTCACCATTCTCATATTCGTTGTTTACAGTACAAGCGCAAAGCTGCCTCTTCGCAGAGATTAGATGTTTTATTCCACTAGAGACTCAAATAGAATATTGCTAGATACTCTATGTGCAAACAATCTTAAAGGGCGAACGAGAAAAAATGGAATCATCCGTCATTGTTCTGTTTTTACTAAGATAAAAATCTCGGATTTTACTCCAAGTTTAGATTAGACATTTTGTCATATTTTTATAATGGCTGGGTATAAACTTATCATTTTTCAAACCTTTGCGATTGCTATACAGGTAGTTGTTGAAATATGTGCCCGGCAGATGAACGCAAATCGTATCTGAAACACTGTAAATAAATTGTTTTTAATGCTAAAACTTCCTTAAATGAACGGTGATTAATACTTATACAAACTATATCAATCTACGAGAAAATAATGTAATGTCCACGAGCAGTGGGAAAAGTAACGGCTCAAAACATCTTTAAACTGATTATGACAACTTTGCCCACACATCTGCTGGCACTCCAAAATCCAGAATGAAACTGAAAGTTTCAGACGCTGCTTCCGACTATGGAAATTTTTGGAATTACTGGATTACATTTGGGTGACGGATCGCAATGTTTTTCTAAATGAAATATTAGCAAATATTCTCATAGAAAAATTTAGCGAAACTTCAGATTTCCAGCATTTGCTGTGTTCCGTATTTGAAATTCAAATGTGACGCTATTCCCTCCGAAAACACGAATAAACAACAGCAATAGACTACCGGAAAATTTCCAAACCCAAATATATCCCCCAAACTAACATATAGCGTCGTCCCATACATTATGCACACCCCGAAAGCTCGTATTTCTTGCATGACAAACCAAATATTGAATCCAAAAAACGACGGAGCGCTTTGCCAAGCCCAAGCCACCGCTGTCTCAGTCACAGTTTTAACTCTTTCATGCGAAAAGAAACACATGTTTTCCCTGCTTTTCCCCGGATGCTCACTTTGACGCTGGGTTTCGTTTTCGTAACTCTTCGTAGGTACGTGTGTGCCTGCATCTCACATGAGCAATAAATGGATGGATCTGTGTCGTTTTTAGCGACTCATGCGTCAGACTTGTTGTTGAAGGCCCAGGACTCTCGACGACGAAGACGAAGACGTTTGCGTCTTTTCACGAATGCGTTCCAATCCAGTGTGTGCTAGGTATAAGCTTACACGAGTGTATATTTCATAGCTTGTGAAAAAAATGCAAATCCTTCCAAAATCTTCACGCGGCATGACATTGATTCCTACTTTTTGGGGTGAATCGTATGTTGGCTTCCGACAACGAACGGTTGTCGTCAGGATTAGTTGAATGAATAATTTATAGAACTCTCTTAATTAAAATATCAAAAATGAATACGAGTGGGCTTTCCCCAGACGGGAGGTGCTGTCGCATATACTGTACAGTGATTGGATTCCATATTCGCTCATGCTTTCAAGTTTAGGTTGTCGAAAACAGTGTGTCGTACTTACTAACCTTACCGATCAGGCTTAGGCCGGGGTGGCCTCTCCCGAGCAGAAGGAAATAGCAGCAGCATAATAAAATGTGTTATTTTGGAAAAATAACTGAGTAACGGAAAGAGTTATTTTCATGTTATTTACATAACATATCCTGTTATAAACTTGTCTGTCATAAGCGGCAAAATAACAAAAATTATAACAAAAAAATGTTCCTGGAAGACCTGTTCAATAACATGTTTTGTTAGTTTCAAAAACAACTTAATAACAGCGAATTTTCAGAATATTTCAATAACAAATTTTGATATGATTAAGTTATTGATAACAATCTGAAAACAAAATTTGCTTTTTTTTCTGTTGCGGATAGGAACTCCTCCAAAGTCCCATATGAATTCAATGGGATGCGCAACAATATGATCTATTGTTAAATGTTTCATTCATAATTGGGACGCTATTGTTGCCGCAAGCGATTTATTTATCGAAAACAGAGAGAAACAATAGTTTTCGTTTATTTTCCAAACAACTTAAGATGAAAAACTACCGACGTTTTGAAGCCCTTTATTAGGTGGTTCATTGTTCATAAGATTAATTTACATTATTACCCCATTGATTGACACATTTAACCAAATGAATCTAAGTGGGCTCGATGCAATGAAATCAATAAAAATAAAATGTCTTAAAATAATCAATGGAGTTTTTCTTCTTGATGACTTATTTTTTTACATTTTTGTCGAAAATGTGTTGTTCGTCCTTGAATTCCACCAGTTGATCCAAAATGTTTCATAAAATGGCTAAATGCTTATAAAACAAAAGGCTGATAAGTTGGCTCTGTCACAGTTAAAACGTAATGCCAGAGGAACTGATGACAAAATAATATTTTCTGTTACAGTTCCTCACGGAATGCTGTGAACAACGGGAATATCGAATGGTGTAGTTTTGATTCCAAAGCTAGTTATGTTGTAATATTAATGATCAAATATTTGTACAGTCTCAATGACACAATTATAACTGAACTTGTGCTACAACAAAACATGTTATTGAAATGTAATTTAAAGAAAATATACCAAGAGCACGATCATAACAAAATAAGACTGCCCAACAGAACATGTTATGGAACGGTGATGACTTAATAAGTTAATAATAACAAACCGAGATATAAAAGCAGGTTTTGTGATTCCGTTGTTATTATTTTGATATTTTCTTCTGCTCGGGCTGCTGTACATAGTAGCCGTCTCCATTTCACGCGGTCCATGGTTGTTTGTCTCCAGTTCCACACTCTGCGCAGGGTCCGCAGATGGTCCTTCACTTGGTCGACCCACCTAGCTCACTGCGTACCACGTCTTCTTGTACCGGTCGGATGACTCTCGAGAACCATTTTATTTGGGTTGCTATCCGACATCCTAATGACGTGACCCGTCCACCGTAGCCTCCCGATTTTCGCAGTGTGGACAATAGTTGGTTCTCTCAGCAGCTGATGCAGCTCGTGGTTCATTCGCCTTTTCCAAGTCCCGTCTTCCATCTACACTCCGCCGTAGAAGGTACACAACACCTTCCGTTCGAAAACTCTTAGGGCGCGTTGGAAACCGTCTCGATTTTATCACCGTCGACAGAAATTCTAGGTGGCGGACGCGGTTCTTCCTCCCTGGTGCCCATCTTGTACTTTGTAATCGACACATTAATGACAAATCCGATTCGCCTGGCTTCACTCTTTAGTCGAATGTACGGTTCCGCCATCGTCTCAAATTTACGAGCCATAATATCAATATCATCAGCGAAACCAATCAGCTGAACGGACTTCGAGCAATGTTGACCAGCAAGCACGAAAGACCATCACCTTGCCGTAACCCTCTGCAAGACCCGAAGGGACTTCAGAGTGTCTATCATGATACTCGAACTACGCACATCACTCGATCGATGGACTGTCACCTTGATCAATCGTATCAGTTTATCCGGGAAACCGTAATCGTGCATAATCTGCCATAGCTGTTCTCGATCGATTGTATCATACGCTGATTTGAAATCGATGAACAAGTGATGTGTGGGCACGTTGTATTCGCGGCATTTCTGCAACACCTGGCGGATGGCGAACATCTGGTCCGTTGTAGCACGTTCACCCATGAATCCAACCTGATATTGCCCCACTCTTGCAATCGGTGATAGACGGTGGCATAAAATTTGAGAGAGTATCTTGTAGGCAGCGCTCAGAAGTGTGATCGCGCGATAGTTACCGCAATCCACCATGTCGTCCTTTTTATAGATGGGGCATACGATACCTTCCATCCACTCCTCCGGTAATACTTCCTCCTCCTCCCGACATGCGGGGGAGCCTGCATGTCCGAGTCTGTGCAGATACCACCTAAAGCACCCATGGCCTGACAGAAATTGAGTCAAGTGAAAATTCACCTCGCCATGGGGCCTGCTCGTCCACTTGAACACGCTCGGTATGAGCATGTGTGTCCATCTACCCTTGCAGGAGGAATCCCATTCCCTCTGCCACTTCAGCATAGACGAGGTTCTGGCGATACGCCTCGCGCCTCTTATGCCGCGTCGCTCGAAGCATTCTTCATCCTCTGCCACCACTAAAGCTATGGGCATCATGCCCGGTAGCACACATACCGCGTCCTTTGAGACCGTGCGGTATGCGCTCACCACCCTAAGGCACATGAGCCTGTGGGTACTCTCAAGTCGCTTCACGTTTCGATTAACCACTAGCGCCTTCGACCATGCAGCGGCGCCATACCGTAGTATGGAGACCGCCACTGCCGCGAGCAGCTTACGGTTACTCGAGACTATTGCCGAGCTATTTGACATTATCTTTGACAATGTCATTATCGCCATGCTTGCCTTTTTGCAGGCATATTCTACGTGACTTCCGAGTTTCAGCTTATCGTCGATCATGACCCCCAATTGCTTCAGTGAGCGCTTAGAGTTAATCGTGCATCCACCTATGGTGACCACTGCCTGCTGTTCTGACTTGCGGTTGTTTACCTCCGTTTTGTGGTGCGCAAGTGCCAAATGTCTCGACCTAATCCAGTCCTCCACTATGCCAATTGCGTGAGTTGCTGTCAGTTCCACTTCCTCTATCGACTCGCCGTATACCACGAGGGTAATATCATCGGCGAAGCCGACCAGCTTTACGACCGGTGGCAGTTTGAGCCTCAATACGAATTCATACACCGCGTTCCATAGTACCGGGCCCAAGATGGACCCCTGCGGTACCCCTGCGGTGATGTTGTAGCTCCTCTCGCCTTCCTCGGTGTCATAGATTAGCACCCTACTCTGGAAGTAGCTCTCCAATATCCGGCATAGGCTAACCGGGACTCCTAGATGGTGTATTGCGCACTCAATGGCGGCCCAGCTGACGCTGTTGAACGCATTCTTAACGTCCAGCGTGACGACCGCACAATAACGGATTCCTGTTCGCTTCTTTTGGTGCGCTATCCCAGCCGTTTTGGTTACAGCCCTAATAGCGTCCCCCGTCGATCGACCCTTCCGGAAGCCGAACTGGTTATCCGAGAAACCAGAGTCATCGGGTTTCTCGGTATAGACCATCAGCCTCGACAGAATGATCCGTTCCAACAGTTTTCTGGCGGTGTCCAGCAGACAGATAGGTCGCCAGGTGGCTTCCCGGGTTTGGGCAGTACAACCAATCTTTGCCTTTTCCACCTCTCCGGAAATTCGCCTCTGTCTAGGCACATCTGCATAGCTACTCTGAACATGTCAGGCTTAACCTCGATGGCCGTCTTGATGGCTAATGTCGGGATACCGTCCGGACCCGGAGCCTTGTTCAACTTAAGCGACTTCGCTATTGCAATGAGTTCGTCGTTCGTCACCGGGGCTACCTCGCTATGGCCGGTTTGGCTATAGGGAACGGGGGCCCATGGTCTTGTATCGTGGCGCGGGAACAGCGTTTCCACGATCTTCTGTAGCATCTCTGGGGAGCGTTCTGGGGGTGCTGACACGCCCTTCGTTTTGGCCATGACTACTCTGTAGGCATCACCCCATGGGGTCGTGTTGGCTGCCTGGCAGAGATTTTCGAAGCACGCCCGCTTACGTGTCTTAATCTCTTTATTCAGTGCCAGTTTAGCCGCCCTGTAGGCCTCACTTCGTTCAATTCTATCCTCATGGGTACGAGAGCCCTTTGCATCATCCTTCTAGCTCTTAAACAGGGTGCGTGGAGTTCTGCGATTTCTGGACACCACCAGTACACCGGTTTGCGTCCATTTCTGGGTAGGGATCGCCTTGGCATAGCGGCGTCACATGCACGGCTTAGGGTTCCGACTAGATCATCGCTGGATAGATCGTCGGTGTTACCCTCCATAAACAATCGCTCCACAAATGCCGGCTTATCGAATCGCGAAGTCAGCCATCCCCGATGACGGTCGATGACCTACGGCTGTGGCCGTCTTCCTCCGTGTTCCACTCTGTATCGAATCGCCAGATGGTCACTATGCGTGTATCCATCGTCGACCCTCCAGTCCGAGTTAGGGTTTAGACCCGGGCTCCAGAAGGTCACATCAATGATGAACTCTGCACCATTATTCGTACTGTAGGTTTATTTTGTCGCCTACGTTCGCGACATCCACGTTTAGTCTAGCTATAGCTTCGAGTAAGGCCCAACCTCTCGCGTTAGTCAAGCGGCTACCTACTCAATCGCCCAGGCGTTGAAGTCTCCACAGATGACCACGGGACTCAACCCCACTATTGCGCTTGTTAACGATTCCAGCATAGACGAGAACTGGTCTATCGTCCACCTGGGAGGGGCATAACAACTGCAATAGTATACCCCGTTGATCTTGCTATTGCGAAGCCCTCGTGCGACGTGGATACTATGTATTTCCTGGACCGGAAAACGACCGGTTGTACAGATCGCCGCTAGCTTGGCCTTATCTGCTACCCAGTTCCCGTTGTCGGGTGGGATGCGGTAGGGGTCAGCTAGCAGGGCGATGTCTGTACTAGACTGCGACACTGACTGCCACAGCAACTGCTGCGCAGCTTCACAGTAGTTCAGGTTTAGTTATGTAACCTGCAAAATCGTTTGGAACTTCGACCTCCTCGCGTGCCTGGGAATAGCCCGCCCGTCATGTGGCCCTTGTTTGCCGTGCAAATCAGGCATTTTGGTGCCAAGTTGCACTACCTGGCGAAATGGCCTTCTATTCCGCACTTCCTGCAGAGGAGTTTACTCCGATCAGGGCCTTTGCATGCCCAGGACTTATGTCCTTGCTCGAAGCACTTGAAGCACGCCATGTCCCTCTAGCCATCTTCAAGTGTAGCTGCGCCAAGCTGCTCTTCCGTTGGTAGGGCCACTGCTAGCTGCTGCGCGTAGTCTTGAGCCACTTCTACGCTACGCAGCTGCTCGATGTTGAGCCGCGGCGTTCGACTTCAACCTAGACTTCAACCGTCGAAAGTGTGAGCGCATGCATACAGCGACTAAGTAGTGATCCAAATCTATATTCGCACTGCGGTATGTGCGGACATTGATTATATCCGAGAAGAATTTACCGTCGATTAGAACGTGGTAGATTTGATTTTCTGTTTGATGGACGGGTGATCTCCAGGTGGCTTTGCGGGAAAAAGGTGCTTCGGACTACCATACCACGGGAGGCTGCAAAGTTTACGCATCGCTGGCCGTTTTCATTCGATACGGCGTGCAGGCTGTTTCGCCCGATTACCGGTCTGTAAATATCCTCCCTTCCTACCTGCGCGTTCATGTCGCCGACAACGATTTTCACGTCACGCGGCGAGCAACCATCGTATGTTTGCTCTAACTGCGCGTAGAACGCTTCTTTCTCGTCATCAGGTCTCCCTTCGTGTGGGCAGTGGACGTTGATGATGCTGTAGTTGAAGAAACGGCCCTTAACTCTCAACATGCACATCCTTGCGTTAATCGGCTGCCACTCGATCACACGTTGTCGCATCTTGCCCAACACTATAAATCCTGTTCCCACTTCATTGGTGGTGTCACCGCTTTCGTAGAAGGTAGCCGATCGATGCCCGCTTTTCCACACTTTCTGTCCAGTCCAACAAAGTTCCTGCAACACCACGATATCGAAGTTGCGACGATGTAGTTCGTCGTAGATTATCCTGTCACATCCTGCGAAACCTAGTGACTTGCAATTTCATGTTCCAAGTTTCCAATCGTAGTCCTTATTTCTTCGCGTGGGTCTTTGCCGATTGTATCGAGTCGTATTTTCTTCTATGTTATTCGCAATGGGGATTTTTACGGGTGGCTTATTGGGCCTACGCCAATACTCCTGTCTCGCCGGAGGGCCATCGTGCCAGTTCTGTTTAACGTCCCAACCAACACTGGGACGACCACGCTGATGGGGCTACCACCTTGGATCTAGCTGGGCGTGGTGCAGCGTTTCTTACTCAGCCGCTGGATGCCAGAACAGACGCTGTTTGAGCCGCACCTCCTTGGTGAACAGACACTCGGATCGTACCTCCTCAATCTAGCTGAAGTCAGAAGGACAACAGTGCCCAGGCTGCACTACCAGCTACGCACACAACTCTTAGCTGGCGGTCTTTACCATCGCTTGACCCGTGGAAGCATGAGGTAAGAACTTGTGAGGACCAGAGCAATGTTGGACGCTCTCCTTATCGACTCACCGTTTTGCAGCCGTTTTGTTTAGATTTTTTTTTTCTAAACTTCAATTTCTATATTAATTTTTATTAGTTAAATAAAGGCAGTACAAAAAATAGACATATGTCAGAGCTTTTTTTTTTTTATAAAATACGTAAAACAAATTAAACAGCGACATTTTCGACGTCGTTCACTTTCCATCAAGTGCTTAACAACAGTCTTAAATTAAGATTTAACTTCTTCATTAAAACAATACACGATAATTTTAGATTTATTGTCATTTGACTGCGTATAGTGAGCCTAAACTCTGCCACTTTTATTACCCCCTGCTGTCCTTCAGAACATGACATGGAAGCAATATTATTCTCCCCAGATCCCATACGTCCCATTCTTCTCATAATCGTCGTTGTAAAAACAACTTCTTCCCAAACCTCTCAACCCCCACTCAGTACCAAGAAGTGTAATGAAAACACATTATTTTAAATATTAATTCAACCTCGTCTGAGTTGTGCTTCAGCTTCAGGAGAGGAAAGTAAATAATAACTGCTCGACTTCAACGACGAGGACGACGCCAGAACACGCAGCAAAACCACACGCCATCCAGTGCGATACCTAAATCTAAGTCGTTGTGTCGTCGTCGTCGTCACCGCGCCGGTAACATTCAACTTCAAACCTGCGCTCGAGAAGAAACACGCTCGCAAAATGCGACGATTCTCATCGTTAAGTTTCCGAATTTAGTGTCAATTTGGCACGCCAAAAACTCGTATGTCGTCCCGACTAACGCCGGCAAGTTGAATCCTTTCCCCCCCCTACCGCCCCTCCCCTTCGCCATCCCGGGGGAGGTATTTTTTTTACGGTTAGGGAAATTTAGTGCGGTTCACCACCGAAGACCGAGCGACCGACCGACCGACCGCCTGTCAACTATCTTGGCGACCCAAAGGGGCCAAAAATCAACTCTTCCTAACCATAAAAGACGGGTATAACGTACATATATATCGTACGCATTTTGGACGGAAACTTTTGGCTTGAATTAAACAAGTTTAGCCACTTTCCGTCAGGCTTGTAGTTTTCCCCGGCACGGGTGTCGTTTTCTGCTGGTTTTATGTGGAAAAATGAACAGTGACTTAGGTATGCATGTGTACACGACTTTCTGCTGTAGTGTTGGATTGTTTTTAAAAAAACCAGTGAAAATAAAACTTTTGTGAAAAATGCTTTTAACCCTCTGGGGATATTTTTTTATTATCGTACAAATTGGAACGAAGGTTCTCAGAATTTGATGAGCGGCTGTTCGAGTCCGTGTGAAGTTGATCATCAATGTTAACCTCTTTTCTCGATCAGCCTAGATAGCTGTGTAGTGTCGGTAGCGATTGTCACAATTAGCCAAGAATAACACTACGTACCACCTGTTCCGGTGGTAAGAGTCAACCAACAGGTGACCCCTAATTCATGGTGTGATGCGGCTTTATGCTTACCGTGCCTAGGAATGAATGGCTAGGGGATTATGAAGATGTTGTTAATTAGTTTAAATTTTCACCTATATGGTTTCGCATTATGCGATTTACACAGTGTATTCTGTGTATCCTCGTCTTTGGTGTTTTCCAATCGAAACTGATCTGGTTTTATTGTTGTTGTTCTTTGCTGCTGTTAAGTAGTGGCTAGGGTTAGGATAGCTCAGATCAATCTTCAGCATAAAATAACAGCATCGATCAATCTTGCAGACTTATGCAAAATGGTACAACCCAAGTGGCCTTGGTTCAAGAACTTTACTTTCGTAAGGGAAATTTCTTCTAGGAAATCTTGTGAACCCGGTGTTTGCTACTTTCAGTAAACATGAAATGGAAAACTAGCGTGTTATGCCTCGAGCCTGTGTGCTTGCCAACAACACAATCGTTGCTACACTCATCTCTGAACTAACCACCAGAGATGTAAGTGCTATCACAATTGATATATCTGTTGGAAACCTCATCAGGAAATACGTCTATTGTTCGGTGTATTTACCGCATGATGAACCATCCCCTACGGATGCTTTCAAACAAGTCATCGCATACTGCACTTCAAAAGGCCTTCCGCTAATTGTTGGCAGTGATGCATATTATCTGGGGCAGCTCAGACATTAACTCGAGAGGCTTCAGTTTGATGGAGTACTTAAGTACTACAGATCTTGCATTACTTAACATAGGAAACCACCCAACCTTCATGGTATCTGCTAGAGAGGAAGTGTAAGACATAACGCTTTGCTCTAGTAGAATTAGTCACGAGCTGACCAATTGACATGTGTCAGATCAGATGAAGAATCTTTATCTGACCATCGCTACATCTTTTTTGAACATATAAATGTTACTTCGCAAACATTGCGTTTCAGGAACCCCCGGTCAACAAACTGGGATCTTTTTACTGATTTGATGGCGGCCAAATTTCATGAATACTCACCACCATCCATTGACACTTCAAATGATTTAGATGATGCCGTTGATACTACAACGACCTTCATCATGGAAGCTTTTGAAGAAGCATGCCCTCTACGGTCTGTGAAGATCACAAGAGGAACCCCTTGGTGGAACTCTGATCTGGCGAAACTCAGAAAACAATGTAGAAAGAGTTGGAACAGACGACGTTCGGCTGGTTCGGAAGCTTTCAGGTCTTCTCGCAAGGCCTACCAGAAAGCTCTCCGGTTTGCTGAACGATCCGGCTGGAAAACCCTTTGTACAAATGTTTCCAGTTTGAGTGAAGTCAGTCGGTTGAACAAAATCCTTGCGAAATCTAAGGATTTTCGAATGAACGAACTTCGTTTGCCAAATGGCGATCTGGCTTCCTCTGATGAGGAAGTTCTGGAATGCTTATTCGGCACACACTTCTCTGGATGTGTGGATATTACATCTTCGGATGAACCTGATGTCTTTTCTTGTAGTTACGACTCCCTGGCTTCGGCTCGGAGTATTGTAACTATAGAATCGATTGAGTGGGCACTTGATAGCTTTGCTCCTTTCAAATCTCCTGCGACAGATGGGATTTATCCTATTTTGCTTCAGAAGGGATTATCACCGCTTTTATGGAATCTCGTAACAGATACGCTATTGGACAACTCAATAATAGCGGCTTTCCTACTTATGGTTTCGCCGTAGACTACCTAATATTGGTAGTCGATATGTGCATCAGCACCCTTTTTGACCTGATGCAAAACGTTCTTCGGGTAGTTGAGGGTTGGTGTCGCCAACATGGCCTTTCGGTTAATCCGAGTAAAACATCTATTGTTCTTTTTACAGAAAGGCGAAACCGTAATGGCGTTCGACCTTTGCGTCTCTTTGATTCTGAAATCGTACGTTGGAGTCATTCTTGATTCTAAGCTTTCCTGGACACCTCACATTGAGTTCAGAATCATGAAGGCTTGTATGGCCTTCGGGCAATGCCTGCGAACCTTTGGTACAACTTGGGGTCTAAAACCCAAGTATATCAAATGGATCACACAACTGTTATTCGGCCAATATTGGCCTATGGATGACTAGTGTGGTAGCAAAAGGGCGAAATGGGAACGGTCCAATCAAAGTTAGACCATCTCTAAAGGATGTGCTTAATGGCGATATCTGGAGCGTTCTCTTAACTCCCACGGCAGCGCTCGAAGTTCTCTGACGTTGCTCCACTACACATTCATTTCAAACAAGAAGCACTTTCTTGCACTTACCGTCTACGGGTACTCGGTCTACTAGAGGAAACTCCTGTGAACCGCACATCAACATACACCTCGTTGTTTCCACTTTTGGTGAATTGGGACAAAATTATCATTGCTCCAAGTGATCTTACAATTGTTTGTAATTTTCCATATATTTAGGACATTTTCCACGAAATTCCCTTCCCGGGAAGAGTGGACATCTGAATATCTGGAGAGAAAAATTTCAGACAGCATCGTATGTTACACTGATGGCTCCCTTCTCGAAGGTCGAGCAGGTGCTGGTGTATATTCTCGTGAGCTAAGGCTGTATTAGTCTTACTCACTTGGTAGACACTGCACAGTTTTTCAGGTCGAAATCTTCGCTCTAATGTGTGGAGTGCAATCAACACTTCAGCAGCACGTAATGGTCAAAGTAATATACTTCTGTTCAGATAGCCAGGCTGCTATTAAAGAACTTGCTTCGGCCAACTCCAGGTCGAAGATAGTTATCGCTTGTCGAACTCAAATCGAGGAGCTGAATTCAGCAAACGCTGTTCACCTTGTTGGGTACCTGACCATTAGGCCGTCCCTTATTTTGCAAAATTTAGAAATGTTATAAGTTCGTTAGTGGAAAATGATCGTTTTAGCTAAAAAATGATCGTGTCAAAATTTGAAGTCCGTATCTCAAGGCTAAGTGGTCCCTCAAGGGGCCTAAAGTTGTCAAAAATTGTATGGGACCAAAAAAACATGAAATTTTTATCGACAGAAAAATACGCTATTCTACTAAAACCGGTGATTTTGGGACCCTAAAGGGCCAAAAATGTGCTTAGATTTGCGATATCTCTACTCGTTTCCAAGATATTGACAAAAAACAACTGAAAAATCAGCATTTTTGACCATTTTTTTAGATTCCGAAGGAAACTTACCTTATTTTGTTCAATAACTCAATAACGAGTAGAGATATCGCAAATCTAAGCACATTTTTGGCCCTTTAGGGTTCTAAAATCACCGGTTTTAGTAGAATAGCGTATTTTTGTGTCGATAAAAATTTCATGTTTTTTTGGTCCCATACAATTTGTGACAACTTTAGGCCCCTTGAGGGACCACTTAGCGTTGAGATAATGACTTCAAATTTTGACACGATCATTTTTTAGCTAAAACGATCATTTTCCAACAACGAACTTATAACATTTCCAATTTTTGCAAAATAAGGGACGGCCTACTGACCATTCTTCCATCGCTGGAAAGGGATTGGCTGATGAGTTAGTTCGCACTGGAGCATCACATGACTTCATTGGCCCTGAGCCAGCTAGCTATTCCGATATCGAAGTGTTGGGTAGAGTTTCAGATTCACACCTTAGCTGCCACTCAACACAGACAATACTGGAATAGTTTGGAGTCATGTCGTCAAACCAAATTGTATTGTACTGAGCCATCTCTAGGGGTGGTAAAGTATCTAACAAATCTGTCAAAGCAGGATTGCAGCATTCTGGTCAAAGCATTGACTGGCCACTTCCGACTCAGATATCACATGGCGAACATTCAGCAAGCTGATTCACTTGCATGTGATAACTGTGAATCCGATTATGGAACTTCGTATCATTTGATATGTAACTGTCCAGTTTTTGCGCAACTGCGTTTCCGAGTATTCGGTAAACACTTGTTAAGTGAAACTGACTTCAGAGACCTAAATATTCAGGATATTCTGTTGTACTTAACCCGCTGTGGTAAAAAGCTATAGGCTCTCTTTCGCTTTATGCGTTATTACAGAGTCCTATTCAGGGCGCTGTTTGAACCCATTGTGGTACGCTTATGCGTTAGTACCCTCTTCCAGTGTATTTTTTTTTCCTATTTCCCTACTTGTCCTTATCCCCATCCTCACCATATTTCCTTCCTTTTCCCTCAGGTAGATGATGAAATAGGCTAAATAGGCAAATGGAGGATAACGTGGCTCTGGAGCCGGCCTTCTGATACCTGATACCAGTGGAATTCCTTACTAAGCTTATGAAGGAATTCCTTAAGAAATTGTTGGAGGAATTCCTCAAGGAGCTTCTGAATTAAGTGAGGAACTCATTGAGTAATTCCATAAATAATGCCACAAAAAACTCCTGAAGGAATTCCGTAATAGACTCCAGGAGGATTTCCTTCTCCTTCCCAGGAACATCATTTCAGTATGGTGGATTGATTGATTGATTTGTCTTTATTTGAGAGGCTTTCAATAATTCCAGAATGGACTTTCGAATGAATTTCAGAACAAAGAGAAAGAGCTTCGAGAGGAATCCTGGATAAAGTTCTTACACAGATAAATCCGGAAGCAGTTCCTGAAAAAAAAAACTTCGAAAGGAGTTCCCGGAGAAACTCCAGAAAAACAACCCGAAAGAACCCTATAGGATGTTCTCGGAGGATTCCCGGAAGAAGAATGTATATTGTATGTTGCTTTCATAACAAAACGCGCGTTCGATAAGGGGGAAAACCGACAATAGTTATCCTGGAAGGGGTACCCGGAATAACCCCGGAAGGTGATCTCGGAAGAAGTTTCCGGAGGATTCCCGGAAGGAGTTCATGGTTGAATCCCGGACGAAGCTCATAGATGAATCGGGAAGAATCAGCAGAAGTTTTTGGAGAATTTCCGGGTAGGAGTTCTTGAATTCGGAAGAGTCTAGCAAACAGACCCTGGAAGGATAACGGAAGAAATTCCTTGAGAAATTCTGTAAGGAGTTCTTGAAGCAATTCCGGGAGCAGTTCCTGGAAGAATCCCAGAAGGAGTTACTGGAGGATTCCTGGAATAAATAATTGGAGGCAATGATATTATATTATCCTTTACTAGCATTTGCCAGATTACCAGTCGAAAACATACTGGAAAAGCTTGTTATTAAAAGGGTCACAATATTGCAAATTGACAAATTGATTGATACAATTTGTGAAAAAAAAAATCACGTTCTGGTGGGATTCGAACCCACTACTCCGGGTTCACTAGACTGACACTTTAGCCAACTAAGCCACAGAACGGATAACGATTCTGCAGAATAAAAAGCAAAACTGATAATGTGGATCGGCATCTAAGCCGAAAGAGAGATGGAATTGTTTAAAAAGGATTCTTTATGGTGTGGAATCGGAGTCATTTAGGATTTCTATTCTGCAGAATCGTTACCTATTTTTGTGGTTCAGTTGGTTACGGACTCGTGGGTTGAAATTCCACCAGGACGCGATTTTTTTTTTCACCTTTTCATCGTTCAATTTGCCTATTAATGAATATTCTGTATCTTCTAATATTCAAATCTTTTCCCAGTACGTTTCGACGTACCAACAAATTGGTATAAGCAAGGAGCAACCGAAAAGACGTTTCCGAAAAAAACAACCCTGGAAGGAAATATCGGGGAAATGCCAAAAGGAGTTCTCGAAAGAATCCTGTAAGAAGTTCCTGGAGGATTCTCGGCAAAAGTTGTTGGAGCATTGCCGGAAGAAGTACGCAAAAGAATTAAGGAGATGCTGGAAAAAGTTTCTGGTGGATTCGCAAAAGGTGTTCCCAGAGGAATCTCGGAAGGAGTTTCGAAAAGTAGAAGGTATTCAGAAAGGGGTTCTTGATTTGGGAGGAATCTAGCAAGCAAAACCTGGAAGAATGCCGGTTGTTCCCCTAGGAATTCCGGAGGGAATTTCCGGAGAAATCCTGAAAGGAGTACTTGAAGCAATCCTGGAAGTAGTTACTGAAAGAATCGCGGAGGCAGTTCCTTAGAGGAATTCTGGTAGAAGTGTTTGGAGCATTCCTGTAAGGATTTACTAGATGAATCTCGGAATTCCTAAAGAAATTCCCTAAGCAAGGGCACCATCCAAGGAAAGAAATTTCTTTTCGCCAATCTTTACTTTAAAAGCCTATGTGACCTGCTGACCCTCTTCCGCACTCACGGTAATCAAGGACCCATTTCCGGAAGCTGCGGGTCACCCTTAATTGAATCATGTTCACCAATTTGAAAAATTAAACTCACCCTATCAAAGAATGGAAAAGTCTCAAGGCTGGAAACTGGACGACAGCCACCAATACTCGAGTCTTTTCGGGTGGGCCACCTTTCTTGAGGCGAGATGAAAATGCACTATCGGGCAATTAGAGAACTTGCACGGCACCGACCGGCTCTTACCAGTACCAGCTCAAAACTCTGGCACACTGCCTGGCTGGTCGGGTGGGTGCGAACCGAACAATTCGTAACAATCGGCCCTGCAGGTTCATAAACTATACATTGTGTTTCTGAGGGTGTTTGATCACAGCGTTCATAAAACGCACAGAATGCGATCAATAGTTTTTCGAGTAATTTTACAGTTTTTTTCATGAAAAAAATGATAATAATATTAAATGTTTTTTTTTTTAATTGAAGATTTTTATTTTATTCCCAATTTTCACTAAAACAACTCTTGAGATTTCAAGTCATGTTTTCAGTATGAACGATATATTCTTAATCTATTTATTCAAGTTTGTCTACCTGTGCTAAGTTTTAATAGTTTCTTTTTTTATTCATTTTACCAATACTCTTTTAAGCAATTTCTTGAGTCTTTTTTTTTATGAAGGAACTCAATTATTGTTCCTATAAACTGTTTATTGCTCCCTTTACATTAAACATGTTTTAGTAAATTTTAAAAATATGTATCACCCATTTAAAATATTGTTTAGCTGTTCAATAGGCCTTCATATATCGCGTCGCATAAACCCTCTCGCTGCATCTCGCCCAAGGCTTTCGCCTTGAGGGAAGAACTTGCACCAGAGTGTTTGACTTCGGCTTAGTATTTTTCTTTGTTCTTGTGACTGTTTCTCATGTCGGCGGAAAAGTGGAGCTGATGATGACGATGATGTTGGCGGCGGTGGTGGAAGTGGTAATGTAGCAATTCAATTAGAGCTCCAATTTACAATGAGGCGCAGCAGCAGCGGCAAGCGAAGCCGAAACAAACTTGTGCTATTAGTGAAATTACTTTAATTTCTTCTCGCATTTTTTTTTTTGCTTTTTCGTAAAACGATACAACTCTAACAATGGGAAAAGTTACCTTGAGCTGCATGCTTCAGGGTAGTGAGGGCGGGGAAATAATGTTCAGGTTCTTATAGGGGGACGAGCGAAGAGGTGAACATTTTAATTGGAAAATTCTCCCATAATCTGGTGGAATTAATTTCGGAAACGATGTTGAGCGGTTTCAAGGTAATTTGGGTTTTCCGGATGGGTTGGAAGTCGAATGGACTTTCTGATAATGAGGTATTGTTGGCGCCTATTGAATCCTCCCTCTAATTCATATAGACTTGCCTTCTAAAGTGGCAAGTGCAGAAATCTGCAATTATTTTATATTCCATGGCATGGAATTCATGAAAATTTAATTTCATAAACATTAAAATAAATCTATTTTTCCGGAACTGTATTTCGTAACGCATTGAGATACATTGTCAAACATTCATGCGTGGTATGAATACTAGATACAATATTAGGTTAGAAATCTCAGGAAATTCGAGGAAATTCGCTCAAGATTTCCCAAAGAAATCCCCAAAGGATTACCCCAGGGATTTTTCCAGGGATTACTTCAGGGATTCCCAAGAAATTTTTCCACAAATTTCCACAAAGATTTACTTCTATAATCCCCAAGATTTCCTTCAGGAATTCTCAAGGAAATCCACTAGAAATTTCTAAGTAAATCTTCCAGGAATGCTCAAGTAATTCCACCAGGAATTTCCAAGTCTTTTTTTTTCAAGAATTCTAAAGGAATTCTACCAGGAATACTCAAATAATTCTTCCAGGAATTCCAAGAGAAATTTCTAAGAAATTCCTCCAGGAGTTTTCAAGGAATTCCCTTTTTGGATTCCCAATGAACTCTTGCAAAAAATCCTTAGAAAATCCGCCAGAATACCCGCGAAATACCTTCAGGAATTCTCAAAAAAATTGCCCAGGAATTCTCAAGTAATTTCTCCAGGAATTCCCGAAAAAATCAGCTATGAATTCCTGGAGATTTTCTTCAGGTATTCTCAGACAGTTCCTCAGGATTCTCAAAAAAAAATTTTTTCAGGAATTCTCAAAAAAATCCTCCAGCAATTCCCAAGGAATTTTTCCACTACTTCCCAAAGCATTCCTCCAGAAACACCCAAAGATTCTCTCCCGAAATTCCAGAACGACTCCTGATTTCACAAGGAATTCGTCCATTAATTTCCAAGAAATTTATCCAGGAACTTAAAAAAAAATCTTCCATGAATTTAAAAAAAAAATTCTCCAGAAATATACAAATAATACTCCAAGAATTTCCATGAAATCCCTCCAAGAAATTCCTCCGGGAATTTCAAAGAAATTCCTCCGGGAATTTCCAAGAAATTCCTCCGGAAATTTCCAAGAAATTCCTCCGGGAATTTCCAAGAAATTTCTCCGGGAATTTCTAAGAAATTCCTCCGGGAATTTCCAAGAAATTCCTCCAGGAATTTTCAAGAAATTCCTCCAGGAATTTCCAAGAAATTCCTCCGGAAATTTCTAAGAAATTCCTCCGGGACTTTCCAAGAAATTCCTTTGGAAATTTCCAAGAAATTCCTCCGGGAATTTCCAAGATATTCCTCCGGGAATTTCCAAGAAATTCCTCCGGGAATTTCCAAGAAATTCCTCCGGGAAATTTCCAAGAAATTTCCTCCAGGAATTTCCAAGAAATTTCCAAGAAATTTCCTCCAGGAATTTCCAAGAAATTCCTCCAGGAATTTCCAAGAAATTCTCCAAGGGATTTCTAAGAAATTCCTCTGGTAATATCAAAAAAAAAACCTCCAGGAACTTCCAAGAAGTTCCTCCGGGAATTTCCAAGAAATTCCTCCAGGAATTTCCAAGAAATTCCCCCAGGAATTTCCAAGAAATTCCTCCAGGAATTTCCAAGAAATTTCTCCAGGGATTTCCAAGAAATTCCTCCAAGAATTGCCATAAAATTACTCCAGGAATTTCCGAATAATTCCTCCTTGAATTTCCAAGAAAATCCTCCGGGAATTTCCAAGAAATTCATCCGGGCATTTCCAAGTAATTTCTCTGAGAATTGCCAAGAAATTGCTCCAGGAATTTCCAAGAAATTCCTCCAGGAATTTCCAAAAAATTCTTCCGGAAATTTCCAAGAATTTCCTCCGGGAATTTCCAAGAAATTCTTCCGGGAATTTCCAAGAAATTCCTCTGAGAATTTCCAAGAAATAGCTCCAGGAATATCCAAGAAATTCCTCTGAGAATTTCCAAGAAATTCCTCCAGGAATTTCCAAGAAATTCCTCCAGGAATTTCCAAGAAATTCCTCCAGGAATTTCCAAGAAATTCCTCCAGGAATTTCCAAGAAATTCCTCCAGGAATTTCCAAGAAATTCCTCCAGGAATTTCCAAGAAATTCCTCCAGGAATTTCCAAGAAATTCCTCCAGGAATTTCCACGAAATTCCTCCAGGAATTCCCAAGAAATTCCTCCAGGAATTCCCAAGAAATTTCTCCTGGAATTTCCAAGAAATGCCTCCAGGAATTCCCAAGAAGTTCCTCCAGGAATCTCCAAGAAATTCCTCCAGGAATTTCCAAGAAATTCCTCCGGGAATTTCCAAGAAATTCCTCAGGGGAATATCCAAGAAATTCCTCCAGGAATTTCCAAGAAATTCCTCCGGGAATTTCCAAGAAATTCCTCCTGGAATTTCCAAGAAATTCCTCCGGGAATTTCCAAGAAATTCCTCCGGGAATTTCCAAGAAATTCGTCCGGGAATTTCCAAGAAATTCCTCCGGGAATTTCCAAGAAATTCCTCCGGGAATTTCCAAGAAATTCCTCCGGGAATTTCCAAGAAATTCCTCCGGGAATTTCCAAGAAATTCTTCCAGGAATTTCCACCAAGAAATTCCTCCAGTAATTTCCAAGAAATTCCTCCAGAAATTTCCAAGAAATTCCTCCAGGAATCTCCAAGAAATTCCTCCAGGAATTTCCAAGAAATTCCTCCAGGAATTTTCAAGAAATTCCTCCAGGAATTTCCAAGAAATTCCTCCAGGAATTTCCAAGAAATTCCTCCAGGAATTTCCAAGAAATTCCTCCAGGATCTTCCAAGAAATTCCTCCAGGAATTTCCAAGAAATTCCTCCAGGAATTTCCAAGAAATTCCTCCAGGAATTTCCAAGAAATTCCTCCAAGAATTTCCAAGAAATTCATCCAGGAATTTCCAAGAAATTCCTCCAGGAATTTCCAAGAAATTCCTCCAGGAATTTCCAAGAAATTCCTCCAGGAATTTCCAAGAAATTCCTCCAGGAATTTCCAAGAAATTCCTCCGGGAATTTCCAAGAAGTTCCTCCAGGATTTTCCAAGAAATTCCTCCAGGATTTTCCAAGAAATTCCTCCAGGAATTTCCAAGAAATTCCTCCAGGAATTTCCAAGAAATTCCTCCAGGAATTTCCAAAAAATTCCTCCAGGAATTTCCAAGAAATTCCTCCAGGAATTTCCAAGAAATTCCTCCAGGAATTTCCAAGAAATTCCTCCAGGAATTTCCAAGAAATTCCTCCAGGAATTTCCAAGAAATTCCTCCAGGAATTTCCAAGAAATTCCTCCAGGAATTTCCAAGAAATTCCTCCAGGAATTTCCAAGAAATTCCTCCAGGAATTTCCAAGAAATTCCTCCAGGAATTTCCAAGAAATTCCTCCAGGAATTTCCAAGAAATTCCTCCAGGAATTTCCAAGAAATTCCTCCAGGAATTTCCAAGAAATTCCTCCAGGAATTTCCAAGAAATTCCTCCAGGAATTTCCAAGAAATTCCTCCAGGAATTTCCAAGAAATTCCTCCAGGAATTTCCAAGAAATTCCTCCAGGAATTTCCAAGAAATTCCTCCAGGAATTTCCAAGAAATTCCTCCAGGAATTTCCAAGAAATTCCTCCAGGAATTTCCAAGAAATTCCTCCAGGAATTTCCAAGAAATTCCTCCAGGAATTTCCAAGAAATTCCTCCAGGAATTTCCAAGAAATTCCTCCAGGAATTTCCAAGAAATTCCTCCAGGAATTTCCAAGAAATTCCTCCAGGAATTTCCAAGAAATTCCTCCAGGAATTTCCAAGAAATTCCTCCAGGAATTTCCAAGAAATTCCTCCAGGAATTTCCAAGAAATTCCTCCAGGAATTTCCAAGAAATTCCTCCAGGAATTTCCAAGAAATTCCTCCAGGAATTTCCAAGAAATTCCTCCAGGAATTTCCAAGAAATTCCTCCAGGAATTTCCAAGAAATTCTTCCAGGAATTTCCAAGAAAATCCTTTAGGAATTTCCAAGTAATTCCTCCTGGAATTTCCTAGAAATTCCTCCAGGAATTTCCAGAAAATTCCCCCAAGAATTTCCAAGAAATTCCTCCAGGAATTTCCAAGAAAATCCTCCAGGAAGTTCCAAGTAATTCCTTCAGGAAATTACTGATTAAAAAAAATCCTCCAAGAATTTCCATGAAATTATTCTAGAAATTTTTCAGAAATTCCTCTAGGAATTTCAATGATTTTTTATGGTCCAGGAATTTCCAAAAAAATCCTGCAGGAATTTTTAAGAAATTCTTCCAAAAAATCCCTGTTCCAGAAGCTTTACGGGACGGAAAATTATAACACGGAGAGATGTACTTCACTTTGCGTTTTATTTCGTACTAAACTTACATATTTTGAGGTGCCCTTTTTATAGGAAGCTGCTCCCTATTATCTTTCACGGTTCCAAAAGCTTATTGTTGTATACAATATTGTTTGCCTGTTTACAAAGAAAGATGTCAAAGAACCATAGACAATGCAATAAAGACGAACAATAACAAATCAATAGATATTCTATAATGTTTTTGTACGGATCGGTGTGCTTGTTTGTATGATGATGAAAAAAACACCCCTGTAGCTTACTGGCGGCCTCGACAATCCCAATGAATTGCTTCAGGAATTTCCAAGGAATCTCTAAGGAATTTCCAAGGAATTTCCGAGAATTTTATTTCAGAATTTCCAAAAAACTGCTCCAGGAGTTTTCAAGTGATTCCTCTATTTCCAGGAAATTATCTCAGGAATTTCCAAGAATTTCCTTCACGAATTTCCAAGGAATTCCTAAGAAATTATTTTAAGATTTCCCATGGAATCCTTCCAGGGTTTTCCATGGATTTTTTTCCAGGAAAAGCTAAGAAATTTCACCAGCAATTCCCAATGAATTTCTACAGGAATTGGCTAGAAAATTTATCAGGAATTCTTGAGAAAATCCTCCAGGTGTTCCCAAGACATTTTTTCAGTTATTCTCTAGAAATCCTTCAGATATTCCCAAAGAACTCCTCCAGGAATTACCGAAGTCCTTCTGGAATTTCTTCTGGAATTCTTGCCAATCTTCTGGCAATCTTGCCAAAATGCCTGCTGGAATACCATCAGGAATTCCTTAAGGATTTCCTCCTGAAATTTCTTCTGGAATTCGTTCGGGATTTTTGAAAGAAATCCGCAAGAAATTTTTTTCAGGAATTCTCAAGATTTTTTTCCAGGAATACTCAAAGAATGCTTCCAGGAACTCCTACAGCATTTCCCAAGGAATTTTCAAGAATTCTTCATTGGATTCCCAAGGAATTCTTTTAAAAATGCCGGATAAGTTTCTCCTGGTATTCCCAAGAAATTCCTCCAGGAGTTCCAAAGGAATTCCTCAATGAATTCTCAAGGAATACCTCCAGAAAGTTTTAAGTAATTCCTCCAAAAGTTCACAGAAAATTCCTCCAGGAATTCTCAAGGAACTCCCCCAGAAATTCTTAAGGAATTTTTTCATAAATTCTCGAGGAATTTCTCCAGGATTTGCTGAACGATTTCTTCATTAATTCCTTAGGATTTGCTTGAGATATTCCTAGACAGTTCCTCAGGATTCCCAAGATATTTCTCAAATGATTCATCCAGGAATTCTCAAGGAATTCCTCCAAGAAATCTCGAGGAATGCCATCATGAATACTTAAAGAATTTTCCCAGGAATTTCCAAACTAGTTCTTCAGGAATTCCAGAGGATTTCGTCCAGATATTCCCAAAAAACTTCCCCAAAGGAATTTCCCCATCATTTCCCAAGAAATTTATCCTAGGCTTCTCAAGGAATCCCCAGGAATAACTTTAATATGATATCCTAGAGTTGGATTTCATAAACGAAACTTTTATGAAAGTGTTCTTTCATACTAAAATATATGATTTATTCAAAGTTGGCTTTAAATTCCTTAAGCAATTGCCTAGCTTTAGGCGTTATTTATGGTTTAGAGAATGTTAATTTTAAAATAACTCAAAAGTACCTAACATGTAAGAATTTTGACAACATATTTGAAATCAGAGACCCCAAATTGAGTGAGTTAGGGTATTTTCAACATAAACGAACATTGATCACTGACGAGTATCATAACACATACTCAGAGGACGAGTACTAGTTGTTTTAAAAATATAAAACATGTAATTTTTGCTGTGACAAGAGAATAATTGAAGAAAGATCGAAAATGTTGACCAATGTTACCCCGGATGACGGTACCGCCGTTCGGAGTGGCATTGGGCCTAGAGGGTCGGATTCAATATAAGTCAGAGAATCCTACGGTGGATGCAAAGTAGCTTATAATTATATATTCTAGTAATATAGCATACCGTTATATTCTAAACGTGCGGAATAGTAGTCCAATAACACCCCGCACGACGGTAACATGATTGATTTTAAGCCTCCGCTCTCTAGCAGCTTAAAGCAATAATTCATATTGACAACCGATAGCTCGGATTTTCCAAATAAACCTCAACCTCTTACATCCGAATTAATACAGATTCTATTTTAGGATTTTCTACACAATCGATACAGAAACTTCCAACTTCCTTCCGTCCCATCTTAAGCCTTTCAGCCTTAATATTGTATTGTGTCAGCATCTCACCCGGTCTTCGGCATCAACCCGAAACCCAAACCGAGGAAGAAAATCGCAGATTGAAATCATATAAATTCTTTATCTCCGCTCTGTTTGAATTCTCTATCTTGGGTTGCCAAACGGAACCAAACCAAACGACGACGACGACGACGGCACGACGACAAAATGCGGGTCGTTTTTCGTATTTGCCTATTTCGAGGCACAACAGAATTCTTCCGTCCGCTCCCTGGGTCCTGGTTTGTCATCCTCCCAAGTCCCAGCCCAGCACAATCCATTCAACCGGGGAATACATAAAAGATCTGCTTAAAATTCACGCAAGCATTCGTAATCCGAGAATCCGACAGATCGTCGTCTACCCATCACCGCTGGTGATGACGCAGTGCTAGAGCGGGAGAAAACCGCGCTGCTGGGACACGGAAGAAAGTTTATTTTTAAAGATGGAAGATCCAAGCTAGGTACTAAAGAACAGATGTTGGGTCGGAATGGGATTCCCAACAGCTGCCGGACTGGTCGGGGGGATGCACGCCTAATGGTTTGTATCTTTTTGTGTCCCCGATGGTTGATGAAATCGATTCGGTCGGATCTTCTAGTCGGAGGTTCGTCGGAGGGGACTTCCTGTTTATCCACTGCTGTTTGAATTCCCCAGTGTTGGTCGCGATTTTGAAAGTGTTGGATTAAGGCTGGATAATTTTTGGTCGAATAGCACTCAACATAAGAACAATAACGAGCAGGATAAACAAGGCATTCCCGGAAGTATCCTATGAAGAATGCCTAGAAGATTTCCAGCAAGGATGCCTAGTGAAATCCCAAGAAGGATTCCTGCCGGTAACACACTAAGTATTTCTGAAGAAGTCCTAGGAGGCAATCCTGAAAGAATCACAGCTGGAATCGCTTCGGGAATCGTAGCATGAGCTCCTGGATGAAGGTCAAGAGGAGTTTCTGGAGGAATCCCATGAGTAATATTCGGAAAAATCCCAGGGTAAAATTTCAAGAGGGATTCTTGGAGGAAAACCGAAGGAACTTCTGAAAGAATCCTAGAATGTTTGTCTTAAATCATCCCAGAAAAAGATTTTTGGGAGGAATCCCAAGAGAAATTCTTAGGAGAATCCCTAGAATAATTCAGGGAGGTATTATAGGAAGTATTTTTGGAGGAGTCCTGGGAGGAATTGCTGGAGGAACCACAACAGGAATTGCTTAGGAAGGCCAAGCAGGGTTCCTGGAGGAACACCATGAGAAATTTATAGGTCAATCAATGGATAACAATTTCTGTAGGAATCACTGGGTGAACTTCTGGAAGAATCTTAGGAAAAATCTCTTTTGGAAATATTGGATGGATTCTGGGATGTGTTATTGTAGAAATTTCGACAGAAATCCTAGGAATTGCTGGAGGAACTATTCAGGAATTTCTTTAAAAAACACCATCAGGAATGTCTGAAGAACCAGAAGAAAAAATTCTTGAGTAAATACCTGTAGGAAATCCTCAGGAAGTCCCAGAAAGAACCGGTAGAGGTATTTTGAAGGAATCCACAGAGAAGGCCCATCACAGAGGAAATTTCTGAAAAAATCTCAGGAAGATTTCCCGGAAAAACTCCAGCATGAATGCCGGGATAAATGTCTAAAGCCATCATTAAAATAATTCTTGGAGGTACCATAGTTAGAATATCTGGAGAATTGCTGGAAGAACCACAGGAGGAGTTGATTCAGGAATCTTTGGAGGAAGACCAAGAAGAGCTTCTGGAAGAATTTCATGATGGATATGCGGAGAAACTTTTGGATAAATTCCCTGAAGGATGTCCTGGATGAGTCCTTGAAGAAATCCCTGGAAGAACAACCGAAGGAATTTTTGGAAGAATTCCAGGAAGATTGCCCGGAAGGATCACAGCAAGCTCTAAGGGAATCGCTAGCAGAATTTCTGGAATTCTAGAAATTCTAAATTTCTAAAGGTTCTGAAATTCTTGAATTTCTGGAGGATTCCTATAGCAAGGATAGCTGGAAGAACCACAGAAAGAATTCGTGAGGAATCCCAGCTGGAATTTCTGGTGGAATGTCACGAGGAGCTGCTGGAGGAATCCCATGATAAATAACTGGAGGAGTCCCTGGATAAAATCTCTGAAGGAATTCCTAGGCGATTCACCGAAGGAACTTCTATAAGAATGTCCGGAATATTGCCATGAATAGTCCCAGCAAGAATTCCTGAAGAAATCATACGAGAAATCTCTGAAAATATACCTAGAAGAACTCCTGAAGGTATTCCAGTGAGAATTCCATGGAGGAATCCTAGTAGGAATTGCTGATAGAACCACAGTTGCAATTGCTCTACAAATCCCAGCTAAATATTCTGGATAAAACCTCTGAAGATGTTTCTGGAGAAATCACTGGTGGAACTTCTGGACAAATCCATGGAAGATCGTCTTGGATTGTTCCACCAAGAGTTCTTGAAGAAATTTCTTGATGAACTCCTAGAAATCCGGGAGAGTTCATAGAAAGTACTTCTAGAGAATTCCTAGTAAGAACTGCTGGAAAAATCTCTACAAGTAATGTTAGAGAAACTCCATCAAGCATGTCGGGAGAATCGTAAGCGAAATTCTTTGAATAAATGCCTGGAGGAATACCTACATTTCTCCGAGGATCAATCGGTAGAGGTATTCAGGAGGAGTTCCTAGGAATTTCAGGAGGAATCCCTGGATAAAATCTGTGAAAGAAATCCTGGAAGAATCACTGGAGAAACATCTAGAAGGATCTCAGAAAGATTGTCTTGAATGATCCAACCAGGAATTCCTGAAGAAATATCCATATAAAATTCTAGAGGGATCCCTAACAGAATATGGCCAATTCCAATAACTTATTTTGATTCTGGAATCCCTAGCAAATCCCTTGATAAGAAGGATATGCGCTTCTTGTATCAACATTTAGTAAAACAGTATTGAAAAACAAATAAACTATAGCGAAAAAAAGTGTTTTTTTGCACTCTTAGGCGGTTTGTAACGAATAAACTAACCTTACCGATCAGTCTAAGGCCTGGGTGGCCTCTGCTGTACATACAAGCCGTCTCCATTTGATTCGGTCCATGGCTGTTTGTCTTCAGTTCGGCACTCTGCCTAGGGTCCGCAGATCGTCCTCCACTTGGTCGACCCACCTAGCTCGCTGCGCTCCACGTCGTCTTGTACCGGTCGGATGACTCTCGAGAATCATTTTAGTCGGGTTGCTATCCGACATCCTAAAGACGTGACCCGCCCACCGTAGCCTCTCGATTTTCGCGGTGTGGACGATGGTTGATACTTTCAGCAGCTTATGCAGCTGGTGATTCATTCGCCTTCTCCAAGTCCCGTCTTTCATCTGCACTCCGACGTAGATGGTACGCAACACCTTCCGTTCGAAAACTCCAAGGGCGCGCTGGTCCTCTGCACGTAGGGTTTATGTTTCGTGCCCATAGAGGTCTAATCAGCGTTTTGTAGATGGTTAACTTCGTGTTACGGCGAACTTTATTCGATCGTAGAGTTCTGCGGAGTCCAAAGTAAGCTAGATTTCCTGCCACAATACGTCTCTGAATTTCTCTGCTGGTGTCGTTGTCGGCGGTCACCAGTGAGCCCAAGTACACGAATTCTTCAACCGCCTCGATTTCATCACCGTCGATAGAAATTCGGGGTGACGGGCGCGGGGATTCCTCCCTGGAACCCTTTGCCATCATGTACTTTGTCTTCGACACATTAATGACTAATCCGATTCGTTTGACTTCACTATTTAGTCGAATGTACATTACCACCATCGTCTCAACTTTACGAGCTATAATATGTATCAAAATCATCAGCGAACCAAGCAACTAAACGGACCTCGTGAAAATCGTTCCACTCGTGTTTATCCCCGCTCTCCTAATTACCCCCCTCTAAAGCAATGTTGAACAGCAACCACGAAAGACCATCACCTTGCCGTAACCCTCTGCGAGATTCGAAGGGACTCGAGAGTGTCCCTGATAATAGAACTACGCACATCACTCGATCCATTGTCGCCTTGATCAATCGGATCTGTTTATCCGGGAATCCGTATTCGTGCATAATCTGCCATAGCTGTGCTCGATCGATTGTATCATACGCCGATTTGAAATCGATGAACAAGTGATGTGTGGTCACGTTGTATTCGTGGCATTTCTGCAACACCTGGCGGATGGCGACAAGCTTAACATCTTAGGAGGTTTAAAACATTCAATATATACTTAGAACTTAACTGAGTACATATTTGGACAAGCGTATACTGTCCTGAACCATCATGCAACAAAACTTCAAATTCAAACCATCATTGAACCCAATGCATATGCCATTACTGTTATTGTGTTAATAAATCACCCCTAGCACGAGCAGTGTTATCGCACCAAACTAATTAAGCCATCGGATGACGCCCGAACGAACTTGCACGAATCCGAGATGACCTCTCATGTTCCTGGCGGTGCGATGCGCTGCTGACCATACACTCTCGCTTCTAATTAATGCAAAATAGGGGTCAACTCGGCGATGGTCATTGCCGCCCGCCTGCCGTTTTATTGAATGAATATTCAATTCGTGCATCCTCCCTTCATTAGAGACACATGCGGGTTCCAACAACGTGCGCACGATATGGTAAATGGTAATTGTCCAATGTCCAGGGGAGATATGAATTTTAAATTCTCTTTTGAAGTCGGGAAAAATGAGAAAGAGGCAAGTTCAAAGACCTGCGGACTGACTGCCGTCAGTCAAACACAATTGCAATAACCTCCTACTAGCGGCTCTGATCTCGCTGGACTGATTATCCCTCCCTAGCTGGCAAATAGGAATTAGTCATACTTTGAGTCTGAGCTGTGCCACTAGCAGGGGAGGGGTATGAACAAAGTGGGAAAAATCAGCAGCCTGAGCTGGAAGCGTCGTCGTCGTCGTTGGCATCAATTTCTTCGCGTTTCTAGTCATCAGCAGCAGGATCATCAACTTAGATGATGGTTCGTTTGGCTGCCCTGACAGTGAGGACAACGAATATATGCACTTATTACTCGCCGTCGTCTTCACAACGCGGTTCGACTGGCAGCGGTATGGCTTGGATATATCGTCGCCGAAAAGATAATGTGACGACGACGACAATATATACAAAGTTTCCATTTTCTAAATAAATTTTAATTAAAGTGCCAGTGGCATTCCGCCGTCGCAGCTCCCGGGAACAAGTATACATTTATGCTATCCGCCGTAGTCGTCGTGGTGGATAGCAACGAACAAGGGAATTTGTCCACCGATGATGATGATGGTTGCACGAAAACCGCCGTTGTCTCAATTTGGGACAACAGACGACGAATGCTAATGTTCTCTACGAAGAAATGAGTTGCTCAACTGGAAACGATGAGCTGGTTGGCAGAAGGCGGCTAATCGCTAATGCTTCTTATTCTTAGCGTAACATCCCAACTGGAACAAAGCCTGCTCCTCAGCAGTTCTTGAAGCACTCCCCCAGTTATTAACTCAGTGCATCCTCCCCAAATGATTATTTTGCATGTTTATATCGTGTGGTAGGCGCGAAGAAACTCTATGCCCAAGGAAGTGAAGAAAATTTCCTTGACGACATGTTTCTGGACCGAACGGGAATCAAACCTGTTACACTCAGAATGGTCATGTTGAATACTCCCGCCCTTACAGCTGTTACTATATGGGCCCCTAATGCTTGTCGCTTAGAAAGATGATGATAATGATGATTGGCTATGATTGGATTCATTTGCATCAAAAGAGTATTTTTAATAATTGAAAATTGTTAAAGTTTGAAGGAGCTATCTAGTTGTTTTTGTTACTTGAAAGAAGTTGGCAATTTACGGTTGTGATTCACCCTTTTCCACAATCTTTCCTAATTTACTTATTCTATTTGCATAACATCACTATTGCACCGTTCTATCTTACGTAGTCAACAATAGTACAGCACGAAAAGTATAACTTCTTTGTTTTTCGATGAATTTTTCGACGAAACTTTCCGAAAAACTCTTATAGTTCAGGATTCCGGGTACCCGGTCCACAAGGTTCCGGAGTTTTATATTATTATAGAGCTATCATACAGCCAATATAGGGTAGTTCAGTTCTACTCTAGCACTGTATTGGCACGCAAGGCCAATAATAGTGCCATCTGGTTACTTGGGCATTCTCAAAACAACTTATTAATTTTGCACGGTAAACTACTTATTTGACATTTCTTCTCAACTTTGTACTGCGGTAAAGAAAAATGCAACGATTTCACATCACGGGAATCTTCGGAGGACGTCCCTAAAAAAACTTTGTAGAAATTTCAAGAGAAGTTCCTGGATAAATCCCTGGTGGAATTCTAGAACGAGTCCCTACAGGAGTCCTAGAAGAAAATTCTTCAGAGACTCCTTGAGGAATCCCAGAGACATTCCCAGCGCAATCTCTGGAGATATTGACGGATAACTCTCTGAAGAGGTTCCTAGATGAACTTCTGGAGGAATTTCTGAAGGAATTTCCTGAATAATGCCCGAGTAAATCTTGGAGGAACGCCAAGATAAACCCTTGATGGACTTTTCAAAGAAATCTACGAAGAAATAGTCAGGAAAAATCTCTAGAGAAACTCTTGAGTATATTCCTGGTCAATTTAAGGATTGTTTCAGCAGGATTCTAGGGTGAAATTCTTTAGAACTTTAGAAGCTTAAACTCTAAGAGAAATTCCTGGATAAACCCTTGAAGAAATCCCTAAAAGATACCTCAGAAAATGTCTGGAGGAATTACTGATGGAACCTTTACAAAAATCATGAAGAGATCTGGAAAACCTCTGGAACAATTTCTTTTGAAAATTCTGCATTATTGCATAAAGCATTCCTTTTTGTTCAAAACCCTAGGAGAATTCCTGCAGAAATACCTGGCGGTATATCTGAAAATAGATATTCAACAGGCATGCCTGGGTGATTTCCGAAGAAATCTCTGGTGGAATTATTTGAAGAATCCCCGCAAGAATACCTGGAATAATCCTTACAAAAATACCTGAATAGACATTTTATGGTTTGGGATTCTAGAGCAATCCCTGGCGGAACCCCTATGAAACCTCTCAAGGAATCCGTAGAGGTATTCTCAAATAAATCCCTTGTGGAATTTGTAGAGAAATTCCTTGAGAAATGGATTGCTGGACGAATCCCTGGGAATATCTCTAGAGGACTCCCTGAAGAAATCAAGATTTGATTTTAAAACTTTGGAAGACTATTTCAAAGTTTGCTCCCCATAATTGATTATGTGAGCATTCGCTGTTATCACTATCGATTTATTTTTCTTATTTTTTTCAGATGGCAGAGCAAGTGAATGCCCTTGCCTCAATATACATTGCCTTGAATGTAAACAGAGCTGTCCCGCCAAATCTGTCAAAATCTTCAGCAAGCTCTTGCTGATGAATTTGTAGTTAGTTCACGTTGCCTCCGTATTTGAACTTAACTTTAAAATGACTTTTCCAATCTTGAAAAAAATTCAAATACAGCTATTTAATCTTGTCCGACGTTTCGGTCACATATGGGACCTTCCTTAGGGACTCCAAAAATTGTCTCTTAAATAAAGACAAATCAATCAATCAACTCCAAAAAATGTTCATTTAGTAGATAATCTGGTCCCAATATGGAATATGCAAAATTTGCTTCTTCATTCCAGAGATGCCTCTAGCGATCCTTCCAGGAATACTTGTTGAGATTGCTCTAGAAATTTATGCTGTGATTTACACTGTAGATTTCCTGATCCCTGTTGGAAATTCGGTAGCGATCCCAGCAATCCCAGGGATTGTTGCCGGATTCCTTCCAGGAATTTCCTTCAGGGATTTCCCTTGAAGAGTCGTGTAGGGATACCTTCAGACATTTTTGCTACGACAAAGTCTCCTCCGGGACTCCCTTCAGGGATTTCTATAATAATCTCATCAGATATTTCCCTACGTTTTTTTTTTCAGGTATTCCTCCTGTGATACTTCCATACAGATTTTTTTTAAATTCCTCCAGAATGTTTGCTGGTATTTCCTAAGGATTTTTTTTTTTCAAGAAAATTATATAGGAACTCCTCTAGAGATGTATCCTGAAGTTCCAGAAGGGATTTCTCCAAATATTTCTCCTAGAATTACTTCGTGAATTTAACCAGAATTTATACTAGGGGTTTCCTAAAGATTCGTGCAGGAATTCCTGCTGGATTTGTTTTTCAGATATTCTATCAGGAATTGATCTAGGAATTTCTCCGGAAATCTTTTTTTGGGCAAATCTCGTTCAGGTATTTCTTAGAAATTACTCTAACAATTTGTCCAGGATTTCCTCTGGGAATTTCTGTGGGATTTCTCTATAGATTTCCCTATAGGGCTTCCGCTATGAATGTCCCGTGGATACCTCTTGGGATTCCTTCAGAATTTCCTCTTCTTCCAGGTTTCTTGGTATTGCTAGGAATTTCTCTTGCGATTTATTTGGAAATCCCTGCAAAGGTTCTTGTGCCCGCCCTGCGCGTACAAACAACAGTGATAGGGGTGCCGTGCCGGCATCCTTATTAATAAATATCAACAAGACGACGACAGCGAGGCGCTTTCCATCTTGCTTTCCATCGGTTTGCACCTCGTATGGGCGGAGCTAGCAGTGTTTCTCAGCAAACGTCGATTGACAAATATTGGAGTACAAAACCAACCCTTTGTCTTCATTTTCATTCAGTTTTTACAAAGATATCCGATTAACTATCTAGGCTATCTAGGCTGATCGGGAATAGAAATTAATATTGATGATCAACTTCTTTCGAGCCCAAACAGCCGATTCATGGCAGGGTTGCCAGGTGATGTTTCCGAATATCTGTGTCAAGATTAACCCTTAAAAGATGTGGACAACTTTTTTGCATAGCTTTACTTATAGCTTTTGACCCAGTGGATTTTCAAAACCAAAATGTTTATATCAAGGGGATTAGTTGTGCTATCATATGCATATATGGAGATTATGTTATGCTAGAACATTTTGGAGATATAGCTGCAAATGTAGTGTACACCAGTTGTTCTTCATTCGGTTCCGCGTTTTATTTATATGTGCATGTGATATATTTCAATAGAAATTACACAATATTCTTTGTTTGGGTTGGGGCTGTTAGATAGAAATGTCTTATGTCCTTTTACAGCTGTAACATAGATCTCCAGGTTATCCAAAACGTCCAGAAGTGTTGAACTTTGTCTACTGAATACAAATAGTTGTGTTTACTTTTTAAATCACTTGAACTTGCTGAATTACATTCAAATATACATTTTGAAACATGAAATTATGGTAGTCATGACCTGGTGATGTTCTAGGCAACTTAAAATAGCTCTGGAGGTCTGATTGTAAGGCCTTTACCTCTAATACTATATCAAAGTAATGTATGAATGTCAGAACTGATTTCATTAGATCCATACATGTAAATCAAAGTATGATTTACAAGGCACATCAATGGAGATACCTTAGGCCATCCAAATCATTCTGAAGTTAAGGCCTTTATATCTACTCCCATAATAACGCATCGGGTGCATTTCAAATTTGGTATAGTGCGTTTTGGTAGTCATAGAAGATCAGTTGAATCATATGATAATTGTATACACATCATAGAGGCATCCTGGATCATCCGAACTATTCTGAAGTTGAGGAATATGGTTTATATTTGAAATTGTATATCAACAGAAGTGCACAAAGATCAGAGTTTGGCCATTTGATTCTTACACATAGTGCAAGCCATGGGAGAGAAGTTTCCAGAGCATCAGAGATATCTGAGGTCACCATTCAGTATTATGTGGTTAAGGCCTTCAGATCTACACTCGTAACAAAGCATCCTGCACGTTCAAAATTTGGTGCAGGGGGATTCACTTTAGCAAAGCAAAGCAAAGCAAAGCAAAGATAACCGTACACATCGTAGTTGCTACTCCGTGATTGACCAGAACAATCGAAGTTGCACAGAGAGCCAATGAATGTGAAAGCTTGGGACTAGCTAACCATTCTCAATGTGCACAATTCGAGCGTTCAGCTATTTAAAGTCAATAACGGCGCTGGCCACGTCCTTACGGTCATCAGGAAAGGGAAGGAATGTTAGTTCGACAACCGTTGCTACTAGAAACCGTGGAATCCACAGCATCCCCACAGTTGTCACGGGAAGGAATGGTGGTTAGTACACAGATAAAAATAATGATATTTACACGTCATGTAAACTTAATTTTAGTCATGTAAACTTATTGTTCTGATGGCTTACATGATATATCATGTAAATTTGTGTTATATGTCATGTAAATACTCAGAGTCATGCTGAATTACGTGACATGTAATGGAAGTTTACATGATATTTTATGACTTTTACATGATATATCATGTAAACTTCTGTGATATCTCACGCTCCAATCATGTGCATTATATATCACAGAATTTTACACTCATTTTTCGATCTGTGTAGGGTAGGGTAAGGTGTGGATCTAGGAGCCACCTCTGTTAGGTGATATGATATGATATGGAAATACACGTCGCGGTCTTCATCACGATTATGATTTATTTGATCACGATGACCACTGATCCCGGATTTCGTGCTCGCGTTTCCATCGCCCTACCGTGGAAACCGACTGATCTACGAATATTGTAGCGCGATCCTGATCCCGGATTTTTCACTCGCATTTCCATCGCCCTATCGAGAAAACCGACTGACCAACGAATATTGTAGCGCGATTCTGATCCCGGATTTTTCACTCGCACTTCCATCGCCCTACCGTGGAAACCGACTGACCCTTGGTGCAGGAGGATTCACTTCACAGCGTAAACTGATTAAACTGATTAAACGTCGCGATCACCAAGGCAATCTTTGATTGTTTCACTCGCAAAATCATGAAACATTTCAAATAAGCAGAAAATCATGGCTTACACAGCAATTTAATCTGTTTAGTGAGTACCCCTAGTGTGTTTCAGTAGACATAGATGATAAGTTCGACAA
Organism: Aedes albopictus; assembly: GCF_035046485.1. Classification (NCBI taxonomy): domain Eukaryota; kingdom Metazoa; phylum Arthropoda; class Insecta; order Diptera; family Culicidae; genus Aedes; species Aedes albopictus. Next base: position 405,018,105 of record NC_085138.1, on the reverse strand, counting down.
TGTATAATATAACTAAAAGCTTTTCTAGATCATCCAAACCATTCTGAAGCTAAAATATACGGTTTTCGTTTACAATGACCTATCAAGTGCATATCAGCATTTATCTCATTTGATTCAAACTGATTATAGTTTTTATTTAACCGTCGTGACGTACACATCAATAAAAGTTTTTTTTTTCTTTGCTAGAGCCGAAAAGTGTAGTGGTGCCCGATCAACATTTGATCGGTTGGTTCTTTCTACCCTTTCTTTCAACTGGTCGTGAGCTGCGGCGGCGGCAGTGAGTCTTTGTTCTGGTTAAGTCAATGTTGGCGTGCAAGCGAGTGACGTGTTGAGACCTGTTTCTTCTTCTGTTTTTTTTTCCTGGCTAACTAGCACTGTTCAGCACCAGTTGTGTTTTACGTCGGATGGGTCTAGGAGCTAAACCTTAAATTCCGACGCCCCAGGGAGACAGTCACCACACCTGAGGACTCTACACATATCGAACCCAACAACACATGGGCCAGGACCTACGGCTTTACTTCCTATCCGAGGGAAGGCGTGATCACGGATTTTATGTCTCAGAAAATTCCATCGGCGTCTGCGTGAGAGGCAACCACACTTACCACTACACCACCGACGCCGACTTCATGGGAGTTGTTTGGCGTCATCTATGCGGTCGGCACTTTCTCGATCGGAACGACTGGTGGTCATCGATTTTACTGTGACAAGGTGAAGCTGCGGCGGCGGTGCTGTTGGCAGTCACTGCATATTACGATACCCAGGAGTGAGCCCGGGAGCTTTTCAGGAATTATTTTCCATTTTCAAATCGGCTGCACTCATGGTGTATCAACGGCGGCGACGATACGACTGACCATAGAGGTTTCTGTGTTCGGCCTTTCCGGCCGTGGTCCTTCGACGAAGAATATTTCGCTTGTGGCTATGAGGCGCACGGCTTAGAGGCGGTCCTTGTCTGGTTCTGGAAGTGGTAGCTAATAACCGTGGCGAGTACGGTAGTCGACTGCGTGTGACTGGTAGTTTCAACGTGTGCATTTGTCGGTAATCCCCGTCGTCGGCTGGTGACCGTGGCGAGCACGGTCGTCGGCACCGGGTGACTGTTGGCTGCGACGAGCGCAGCTGTCAGCGTCGAATGGCCCGGGTAAGTCGGTGGTGCTGCGATTTCAGGTGAGTAACCTACCTCCTCTGAGTTGAGTACCCAACAATTCTTTTAGAAATTATAGCTGGAAATACTCCTGGGATTCATGCTAGAATTTCTCAAGCCATTTCTGCTGGGATTACTGCAAGAGTTGCTCCAGATATTTCCCCCGTTCTTTTTTTCTGGAATTCTTCCGTGGATTTCATCTGGAATAATAATTCATCACCAAGAAATGCCAATGCAATCAAATTATTATATATTGAGTGCTGATTACAAAAATCAGTATTTCGTCTGGAATTCTAATAATGATTTCTGTAAAAAAAAATGAATTTTTCCAATGATTCTCCTAGGAATTACTTTGGAGGTTTATCCAGGATTTTCTCTAGAAGTGCCTCAAGGGATTTCCAAGGGAGATTGCAACATGAACTTCTTCAAAAAATACTCAGGGGTTTCAGCCGAGAACTTATCATGAGGTTTATACAAAAACTACATATGTATGTACGGGATTCCATTAGGAATTCCTTTATGGTTTCGTCCTATAATTCACTGGGTAAAATCTCCCGGAATTCTACTAGGGGTTCGTCTTCTCTATTATTGTTGTGATCTAAAATTGTTAGAATTGAAAGTTATCTAGTGAAATGTTGATGATTCAATGATTCTGATCAATCACAGAGTAGCAACTGCGAATCAAATAGGGGTAATTCATAATGACGCTTATACTTATTCTAATATTTCGTTCGAGTTTCTTTGCAAATTATACCAGCCATTTTACCGAAATTGTCGTGAGGAAATGTTAAAATGCAACCTCAACCGCGATGGACAACATCAAGCGTATTCAAGCTCTGCGCTACTTGTTATGTCTAGTGAAGGAAGATTTCCAGAGTGCATTACTAGGATACTAGAATATCCATCTGAAATTAAGGGCTCACCAAGGGCTCACACACTTCAGTTAGTATCTTTTCATGCAGTGAAGAATCTCCAAATCGCTTCCACTGAACAAGGCATCATGAATTGTTGCGCTAAAAGGTCCTGTCCCAGGAGAAATCATCTAAATGTAGATAGCCTTCCAATGCGGGACGGCAATCTACCCGCCGCAGTCTTCACAGAGAGCCAACAGGAATTATGCATATTTGGCGAAATTCTCTGTTTCTCATACTTCCCGGAAGGCAACCCCCAAAACAATAACAGGATATCAAGCGAAAAAACAATTTCGCTTCCGCAGCATTATTCAGTTTCCCGGCAACATAAACATCGGCCACCTACTGAAAAGGCACTTTCATCTATCATCTCGGGTCGTTTGTTGGTGTTGTGCGCTTGTTTTTAAAATTCACACCGCATTTCACCACCCGACAGCGTCGTTGGCCACGGGCTTACCATTCTGACTTGGCGAGCCCGCTCAGCCGGGGGCATTGTTCCGAAAGCTTTAGATGTCTGGATGTTCCTGCCGAAAAAAGCGAAGCACACGACATGTCCGTCAAGGGTCAAGGAAAGTGAAAAGCTGGGAGGACCGGTCACAAAAACCGGGACCAAACCACCTTGGATTATGTTGAATCATGGCACGATGACGATGTTGTTCTGAGTGAGTGGTGTGGTGGCGGATGAAGGACATGACCTTGCTTTGTCGTCGATTCTAGGAGGGAGCAGCTAAAGCTAGCAGCCACTAACTTGGAATCACTCCAATTTCACGCTTCGGTGCGGTCCTGTCCTGGATCAATCTCATATTTTATAACGATACCGTCGTCGGTCGTTGATGCCGTCGTTGTCGTGTTTCGTCTTTTATTGGCTGAGAGCTTCCTTCATATAAACCGTGTTTTACGACGATATCCGTCAGCCAGCAGCAGCCGAGGAATATCTGCGTTTGAAGGGGCTGGGCGGCGATCCAATATCACCAACCAAATGTTCTGTGATTTCTCCTTCGGCGTCCTGGCTTGGGGTACGTGATTTGACGTACAAGGTTGGCCATCACAACACATATGGCTTCGGCACTTTCATAATAATAGGTAATGAATCGCACTGATTTTGACAGCATCATCATAAGTTTGTTCCGTCAGGGTGGACGCTTTCCAATACCCTGCCAAATATGGGAGAAGAGATGTCGACCCTCGTTTTGGAAAGTTTTTTTTTCTTGATGTTCAAATCGAAGCGGAAACATGAATCTGTTGGATCGTGAAATAATTACAAGTTATGACATTTCAGTTTTTTATCAAGTGACTGTGAGGGACTGTGAGACTTGCATATCTTGGAATAATTATTTAACGAGATAGATGTACGAGAATTCGACTGTTGGATCTATGTTCTAGGTTAGGGAATTCGGCTTATCAGCCTTTTTTTTCTCTAGAACGAAAACGTTTTTCGCTTCGTCCATACGTTTCGGTATGGTAGCAACCGTTATCGAAACGTAGGGACGAATCGAATACCGTTTTCGTTCTTGAGAGAGGAAAAAAGGACTGATAAGCCAAAATCCCTATCCCAGAACATAATTATTTAACGATGAAATTCTTTAGATTTAGTGTTTCAAGTGTAAATTTAATTGAATTACCTATTAACTTTCACATACCCGACCCCCAACATGTTATTTTCAAAATGCTGGCATTTCGAAAATTTTCTTTCGATTTTTTTGAAGTCGCCCTCAATCGATCATAAATTGGTGCAAGTTTATTATACCCAAGTGGCCATGCAATATACGGAACCATTCCAGAGATATTCCTGATTGTACTGGGATCAGGGAGGGTGCCGAAATGGCTAAAAATGATTATTTCGTGTGTTATTGTGTTTGAACCATCGATTTTCAGCGAAATTTTCTTTGCGAAAAATAAAACACAACTGCGATAATCAGATTTGAATAAGTTGACCCATCTGGATCACCGTGACAGGTTCCGCGGGGGCCTCATTGGGGACACTTCTGGTTTTCATCTAAAACATGTCGTGCGACATATCAAACTTCATTATTTCGAATGAATGAGTCAGAGACGATACCCTGAAGTCTATATCAACTAATATGGCCACCCCGGAACATCTAGCATGGGTTCCACGGGGGTGACATAGGGGACATTTCTGGATTGCAACCAAAACATGCCGTGCGACGTATCAAACTTAATGATTTTGAGATAATGGGGCAGAAAAAAATGACTGAAGTATGTAGCAACTGATATGCCCACTTCGGAGCACCTGAAATAGGTTCCGCGGGGGCCTCTCAAACACAATAACACAAGAAATAATCCCTTTTAGCCATTTAGCAAAACAGACACCACCCCCACCCCCTGACCCCAGTACAATCCGGAATACCTCCGGAATGGTTCGGGATATTACATGGCCGTTCGAGTGTGATAAACTTTCACCAATTTATGATCGATTGAGGGCGACTTCAAAAAAATCGGATGAAAAATTGACGAAATGCCAGCATATTGAAAATGAGTTGTCGGGGGTCGGGTATGTGAAGGTTAATATAAACTATTCCGACTTTTAACTAACTCAGTAACAACAAGACCAACTGACTAGTATTAGTATGGCTTTTCCAGAAAGCTTCTATTTTTTTTCTTCTTGGTGTGATGAGATGAGAAACCTTCTTCTTCTTTATTTTTCTGACTTGACGTTTCAACTAGAAATTGGCCTGCCTCTTTTCAACTTAGTTTTCTTTGGGCACTTCCACAGTTATTAATTGAAGGTTTTTTTTTGCCTGCCATTGCATGAATTTGTATCTTGTGAGGCAAGGACAATGATACACTATGCCCAGGGAGTCGAGACAATTTTCCCGACCGGAACGGGAATCAAACCCGCTGTCTCCGGATTAGATAACTGGAGACCCACATAGAGTACGTTGGGGTAAGTAGGGTATGTGTACCATCAGTAATCTCATGCTCCCATTTTCATCCTATTCGAAAACAAGCGATTACGGCACCGATTGACTCCGTTCTTTTTGTTTTCATGGGTGCTCACTTCTAACAAAAAATACAAAAATAAGAAACAAAACAAACAGCGCTTCAATCCATTGTTTTTCGTGAGATGAAAATGGGAGCCACATGCTTAATAAGGGAACCAATACCCTATTAGTCAATATAATTTAAATCATTAATGAGACAAGAGAACATTAAGCAATTAACATCTAACATTGGCTGCGTGATAATGTATTGTAGACTTCATTGCCTTATTGGCTAAACAAACATTTTCACTAAATGAACCGTTTACCATTGACTGTATCGAAAAGTTACCTGAAAAGAAAGAAAAAAATAGGAAGAAAATTAGGTACATTGTTTTTAATATTAGCAAAGTCATGATTTTAAAACTTCAAGACGATATTCCAAGAACTTAGTGTATGTAAGTAACTATGACCAACGACTAAGCAAAAATGAAATGTGTACAAAACTAACAGTCCACATACACACCACCCTCTAAAGGATCAATCATGTCCCAAGTAGCACAGGTGCAACTAAAATGGAAAAGATCATCGTTGCAAACATGTTGCAACTGAGTTTTCATGAAACAAACAAAATTAAAACCTATTAAAATCCTGTAGTTAATGCCAAACTGAGGTGTAACAATTTTATAACAACTAGCAAAATGAAAACAAACGTCATCATTAGTCGAAACTTGCGAAACCAATTTGTAACTGAATTATAATCTGATTGTTTCAACGAATCTTAGTTACAACCGTTTACAAACCAAATCAACCAAAACATTGATTCTGATTGTTATAAACATGTTGCACCTGGAACTTATTTAGAACATACCGAACAATTTTGACAGGAGGGATAGAAGTTCCAAAATGTGCGGCAAAATGCTTTTGCGATCACGAAAAATATAAAATGCACTATATAAAAACAAAATAAGCATAACGAAATCATGTACAAATGTAATGTAATTTTACAATTTGTAATTTCATAAATTTCTCGACATATTCCAAATTTCGTAAAATTAAAGTGGTAAAAAAAATCTGATTGGAAGTATAATATTGACCCAATACAAAAAATCTGCTTCATTTTCTCAGTACTGGTACCTACCATTGGGAAAATTTGAATATATGGGGTGTTGAGAAATCTAACGTAACGTACAAAAATATTAGGAGTTCCCCACGAAAAAAATTACAATGGGTTTACATTTTTTACAAAAAAACGTGAAATTTTCGGTACGTAATAAATGGACAGCCTCTTGTCGACTTAAATGGGAAGTACACGTCCAAGTGTCAGCTTTTTTGGTTATTTATGTTCTACACGGAAAATTCAAACTACCTTATTTTGGGTCGATTTTACCCTAAAATGAGTATATTAAATTGATTAGTTACCCAAAATTAGGTTGTTTTTCCTCTCTCCCCACAGATTTTGTCGTAACTAAACAGAGATGCGTCTATCCAACGGGGGTCCTTGAGGCCAGTAAGCCAATTTTGGGTAAATGTAGATTTACCCAAATTTGGGTTGAATGAAGGGGTTCAATTTACCTATTCTTGAGTATATATTTAGTTGGAGGTAAAAGCAATTTACCTTGCGTGAGTTTAATCGATTCACTCAAATGTTGACTTATTGGGCCGAACTATAGGATTGCGTCAAAAGAATCCAATTTTTGGTAGTTTGGCGGTTCCGTGTACCACTTGCAGCATTGTTGTACTTTGTCAATACGGATTCCCATAGACATGATTCTGCAAATAGTAACTTTCTAAATTCTAAAATTAATTTTCAGCATTTTATGGGTGCATTAAATAAGCTGCTGAAATGCACTCCGTCAAAGCAATATGGCGAGTTAATTTCTACCACAAATGCCTAAATTTTCACTCGCAAAAAGATAGGTAGACTGAGGCGCTTTGAGAATACGGAGCTAAAACGTAACTTGCCGATAAATCTGGAACGGCACACAAATTGACGTTCTCGGTCAGCCTGTTTTGCGGTTTATTTATGCACACAATTTATTAATCACATGAACGAAACTGTTAATGCATAATAACTGGCAGTGACGAATGTGGTGACTAACTGACTAGTCGAATCGGTCACCATTTTTTAAGTCGACTGTAAGTTGTATCTTGGTTATAATTCGATTGCGTATCAAAACCGTTTATATCACGAATGGATGTTTTATATTGGCTCCACCTCTTGCGCTTTTTTGGTTGCAATTTAGTCGTTAACACTCCCACTGCCATGCTATAAATCACTTACACCAACTGCCATGCCTCAAAACAGTGGGAACGGTATTTTCAACTGCTAATATCTCAGCCGTTTTTTATCCGATTTGCAAAATTTTTGAAGCTATGAATTTTCCCAGCCTTCTAGATGAATATAAAATTTTCAAATTATGGATTTGACCAAAGGTCTATTTTTGAGTACTCAAAAACTCGGAGCAAGTACCTTAAAAAATACTGTTTTTCTGGAGCCATTCCGAATGTAAATTAGTTTCCACGCTAATTTTAATGTTGAATTGCCCATATTAATAAAGCAAAATTATTGCAAAGAAATATATGGAGATACTCATTATTTGAGACTATAAAATCTTCACAAAATTACGTATAATACAGAAAATTTGTATATTCGATTTGAACTTTGTATTCATCGCGACAACCCCTGTGTTTTATTGCTTGAAACCAATCACGTGCACATGAGAAATCTTTTTCCAAACGATTGTGAAAAGTGTGAATCTCAGAAACTACAAAATTTTCATAAAATCACGTATAATACAGGAAATTAGCATTTTCAGTTTGAACTTAACATTAATCTCGACAATCTCCATGTTATATTGCTTGAAAACAATCACGTGTACATAAGAATACATTTACAGATAAATGAGGACAAGTGTGATTCATAAAAACTACAAAATCTTCACAAAATTACGTGTAATACAGAAAATTTGTATATTCGGTTCGAACTTTACATTCATCGCGACAACCCCTGTGTTTTATTGCTTGAAAACAATCACGTGTAGATGAGAATTTTTTTCCGAACGATTGTAAAAAGTGTGTATTTTAGGAACTATAACATTTTCACAAAATCACGTATGATACAGGAAATTTGTCTTTTCAGTTTGAACTTCACGTCCATCTCGACAACCCTTGTGTTTATTGCTTGAAAACAATCACGTGTACATTAGAAAACTTCTTCCAATCGATTGTGAAAATTGTGTGTTTTAGTAACTACAAAATTTTCACAAAATCACGTATAATACAGGGAATTCGTATTTTCAGTTCGAACTTTACGTTCATTGCGACAATCCTTGTGTTTTATTGCTTGAAAACAATCACGTGCTCATAGGAAAACTTTTTCAAAGCATTTGTGAGAAGTGTGAATCATCAAAACTACAAAATCTTCACAAAATTACGTACAATACAGAAATGTTGTATATTCGGTTCGAACTTTACATTCATCGTGACAATCCTTGTGTTATATTGTTTCAAAGCAATCACGTGTATATAAGAATAAATTTACAGATCACTGGAAACATGGATTCCCACAATTTTTTTTCTTCTAGGCATTCCTACAGAAATTTCTTCAAGAATTGTTGAGAAAACTTTCCTGGGATTTCCTAAGTAATTCCTCGGACCTGGTGTGATGGTTAGTTAAAGCACAGGCATTTCACCCCGAGGACCTAGGATCAAATCCCACTCCCGAAAAAACACAGACAATGTGAGTGAGGGGAAGTAACGCGTGGGTCCCGAGATGAACTAGTCAAGGGCTAAAACTCTCGTTAATACAGATAAAAAATAATAATTCCTCATGGGATTGCTTATGAGATTCCTCATTGAATTTCTTCAGGAATTCAACCTGAGATTATTTCTTCTGTGTTTATTTCAGGAACAACTGCAGGAATAATTTTAAAAATTCCTAGAAGAATTCCCCAGGAACTCTTTTAAGAATTTCTTTAGGACTTCCTCTTGGAATTCTTTCAGGAATTCCTCCACGAAATAATCCAGTACTTTCTCCAGGATCTTTTTATGGATTCCCTTAGGAATGCCTCTTGAATTGCTTCCAGGATTCATCCTGGGGTTTCTACAGGTACGCCTGCAGGGATTCCTTCAGGAACTGCTACAGGGATTCATCCAAAAGTTCATCCACTCTTTCTACAATTACTTCAGGATTTCTCCAAGAATTCCATCTGTGATTTATTCAAGAACTTACCATGGGATTTCTCCACGAATTTGTTCAGGAATTCCTCTAAGAATTCTTCCAGTGATTTCTCTGGGAATTGTTACAGGGATTCCTCTAAAAACTCCACCAAGGAATCCTACTGAAATGCCTCTAATTTTTTTTTATCATATTCCTCTAGGAATTCCTTCAGAAATGCTTCCAGGAATTCTTGTAGAGATTCCTCCAGGAGTTTCTCCAGAGATTCCTCAGGAAATCCCTACACGCTTTCCTCTAGGGTATCTTCCAGAAACTCCTCCAGGAATTTCCTCAAGGCTTCACTCGGGAATTTCTTCTGTGATTCTTTCTGGAACAACTTATTTTAAAAATTCCCCCAGTAACTTTTCTTAGGATTCCTTCAGGAATTTCTCCTTGAATTCTTTAAGGAACTCCTCCAGGTATAAATTCAGTGCTTCCTTCGGGAACTGTTGAGGGATTCTCTTGGGAATTTCTTGGGATTCTTCAGGAATTCCTCTAGAGTTTTCTTCAGGAACTGCTATAGGGATTCCTCCAAGAATTCCATCAGGAATTTCCCTAGGACTTCCTACAGAATTTTTTCCAGTAATTATTCAGGGGATTCCTTCAAGGGTTTTTCCAGATACTCCTACAGAAATTCCTCCAAAGATTCCTCCAGGAATTTATTCAAGGGTTCTTCCAAGAATTCCACTACGAATTCTCCTCGGCATTCTTCCAGGAATTTATTCAGGGATTTTCCAGGGATTCCAACTTGGATTCATGAAGAAAATTTTCCAGGGTTCTTTTCAGCGATTCCTTCAGGGATCCCTCCTGCTTTTTCTCCAGGAATTCATGCAGGCGTTCCTCAAATACAGGAAAATTCTCCAGAAAATTCACCAGGAATTGATCTAGAAATTCCTCCATAAATTCTGTCTTAAATTCATCCACGAATTTCTCTATGAAATCCTTCAGGGATCCCTTCAAAAATTCTTCAAGGATTATCTCTAGGAAGACCCTTTGAAATTTTTCCAGGGATTCCTTCAGTAATTTTACCAGATTTTCCTCCAGTTATTGCTGCAGCGATTCCTTCAGGAATTCTGCAAAGAGAATTCTTCCAGAAACATCTTCGGGGATTTCTGCACGAATTTCTCTAAGGATTCCTCCAGTGATTTTTCAAAAATTCCCTTGAGGATTTCTTCATGAATTCCTCCAGAAATTCCTCTAGAAATTCCCCCAGGAACTTTTCAAGATTTTTACAAATTTTTAAGAAAAAAATCTCACAGAATTCCTTTAGAGATTCCTCCAGAAATTCATGCAGTAACTATTTCAATGATTCCTCTAGGGGATTCCTCCAGGTAATCTTCCAGATATTCCTCCAGAAATTCTCACAGAAATATCTCCAGGAATTCCTCTAGGATTTAGTCTAGGAATTGCTCCAGGAACTTTTTCAGGAAAATCTCCAGGAAATGCCCCAGGAATTTCTTCAGGAGTTGATACAAAAATTGCTCCTGGACATTCTTCAGTAATTATGTCAGCAATTTCTCCAGGAATTTCTCTAGAAAATGCTTTAGGAATTTCTTCAAAAATTTTTGCAGGAAATTCTCCAGGAATACCTTAAGGATTTTTTAGGAATTCCTTCAGGCATTTCTCCAGGAATTACTCCGAATTTCAAGAATTGTTTCAATGATTCCTCCTGGGATTTCACCATGAATTCCTCCAGGGCGTTTCTCAAGTATTCCTCCAGGAAATCCTTCGAAGATTCCTCCAAGAAATACTTCAAAGAATCATCCAGAAAATCGTTCAGAAATTCCTCTAATAATCTTCTAGGGATTTCTTCAGAAATTCTTCCAGGATTTTTTCCAGGGATACTTTCAGGAATTCCTCTAGAAATTCCTCTAGGAGTTGCTTCAGGAATTCCTCCTGGGATTTCTCACAAATTTCTCTAAGGACTAGGCATTAGTTCAGTAATTCCTTCGAAAATTTCTCCAGGAATCCCTTCAGAAATTCCTCTAGAAAATCTTTCAGGAATTTCTCAAGGGATTTTTTTCAGAAAAATAAATTTTCCAGATTTCCTTTAGAGATATCTCCAAAAATTCATCCAGTAATTCTTTCAATAATTTTTCTAGAGATTCATCCAGGAATTCCTTCATGGATTCCTCCAACACTTCTCACAGGAATACTTCTAGGAATTCCTCCAGGCATTCCTTCAGGATTTTATCAAGGAATTTCTCCAGGAACTCCTCCGGTAATAACTCCAGGAATTTTTCAGGAATTCTTCCAGGAAATGCTCCTGGACATCTTGCAGATTTCAGATTTTTCCAGAGATTCTTCCGGGAAATTCTTCGAAAATTCATCCAGGAAATCCTCCAGAAATTCCTCTAAGGATTCTTCCAGGAAATCCTCCAGAAATTCCTTTAATGATTCATCCAGGAAATCCTTCTGAAATTTCTCAAGGGATTTTTCTAGAAAAATTCCTCTGGATATTTCACCAGGAGTTGCTCCAAGAGCTCCATCAGGTATTTATCCAGGAATTGCTACTGGGTCTCATCCAAGAATTCCCCAGGGGGTTACGCCAGGAATTCATTTGAAAGTTGCTCCATGCATTCCTTCTGGATTCTCTCCAGAGATTTTTCCTGGAATTGCTTCAGACATTCCTCCAGGAATTCCTTCACGGATTACTCCAAGAATTTCTTCAGAGATACCTTCAGTAATTCCTCCAAGACTTTCTCTAGAAATTCCTTAAGAGATTTCTTCAAAAACTTTTCTAGGGATCCCTCCCATAATTCCTTCAGGATTTTTTAAGAAATTACTCCAAGGAACCCTCATGAAATTTATATAGGATTTCTTCTAGGAATTTCTCAAGAGATTTCTTCACAAATTTCTCGAAGGACTCCTCCCAGATTTTATCCAATAATTCCTCTTGATATAGTTTTAGATAATACTCCAGGGATTCCAAGTATTATCTTCAGAAATTCCTCTCAGGTTCTTTTCAAAAATGTAGTAAGAAGTTCCTTCAGAAATTTCAGAAATTCTTCAGTCATCTTTTGCAGGGATGTATTCACGAATTTCTCCAGGATTATTTGATATTTTTTTATTATTTCAACAATTTCTGGCAGAATTTATGCAGCGAATAGTATTGGAAGATAATTTAATAAAGATGCATACAAGAACCAGGAAATTATCCAAGGATTCTTTCAGTAATCCCTCCAGCAGTTTCTTCAGAAGTTTATTCAGCGATTCCATTAGTAATTCTTTCAACAAGCGAGACTATTAGTCCTCCAGGAAATCTTCCAAGCAACACACATGCCACTAAAAAGTCACGGCAGGGCAGGTTGTAGATTATGCAGATACAGTGACTTACTATAAACATCTAGATACTTACATGCTAAAAGTGCTTTCATACATTTCTCCAGGGAATCCTTCAGGAATTCACCCAGAAAAAACTCTTTCGGAATTCTTCCATGAATTCATCCCGAAATTTCTCTCAAAAATGCACCAGGAATTCCTCCAGGAAATTCTTCTCAAATTCTTCCAAACATTTTTCTTTGAATAAACTCTAGGATTTTTTTAATTCTTCTAAGGATCCTTCTGGAAATACGTTCATTGACAATTCTGTAGGATTAAGCTCTGACATTAGTGCATGCAGTGCATATGGGTATATAATACCACCTTTAGAGAGATTCCAGCAAGGATGTACTCGGAACAATTCAACTGAAGGGTATTTCAAAATAATTTTGCAAAGAGGATGCCGCTACGAACGTTTTCACCAAAAATAAAACAAAATCTGTATTTTACGTAATTTTGCGAAGATATTGTAGTTCTAATAGTTCCTCATTCTCACAATCATTCTGAGAATGTATTCTAATGTACTTGATTATTTTCATGCAAAAAAGCAATAAGGTTGTCACGATCAATGCTGAGCTCGAACTTAAAATACGTTTACCTTGCATTATAGCAGTGGTTTTCAACCAGGGGGGAATTCCCCCATAGGGGGGAATTTCGTTCTTTCATACGGGGAATTGCCAATTCAAGAATATTATCTTATGATTTTATCTAATGAACGAAGAAACAATTTTCAACATTGAAAATTTTCAGTGTATCGTGAATCATCGTCGTCAAAATGTAAGTGTACACTCTCAGAAAAAAACCATGTAAATTTAAGTTCACTTGAATGTACATAAAAGGAGCGGCCCGTTTGACACTAATTTACGTCTTCTATCACAAATAAAGTCGAGCTAGCAATCGCTAGAGCTGAAGCGAGAGATATAACGTGTGTAAGTAAAACCCTGTATTTCACGTAATTTTTTAAAGATTTTGTAGTTTTCAAGAATCATACTTATCATGCGCATGTGATTGTTTAAAAAAATGATACCCAGGGGTTGCCGCGATGAATGTTGAGTTCCAACCACAAATACAAACTTCCTGTATGTTATACGTAAAATTGTGAAAACTGTGCAGTTTTTATGATTCATACTTCTCCCTATCGCTGTTGAAATGTATTCTTATGTATGTATGTGATTGTTTTGAAACAATGAGAGACATGGACTGTTGCGACGGACGTGAAGTGTAAAACTGAAAATACAAATTTTTCAGTATTTCACGTAATTTTGTGTTTTTTTAGTTCCTAAGATTTACACATTTCACATTCGTTTTGAAAAAGTATTCTTATGCACATGCGATTGTTCTCAAGCAATAAAACACAGGGGTTGTTACGGCAAATGTGAAGTTCGAACCGAATATACTTATTTTCTGTATTATACGTAATTTTGTGAAGATTTTGTATTTTTTACGATTCACACTTCTCGCTTTCGCGTTGAAAAGTATTCCTATGCACACGTGATTGTTTTCAAGCAATAAAACACTAGGGTTGTCGCGATGAATACAAAGTTCAAATCGAATATACAAATTTCCTGTATCATACGTGATTTTGTGAAAATGTTGTAGTTCCTAAGATACACACTATTCACAATCGTTCGGAAAAAGTTTTCTCATGAACACGTGATTGTTTTCAAGCAATAAAACACAGGGGTTGTCGCGATGAATATAAAGTTCACACCGAATATACAAATTTTCTGTATTGTACGTAGTTTTGTGAAGATTTTGTAGTTTTTATGATTCACACTTATCCCCATTTATCTGTAAATGTATTCTTATGTACACGTGATTATTTTCAAGCAATATAATATGGTGATTGTCGCGATGGACGTAAAGTTCAAACTGAAAATGCTAATTTCCTGTATTATACGTGATTTTATGAAAATTTTGAAGTTTCTGAGATTCACACTTTTCACAATCGTTCTGAAAAAGATTTCTCATGTGCACGTGATTGGTTTCAAGCAATAAAACACAGGGGTTGTCGCGATTAATACAAAGTTCAAATCGAATATACAAATTTTCTGTATTGTACGTAATTTTGTGAAGATTTTGCAGTTTTTATGATTCACACTTGTCCCCATTTATCTGTAAATGTATTTTTATGTACACGTGATTGTTTTCAAGCAATATAACATGGGGATTGTCCCGATGAACGTAAAGTTCAAACTGAAAATACGAGTTTTCTGTATTATACGTGATTTTATGAAAATTTTGTAGTTTCTGAGATTCACACTTTTCACAATCGTTTGGAAAAAGATTTCTCATGTGCACGTGATTGGTTTCAAGCAATAAAACACAGGGGTTGTCGCGATGAATACAAAGTTCAAATCGAATATACAAATTTTCTGTATTATACGTAATTTTGTGAAGATTTTATAGTCTTAAATAATGAATATCTCCATATATTTCTTTGCAATAATTTTGCTTTATTAATATGGGCAATTCAACATTAAAATATGCGTGGAAACTAATTTACATTCGGAATGGCTCCAGAAAAACAGCATTTTTAAGGTACTTGCTCCGAGTTTTTGAGTACTCAAAAATAGACCTTTGGTCAAATCCATAATTTGAAAATTTTATATTCATCTAGAAGGCTGGGAAAATTCATAGCTTCAAAAATTTTGCAAATCGGATGAAAAACGGCTGAGTTATATCAAGTTGAAATTACCGTTCCCACTGTTTGGGAGGCATGGCAGTGGGAGTGTTAATAAGACAATTGGTTCAAATGGCAAAACTTTCAATATAGTTGCATACAAATTACAGGAACTTAATAATGTCCAAGTGTGTTGCTTGGGGTACCTACTAATGTACTTCGCATCATTAGATAATATTCGTAATATGGGTAAACACCTTTGATACACCCACTGAATTTTTGTTTACTCTGGGCCTTGCATTTGCCACTTCACGCTTAGTATGAAAATTAAAAATCAGAACAGTGCGTTAGTAAAGTTATTAAAAAAAAGCTGTCACGTTCTCGTGAATTTTTGCTTGTTCCGCAAATTCTTAATTCGGCTGATATTCTGAGTGAAATTATATTGAAACTTTGAAACGGGTTTAGAAGTCCCACTTTGTTGAGCTGAGGATACAACGCAAGAGACTTGCCAAGGCAGTGGGACTGATCAAGCAGATTTGGAAAAAAATCTGGCTGTTTATAGTGTTGCCGATAGATTGTTGTGGATCAGAATTGACGATCAATCGTTGTTATATCTTTTGAACGTTTATCAATGTAACCGATGAGATCTTTCTGATTTGCTTTCATTTGTTTAAAGTTACGTAATTGTGAAACTAATTAACCCTTCAGGACACGCGCTGTTGTTAAAAGTACAACACTACCAAAAATCCTCGCTCGTCGTATACAACGGTGCAGTTTCGGTTGCTTGATGGCGCGCGTTCTGAAAGGTTAATAATACATAATTTGGTCAACACGTGGTATAAACGCCTCGCTGGCTGTACACAGCTGTTGCGTTTTGCTACTACAGATGGTGATTGACACACAACAGCCGTTGGGTTGTTTATTTATTAAGTTCAATGTGATGTTTTGCTATTTTTATAACCATTTTCCGTTGAGATTGCTTGTTTTACTTTTATGTTTCTTAAACTATGGGATACTTTATTATGTACTTCAATCGGAACGAAACGCTCATCACACTTTTCCTCGTTTCAGAGAGCGATTGATGGCGCTTAAGTCTGGCGCTTTCGATCCTAGACATAAGATAAGAATACCTATATGTTCTACCACAGGAAGGAGTGTTTCAACGGAGTGACATTAACTTTCTAAGCAACGACACTCCTATTGTATTTACGTTGCATTTATACTGTTGCATACTGTTGCAGCAACCGCTGTGCCATATTGAAATCTTGATGGTGAAACAACCAAAAGCCACCACGCACACAGAGCAATGTTTGAGCTTCTACTATTTGTATAGCAATGAGGTATACTTCTGTTTGTATGATTAGTGGGCACTCTTGCAGTATAGAGAAACACGAAAGGGTCGCACAGCAAGTAGTAGGAGAATAACCAAATCTAGCGAGAATTGTACAGAAATGTAAGTAGAAATTAAATATCAATGTTTATAACTGAATTATTCAATTGAAATACATTTTCAGCTTTAAAGCTGCTAGTAACGCAACTGAAAGACTGTGTCATTCGCTAAACTACTCCAACACATAGGGTATCGGGATGCTTCGTTGGCATAGTCCCCTCGTTCGGCCTATCTTAACGTTAACCAAAAACTCAAACAAACACGCCGAACTGGATATCGGAAAAGCTTTGCGCCAAACACCTGTAACATTTCGTTTCAATTTTAGCACTTTGGAGTATTAAAATTGTATGAAAATGTCACTTTGTTTAGTTTTTGTAGACGCCATGATTCTTCGGCTTAGTGGGTAGTCTATACACATGATCATAAATGGCATGATTCTGGAACATTTCGAATTGACTTTTCAATAACTGAACATTTGATGCGACGGTCAAAGACGCTATTTTGAACTTGTGTATTTGTTTTCAACGAATAATAACTATTTTACAAATTGAATGTGGGCCGAATATTGAGGACATTTTTTTCACTATGTACCCAAATCTTGGCCCATCAGTAAAGTGACGTCAAAAACAACGATAAAAAGGCGTCAACAACATTTCTTGCGTAAGAACCAGAAAGAACGAACAGGAAGAAAGCTTTTGTGTACGGTGACTGTAAAAATATAACACAATAATAGGTTTGCGTTGTTTTCGTTACTAGATTAAGAAAGAACTTTAGTTAAAGTGATTTATTTATAGTTTTTTGAAAATTTGGCTCCGAAAATGTAATTTAAAAGTAAGATTGGTGAACAAACAGAGATAATACTTCAGCAGAAATATTGGAAAAATAAGATAATAACTGGTTCTAGTGCATGGAAAGCAATAGGCCAACGTTGTATCCACTAATAGGCCAATTTTTGTACCATAGACCAACGTTGCATACCATCGCATCGAATCTTTTCAGCTTAATTAAGTAAATTCTTGAATATTTACGTAAGTTTACTTCCAATTGGAGAACCATGCATTGCCTAGAGTGTGTAATAGAGTCAACATATTATTTCTAGTGCTATTAATTCATGAGTTATGGTCAAAATTGTCAAGGCGGCTTGCAAATTAGGCCAAGGAATGGTACACATACCCTACTATATGGAGCGCCTGACCAGCTGTAGTTCATCGCCGATGCACTGCAATGATTGAGAATGACAAGAAAAATAATAAAAGTAGTCGTTTTTATCATTTTCCAAGATTATTCCAAAGGATGGCTGTGTATGTGTAGACTAGACTAGACTCTGGACGTTGTATGTACTACAATGTTACTATAACGATGTCATCCAAGACAAGAGTTAGGCTCAGTGTATCAGTTATCGCCATAGTTGATTTTCAACCTTTAATGATGCAAATTAACAAGAAAAAAAATTGTGAACAACAGATCACGTTCACAAAAGATTGTTGCAATCATTCGAACTTCACAATTTGCTCAAATTATGATAGAAATAAATAATTCTCCTTAATTTTTCGGACTCTTTGCACCCTATTTTGCCATAGTGTACCAGTTATGGCTAATCCCATAAGGAATAGTGCGAAGTGGAACCCAAATTAACAAATGTGTCCATTATTGGTACAGGGTTCCTATCATTTGGCACACGCCGTAATAAATACTAACAGTAGTTTTCGGCTCAGTTTCTATATTTTTCCTGTAAAGGATGATAAATAAATAAACATTTGACATATTAATGACATTCGTCGGCCTTTTTCTTATTTTTGTAGAAATAGTTTTCCTTAGGTTGTGCGAAACTAAAACTGAACATTAATTGGTATGTATTTCAGGGGAAATATTGTTTCCTGGCCACCTATTAAAGACCACCGTATCCATAAAGACTGGAGGTAGAATCAAACTTTTTTACCGCTGTAAGCCAGCAAAATATTAATATGATCCTATGACCACAAAGGAAGCACTGCACAATGGTCCACGAACAAGATTTACAAGGAAAGATGCATTCAGCGCCTTCAAATGATTTTTTAGACAAATATGGTCTTCTACAAAGTTGTTTCTCATAAGGGGCTGTCCATAAACCACGTGGTCATTTTTTTGGGACTTTTCAACCCCCCCCCCCCCCCCGCGTGGTCATTAGTCCATACAAAAAATTTTATTTGTCCATACAAAATGGTCATTGGCCGAACCCCCCCCCCCCCCCCCATGACCACGTGGTTTATGGACAGCCCCTAATAAGGCCCTCTTTCCAATGTATTTGAAAATTAGGGTGGTCCATATTTTCTAATAAATTGGAAACCAAACTTTTTTATTTGCAAGAATAGCTATATACATTCTTTGGAAAAGTTGTAGATCTATCAATTTTGAGCAAGTTTTCTGAAAACAGTTTTTTTATAGCTTTAAAATTGACCGATCTAGAGATATTTTTCTGAATTAGCTTAGGGTGGTTCAAGAAAAACAGGTTTTCTGGCTTTAACTTTTTCAGCTTCAATTTCTCATCAAAGTCGCCCAAGAATCACTTGTAGAGCATTCGATCGTTATCTCTTTTGGTTTAAAAGTTTTGAGCATTTTTCTTCAAAAATTATAGTTTATTCTAAAGGTAATATTACGGGTTGGGCCAAAGATAAAAAATATCTTTTTTCCAGCATTCGAAAGACGAATTATTGTTATAAAACATATCAAAAAATTAGAGAGGTGTTATTTTTGTAACTCAAGAAACAATAATAGAAAAATGCCTATTTTTTTCTAGAAAATCGTCAATATCTTTTGAACGGAATGACGTAGCAACATTCTCAGCGCACGAAAATATGCGTTTTTGAAAGCTCTAAAAGTGGTTCTTTGATGACTTGGAAAGAGGGCCTTATCATGAGGAACAACTTTGTAGAATACCATACTCGTCTAAAAAATCATTTGATGGCGCTGAATGCATCTTTCCTCGTAAATCTGGTTCGTGGACCACTGTTCACTGGTCTGTGACAAATAATTAGAAAAAATCCATTCATAACCGGACGTACAAAATGGTAAATCGTCATATTACCGGAGGAATGGATGGAAGGTATCGTGTGTGCCATCTACAAAAAGGGCGACAAGTTGGATTGCGGGAACTACCGCGCGATCACACTACTGAGCACTGCCCACAAGATACTCTCTCAAATTTTATGCCGCTGTCTATCACCGAATGCAAGAGAGTTCGTGGGGCAATATCAGGCTGGATTTATGGGTGAACGCGCTACAACGGACCAGATGTTCGCCATCCGTCAGGTGTTGCAGAAATGCCGCGAATACAACGTACCCACACATCACTTGTTCATCGGTTTCAAATCGGCGTATGATACAATCGATCGAGAACAGCTATAGCAGATTATTCACGAATACGGATTCCCGGATAAACTGATACGATTGATCTAGGCGACGACGGATCGAGTGATATGCGTAGTTCGAGTATCAGGGACACTCTCGAGTCCCTTCGAATCTCGTAGAGGGTTACGGCAAGGTGATGGTCTTTCGTGCTTGTTATTCAACATTGCGTTAGAAGGTGTAATAAGTAAGGAGAGCGGGGATAAACACGAGTGGGACGATTTTCACGAAGTCCGGTCAGCTGCTTGGTTTCGCTGATGATATTGATATTATTGCTCGCAAAATTTGAGATGATGTCGGAAACGTACATCCAACTAAAGAGTGAAGCCAGGCGAATCGGATTAGTCATTATTGTGTCGAAGACAAAGTACATAATGGCAGAGGTCTCCAGGGAGGAGTCACCGCGCCCGCCACCCCGAATTTATCTCGACGGTGATGAAATCGAGGCGGTTGAAGAATTCGTGTACTTGGGCTCACTGGTGACCGACGACAACGACACCAGCAGAGAAATTCAGAGGCGCATTGTGGCAGGAAATCGTTCTTACTTTGGACTCCCCAGAACTCTACGATAGAATAAAGTTCGCCGAAACATGAAGTTAATTATCTACAAAACGCTGATTGGACCGGCCGTCCTCTATGGGCACGAAACATGAACCCTATGTGCAGAGGACCAACGCGCCCTTGGAGTTTTCGAACGGAAGGTGTTGCGTACCTTCTACGGCGGAGTGCAGATGGAAGACGGGACTTGGAGAAGGCGAATGAACCACGAGCTGCATCAGCTGCCGAGAGAACCAACCATCGTCCATACCGCGAAAATCGGGAAGCTACGGTGGGCGGGTCACGTCATCAGGATGTCGGATCGCAACCCGACTAAAATGGTTTTCGAGAGTCATCCGACCGGTGCAAGAAGACGTGGTGCGCAGCGAGCTAGGTCGACCAAGTGGAGGACGATCTGCGGACCCTACGCAAAGTGCGGAACTGGAGACAAACAGCCATGGACCGAGTGGAATGGAGACGGCTACTATGTACAGCAGAGGCCACTCCGGCCTTAGCCTGATCGGTAAGGTAAGTAGGAGTTGCTTAAATTGCACTTCGAGAATAAGTGGAGTTTACTAGCCATTTCGGATCAATCAAGTAGGAGCAACCATTGTACAGTCAGTCTTAGCTAAGCTAAAACCGACATTGATGCCTACAAAAATTCAGTAGAAAGTGTATCCAAATATTTTGAACACTCTGTGGAAACATGCCGCGAGTTGGAATGACTATATTTTCTTCTATGGCGAGAAATGTGATCTCGGGTTGAAACAGACGGCTTCTGATATTAAGCTTTTGATTTGTGGGGATATGTTAGATTTTTATTTGTTTTATTTTCTTTAGAATTCTTGAGGGACCAAGTTGTTTCCTGTAACTTTCAATTAAAAACAAAGTTTGTTATGCATACAACAGAAAAAATGGTACAGAAGCTGTTATAATGTAATAACATTAATGTTATCAACCAGAGACTTTGGGTTAGATTGTAACTCATCATCAAAACCACTACCTGTCAAAAACCAAGAAAATTTCGAATAACGTCCCAGGAATAAAATAGGGACGTATTTGGAAACGTGTATGAACATCTCCCAAATGAGCTCATATAAACACACTACTCTCATAAATAAGTGCAACCCCTAAAATGACTTCAAAATTTAGAAAAGGTTCACAAATTAGTCCCACTGGGACCATTACAAACAACTACACTAAATAACCGCAACTACCTAAAGAGGAACCGAGTGGAAAAAAGATAACAACCTCTCCAAAAAAGCAAGCACGTTGCGAATTTCACTTCCCCTTTGTTAACGACTGATGCAACGTATCCTTGCTCAGGACGACGTAGGTACAGAGTGAGAGTATAGAGTAGCTACATTGCCCAGTTCCACTGGGACTGATTTCAAGCACCACCGACCGGCGTCATCACCAACCGTCCGTCGTAGCCGTTGTCATCATTTGGCGGCGGCGGCGGTGCAGCCGACAGCCGCCGATCAAAACTGCTACAATTTGTTCATTCATTTGTACATTTGCGAAATAACGCATGAACCGGCTCCTAATGGATATTTACGATGCTACCGTCGGTCGTCATCGCGTCGCTCCCTAGGCTCTATCATGTGAATGTGAGCACAGCCATGCAATAGGATACGTGAATCCTTCCGATCCGGGCCGGGCTGCTGCAACAGCCGATCGTTGTCGACCGGGACAACTCATAAATGGTTTAGGATGGTGAGAATATCCAAAGGGGACTGAACGGCCTGGCGCAGGCAGAACCGTCATAAATATTACGGCCCAAGAGAGTTGTGTTGTACGAGGTTTTACCGTCACTTTAGGAGACATTGGGCAATTTTGCAAAATAAGTGTATATTTCGTTCATTTTCAGCTAAGGTTCACTTAAACAGATAGCCAGGGCTTACACAAAACTGATATCAATAAACGAAACAAGGAATATTTGTGAGTAATCAGAGCTAAGTATTACGGTAATCGTGGTTACCTCTGCATATTCATAATAGTCTCTGCAGGACGTTGCCAACGAGGTTCATATGGTAAGGATGCATAATGTTAATTTCTGAACGCCTGAAATTCTAAAATTCTCCTTACGCCATCATTAAACTATACTATTCTAAATAATGTAAACAATCAGTATTTCAGTTTCTTTGGCCTAACACATGAGAAAGCGCTGATGAAATATATAACATTACAGAACACAGAGTTGTAAAGAGTTCATAACAATTGGCAACCCGCTAATTGAAACGAACTTGTGCCCCTGATGTTCTCTGTATTCATTTTCTTCGAAAACTTTTTTCTTTATAAAGGCCTGTCTATTCACCACGTAGACTCTTAGAAAGGAGGATCGCTGTTTTGGTTTCTGGTTACAGTCTACGGTTCTTATAAAAAATCGAAAATTTTGTATGGAAATAAGTTTATGAGTCTACGTAGTTTATGCATATTTAGAACCCAAGCTAGCTTTTGATTAAAAGTGCCACACTGGTCAATGTCACCTCATTCCACAGTACCTATTTTATGTAGAACTATCCAAGAGGTACCTTCTTGAAACAAAAAAAGAAAAGCGCTACACTGTGTACTGTATTATTTGCCAACACGCCGCTTCAGATTCGGGTTCAAACTTTGGGTGCTTGATTTCAACACCGACCGTGCAGATAACCGATCCCGTTCGGCATTTGTTAGTTTGGTTGGTGCTACTGACGGCGGCGGCTTTTGATTCATTGCGGATTGCGATTTATAATATTGCGGTAATAAACGGCAGAAGAGCCAGCCGGTTTGGCAAACCGAAGACAAGGACGACCCTCTTGTTCGATTTGGTGCGTTACTGCTATGCTGTGTCTGACTGGTGTTGATGTTGCTCGATTTGTAATGAGCCATAAAAGAGAGCCCGACCGACATGAGGACAAGGGAGATCGACTTTCAAGGGGTGTCGTTTCGCTTTTTGATGAGTGCGTTTTACGGTTTTTGAAAGGTTTTATTGTGTTGAGAATGCGTCAATTTGTATTGTTGCTGGTGCTTGTAATAGCTTGTAATGGTTACACCAAATGTTATACATGGGAGCAAGAGTGCCAATACTGTTGCTGGTTGAAAGTTGCACAGTACTTACCTTTACCGATCAGGCTAAAAGGTTTGGGTGGCCTCTGCTGTACATAGTAGCCGTCTCCATTCCACTCGATCCATGGCTGTTTGTCTCTAGTTCCGCACTTTCCGTAGGGTCCACAGATCGTCCTCCACTTGGTCGACCCACCTAACTCGCAGCGCACCACGTGTTCTTGTACCGGTCGGATGGCTCTCGAAAACCATTTTAGTCGGGTTGTTATCCAACATCCTGATGGCGCCCACCGTAGCCTCCCCATTTTCGCGGTATGGACGATGGTTGGTTCTCTCAGCAGCTGATGCAGCCTTCTCCAAGTCCCGTCTTCCATCTGCACTCCGCCGTAGATGGTATACGCAATACCTTCCGTTCGAAAACTCCAAGGGCGCGTTGGGTCCAAGCTTCGTGCCCATAGAGGACTACCGGTCTAATCAGCGTTTTGTAGATAGATAACTTCGTGTGACGGCGATCAAAAATATCAATATCATCAGCGAAAGCAGCTGAACGCACTTAAAAAAAATCGTTCCGTTGGTGTTCATCTCCGCTTTGTTAAACAGCAAGCACGAAAGACCATCATCTTGCGGTAGCCCTCTGCGAGATTCGAAGAAACTCGAGAGTGTCCCTGATACTCGAACTAAGCACATCACTCGAATCATCGTCGTCGCCTTGGTCAATCGTATCAGTTTATCCGGGAATCCGTATTCATGCACAATCTGTCATAGCTTTTATCGATCGATTGTACCATACGCCGATTTGAAATCGATGAACAAGTGATGTGTGGGCACGTTGTATTCGCGGCATTTCTGCAACACCTGGCGGATGGCGAACATCTGATCCATTGTAGCGCGTTGACCCATGTATCTAGCCTGATATTGCCCCACGAACTCTCTAGCAATCGGTGATCGGCTTTAGATCGTGACAATATGTAATCTTTGCAGCATCCCGGCCACCCAGCATACCTTAATTGAGTCCTCCTAGAATTTTCTTGTTGATTCTTCCCGAGTTTCTTCCTGGGATTCATCCAAGGATTTCGCCGGGATTTTTTTTAGTGATTTCTTCTAAGATTTCTTCAGGGATTTCTAACGGGAATCCTTCCTGCATTCTTTAAGGAATTCCTTTTAAAATTCTTTTAAGTACTTCTATAGAGATTTATACAGGATTCCTTCCGGAATCACGGAAAGAATCCAGCGGGTTCTCCAGCGAATTCTTCATTGATTCTTCCCGCATTTTCTTTAAGGATTTTTCTCAGGATTCCTTCAGTGCTGTTATGGTAAAATCACAGCTGGTTACTTAAAGTTTTCAAAATTCAGTGCCTCCAATATTGGAATGCTCTCAAGGAAATTACTGCAAGATTGCGCCTCATTAAGAATTGTTCCGGAGAAACCCGTCCATGAAAACTTTCTCACGTTTTTTTTTCCTATAATTATCACGAAAGAGGCATTCTTGCAGAAATTTCTTTAAAGAGTACAGCAATATTTTTTTCCTTAGATTTCTCTGACAGTTCTTTTAGAATGTATTCCTTCTCATATTTTTCACTTATTTTTCCACGATTACCTCAAGAGACACCACCAGAAATTAATAAGGGAATCCTTATTTTTTTTCATTTTTTTTCCGGAATTTTTAGAAGATTGTCATAGGAACTCCTAGAATGATTTCAGCAAGAATTCCCCCTAAAGTTTCTTCCAGGTACCATTGTAGAATGCATTCATGCCTATGTATTTCTTTGAACATTCCTCCAGGAATTCCTCCTGAGATTTTTACCGAAATTCTTCCAGTAACTTTCTTTGGGTCTTCTTTAGAAAAATTTCAAGAAATTTCTCAAAAGATCCATGCAGAAACTAGTTCACATATTTTATTGACTGCGTCAGAAATTTCTGATGCGATTCTTTCAAAGATTTTAAAGAAAATCCCTTCAAAGATTGTCACAGAAATTTGTGCATATGATAACAATGTATAATATATTTCTTTTAACACTTCTGAAACAATTTTATAAGAATTCCAGGAGTCCAGGAGTTTTTCTTTTGAAATTCTCCATGAACTCTTTACGAAATTTATCATAAAATTCTTCCAAGATTTTTTTTTAGAAATTTCTGTAAAAGACACAATTTTAGAACATTTTTTCACAGACTTTCAGAGGTTTTTTTAGAAATTCGTCTAGGGATTTCTTTTTAAAATTCAGAATATTTTTTTTCATTAATTACTGTGTGAATTTTTGCACAGGTTCCTTCAGGTATAACACTTTATTCTTATAGGATTTTTTTAAAGATTCACCGGAAAAGAAGAATTCTTTTAACAGAGATTCAGGAATCTGTCATAGATTCTATCAAAAATTCCTCTGAGATTTTCTTTCAGATATTCCGGTATATCCAAGATTTTTTTCCAGAAATTATTGTGTGAATTTGTCTTGAGGTTTCTTGAGGTAGAGTAATATTCCTGTATTCTATCGGGTGTTTATTTAGCAAATCATCTAGGAAAGTCTCATGAAATTCATCCTCAAGTTTCCCCCTAAGTTCATTCAAATATTTTTTCCAGAATTTTCTTAGAATTTATTCGAATCATTCTTCAGGAATTCCTTTAGAAATTCTTACGGCGATGCTTCAGGAATATCTACAAAGATTATCAAAGCAATTCCTGCAGAAATTACACCACAGGTAGGGCCCACATAGCCGAGGCGGTAAACGCACGGGTATTCAGCATGACCATGTTGAGGGTGACGGGTTCGATTCCCGGTCGGTCCAGGATCTTTTCTTAAAAAGGAAATTTCCTTGACATCCTTGGGCATAGAGCATCTTCGTGCCTGCCACACGATATACGCATGCAAAATGGTCATTGGCAGAGGAAGCTCTCAGTTAATAACTGTGGAAGTGCTCATAGAACACTAAGCTGAGAAGCAGGCTTTGTCCCAATGAGGACGTTACGCCAAGAAGAGAGAGAGAGAGATTTGCGAGGTATTTTTAAAGGGAGCATCCATTAAGTACGTCACGCTATAATTGGGAATTTTCAACAACCCCTCCCCCCTTAGTATGGGGGTTTCCTTTAGTTAATATATTGCTTGTCACACTGACGTACTAAATGGATGGCTTCAAAGATTTTTTTTCTATTAAAACCTATAGAAGGTTTTTTTCCTTCAAAGTTTCATTTAAATTATTTTTTAACGAACTACACCAGGATTATATCCGATTCTGTAGAATTCCCATTATAAATTTCTCCAAGTGTACTAATCCCTTCAGGAATTGCATGAAAAAATCTTCCAAGAATTCCTCCAGAGATATTTTCAGGAGGTTTTGCATGAATTCATACAGCAAAACTAACAAAGATCTCTCACAGTTTTATTGAGAGATTTCTTCTAGAATTTGACCAGCACCTTGTTAGCAGTTTCTTCATGAAATTCTTCAAAAAAAATTCTCAAGCGAGCTTTCGTTGGAATTACTTCCAGGGTCTCTTCAGAAGTAGTTCATGTTTTTTATGGGAATTAAATGGATATTTTGAGAAGTTTCTTCAGTTTCTTTCAGAGATAACTTCAGTGACTGTCTCAGGAGTTTTTGTTTAGGAATAACACTTGTGCTGTGCCAGGAAGTGGACGCGACATTTTTACATTTCGTCAATTCTGTACCTTTTTAGTGAACCTGTTAAACCTAGTATAAAACATATAAAACATCTGAAAGATCAAGCTTAAGTGTCTGCAGCTGCTTCTGGATGGAAGGAAGTCTTGGTCCTTGATGAGGTGTATTCTGTAGTTCCACGAGCACGTACCTAGAAAGATGCCTTTTTCCGAGGCATGTTTTCTAACGTTATTCGACATCTGCCGTTCCCTCTATCGAGTGCCTGTTGATGGTTCAGCCAGGAGAAACCCACCCAGATTCTCCCACCAATATACCACATTCGACCAGCGAGAACGAGTCGGGATGCAGACCGGTGATTTCCGCCGAGCGCTGTAAACGTCGTCCAATCCAATCCGAATCTGCTATCCAGCGAGTTGTAGCAAAGCAGCTTACAATGCAAGCCAACAGTTGGGTGACCAAGGTCGTAATTAAGGTTAGATCTTTCCTTTTTGCACTAATATTATTGTACACTTTTCTATAAGTAAGAATCCATTTTAATATATTCCATTTTTGGTGACTGAACAACGAGGAACAACGAGTGACTGCAGTTCCGGAGCACTGGGTTGAGTTTTGAGGGTGTTCCCTTCATCATGGAGTGTTTTCTAAAACCTTTTAACTCAAAGTTGGCATCATAGCTTCTCCCAACCTGAATGCGATGAGATCTTGCAATATGTATTTTTATATAGTTTTTATTTAAATGATTAAATATTTCATTAGTATTAGGTTTCTAAGAGGGGGTGGGATATGTAATTTATTTAATTTTCGTTTCAGATAGCGAGTAAAGGCGCTCAAGTCTAGGCATAAGTGCCAGGACATGGGTTAAATACCTGTGTTCCATTCCTGGAAGGATCATCGACCAAGGGGTGACATTATTCTTCTTGGCATCGTCACCCCCATCGATTTTCACTTTTCTTTTTTCTACAAACTGAGCGGTTGGTACGAGATATCTCCACTCATTGTATTTATTGTTGTATTAAAAACACTGCACAGTAGACCTGGCCACTTTAATGTTTGTAATGCATCTCTGATGTACTGCAATCATTGATAATGATAAGAAAAATGATGGAAGTAGTTGATTCTATCGTTTTCCAGGATTCTTTCTGTAGTAGGCGTTGCTGTTATAAAAGTGTATTATGTCATAATAAAGAACCACTCCCATCGAGCTAGACGTGTTTTCCTACATTTCAATGAATGGCTGTGTATGTGTAGACTAGACTAGACTAGAATAACATTTGAACATTTCTCAGAGTTTTTTCTAGGCAGCCAGAAAAAAAAGTGAGGAAAACTTTTGAAAGATTTTCGGAAAAATCCTCTGCATGATTTTGATTGAAAATTTTATAGGAGCATCTGAAAAATTCAATGGAAAAACTTTTAAAGAAATTCCTGACGAAAACTCTAATTTTGAAGATATCTCTGGAGAGGAGATATTTCCTAAAGAATCCTTGAAATAATTTCGGAAGAAATCCGAGCAAAAATTTCTAAAAGAAATCTACAGTAGAATCTCAGTAGAAATCTCACAAAGTATCCTTAAATGAATCTCTAGAGGAATATCTGAAGAAATGCCAAATTCTTGAAGAAATATCAGGAGAAATTTTAGAAGAATTTCCTGAAGAAATACCCTTGGTTGAATTCATAGAAAAGTGTATGCATGGTTTTTTGAAAATATTCCTGTAATAATCCTATAATACAATTCTTGAAGAATTTTGTGACATAACCAGGCCATCTGTCGATGTAATTCTTAAGGAATTGCTGTGGATATATCTGAAAAAAGCCTAGATGAGCTTCTGTAAGGATTTCGAATAATGGAACTCTTGTACAAATTAGTTATTTCTGAATAAAGTTCTAAAAGATTCCGTAGACAAACTCTTGATATTAAGGAGGAATTTTCGTTGCGTTGCGTTGTAACGGAATAATTCGTAGATTGCATACTGGAAGTTGTCATGTTAAAACTGTAATACTCCTATTCTAATTGCTTATGGAATGTAATTTGGGAAGGATTAGCTATCTAATTAGAGGTTGAAGTAAAAAAGACATGAAAACTTTCATTGCCGGCCACGCCCGTCACGAGGATAGGAGAGGATGTGATGATATGACACCTACTTTATGAAAGGTCAGCGACTCACCGACGCCCTCAAAGGTGTTAAGGAGTTGGATATTTGGAATGGGTTGATTTGGAATTCACTCCAAGCGAGTGATGTCACAAGATTCAGATTGTGTAAGTGTATTTGAGTAGATCATGTAGATGTATCGGTGTGAGTGTAAGCGTTTTAGTATATTTAAACACCAACGTTGGGAATGACGTAGCTAAGAAATTTCGTCATCTTGAAATTAACAAGGACTAGAATATCTAGACTAGACTAGAATATCTAAATCATATCTCAAATCGAACATTTTTGCTGTCATAGCTCGATGTGATTTTGATGAGTTATTCAAAAATCTAATGAATATCGCATGAACAGCTCAAAGTAATATGATATCTGTTTTTGTTATCG
The DNA here is from genome assembly GCF_035046485.1 of Aedes albopictus. Taxonomy (NCBI): domain Eukaryota; kingdom Metazoa; phylum Arthropoda; class Insecta; order Diptera; family Culicidae; genus Aedes; species Aedes albopictus. The sequence continues at coordinate 404,988,461 of NC_085138.1, read as the reverse complement.
TCTTAATAGCTGAAAATTTCTACATAAGAACAAGTTTAGCTCTTCTGCACGAAATGGAGCACATACACCCATAGATAAGATTCAAAGTTAGTGAAATGCCATGTGCCCATTCCTGAGCTGCGGAAACGAAGATCCTCTTATTCCTATGTTATTTACAACTGCGAGCCACAGCTCAGTGGTAAGCATCGCCACCAGTGAATCCTAAGGTCGTAGGTTTGATGCTGGATGCTGACATTTTTTTTATTTTTTTTTCTAGAAAGAAAGTGACAAATCTTATTTTTTTCCATTCGTTTATTTGGTTGGCTCAAATGTTTAATCAAAAACTCTACAGAGCCGAGTTTCTTAAAGAATAATTGGTTATTCTAGCACAGAAAATCAAATATTAGAAAAAAAAAATAATATCGTGATGTACGAGCGATTTTCTTCTTAGGACTTGTGCCTGAGCTGGAGCCTGAAGCAGCATATTGGGCCCGTCGTTGATTCGCCTGTGGGTTCTTCATCGCCTCCTGAATCGCTATCGCTACCTCTTCCAACGTCTTTAGGCCTTCTTTCCGTCGTTTCTCCTTTTCGGCATCGCTGCTTGTCTCGATACCGACTGGTTGTACCTCTTCCTCTTCCAGTATCTCCGTTGGTAAATCTTCATAATCTTCATCTTCTTCTAGTACTTCAACCACTTCGCTCTCCGACGTTGTCCGTTCTGTCGATGCAGTTGCCAAACCAGCAACGATTCCAGCATATGAAGGGCTCCCTATAGCTTCCGACTGTTTCTTTTCCTGACGGGTTTTCCGTTGGGGACAAGCTTCCCGTCGATGTCCCATTCCTTGGCAATGGAAGCACGTGTCCCTTAGTCCCTCGTAGAATATGTTACCTTTACGTCCGGCGACAACTATCATTGATGGTATGCTTGTTTTTACGTCCATGTACACTCCCCGCACTCCGGTGTACATGTGATCGAGGCCCAAGTTTGCGGGGAACTTTTCACGTACCGTATATTCAATTTTGCCATAGTCTCCGAGTACCTTCGACAGTTTTGCATCATCCAGCTCTGGTGGCAGATCGAACACACGGACGTATCTCATGTAGGCATCCGCGATTGTCATGCGCACCTCTATTTTCTTTCCACTTCCATACACAAATTTGCGTGGTTGCATATTCTTCTTCAATGACTCGACCATAGCCTCTTCCGACGTGAATTTGATAAACAACGACCTATCTTCCGCTGTTTTGTACGTTGTCTCAATATGCAATAAATCAGTGTCCAACGTTTTCAAGAAGGCGGCTATTTTAACCCATGACGGTCGGGGGCTGCCCGCGGGGAAGCGAAACTGGACAGTATTACAGCCATTTCACTCATATCGATGAGCTGCTGTTTCTACAGCAAAGAATACCACCGATAATACAATTGTGACCGGTCGGGACCGAGAAGCAAAACGCGCTTGTTAAATAGGTAACAAAGCAGTGCAAGCGACGATAAAAAAAAAACCGAGCTACAAAGAGCACATTTGCCTACGTCTACTCCAGGCGACGGTAGCGATAGAACTGAGTGACAAATCTTGTCTGCTATTGTTTTGATCTTGTAATATCTTAACGAGCTATTATTGAGTAGGGTAAAAACACTAGACTTCGTCCCCCTAAAATTCTGCTCTAATCTTCGCCACTTCATACATAAAAAATGGAATTTGTATGGAGGAAGCGAAGACTAGAGCAGTGGCGAAGTCTAGTGCTTTTACCCTAGTTCATGATACTAGATTTTGCTATTATTTCTGATCTTTTACCTCTTATATCAATCAAACCAATATCAGTTTTTACTCTTCAGTAATTCAATCAATAATAATTGAATATGCTATTCATCAGATTTTTCCACCTACTCGGGAATCCCTGATTCCATGTAAGGATTTCTGAAACAATTCTCCGAGAAGGTTATCTTTTTTTTTTTTTACTAATGCTAAATCTCCACTTGAGAAGGGTTTTTAAAAGAATCACTGAAAGAATTCCTGAGGAAATACTTGATTTTTTACATGAACTCATGGGGGAACTTCCGAAGACATCCACTGCCGTTCTACCGTTCGCCAGTGAACCAGTCTTAAACTATATTGTCCACTATAAACAAGGTATGAACATCTTCTCTGAAAAAAGTATTTTAAAATTTAATTTAATCGAATGCTTTGAATCGATGTTTTCACATCGATTTGATATTATAAAATATTACAAAACTATAAAATGATTCGTTTGCTGCATGTAGTCAAAGTTCATGGTATGCATAATTTGTTTAAATAAATTCAATATCACAATTTGAGATTGCACATCAAACACTTCGCGAATCTGATTCTGAAAAAAAAAAGAAATTAATAATTTTGAGTCGAAAGAAAAATCCTGAGATCCTGAGATACCCCAGAACTCTGAGATGTATTCCCATATAGTACTGGGATAAATTCCCGCAGACTACTGAGAGAAATTCCTCCACAATCTTCAAAGAGACTCCTTAAGAATTCTGAAAGGAGTTCCTCTAGAATAATGAGAGAGATTTCTTCAGAATGCTGAAAATACATCAAAATCCTGAGAGACATTATCTAGAAAAAAAAGTAAAACTCTTCCGATATCTTGGTAGGAATACTCTCTGAATTTAATTAAGGATTTTTCTAAAATCCTGAGAGAGATTACCCCATATCTATGAGACGGATTGTCTCAGAGTCTCGAGAGAAATTCTCCCGGAATCCTGTGATAGTGTCAGAATCCTAAGATAAGCTTTCGCAATCCTAAGTCCCAAAACCTTTCAGAATCCTAAAAAAGATTATCCCAGAATCCTTAAATGAATTCTCCTACAATTGGGTTTTTAAATTTTGAAAAATGTATTGATTTTTTGATTTTATACGAAAGAGCACCTTTTTCTGAGCCACTATGATTTTTTTCAGATTTTTAGAACTTTATTTTGGTACCCAAAATCAATTTCGAAGAGATTTTTTGAAATCACCTTTTGACAGCTGGGCAACCGTTTGACAGCTCCGTCCAGTACAAAATGCGACGAGGGGTGATTAGACAAATTGCTCCCATACAAACTTCAAGTTGATTTTTAAATTGGTTCCCAGGCACCAAAATTCATGAAAATTTGGATTTCAGCTCATTTTGACATGCAGATTCAGAATATTGAATTATCTCAACACCGTTAAAGAAGCCAATTCTGAGAGGAATTCCAAGAGCGGTTCTTTCACATTCTTGAGATAAATTCATCAAGAATACAGAGAGAGATTCTCACAAAAAGATGTTCGGATCCCTAGGATAGTTCCCCAAGAAACTTAAAAGAAATGATCCTGAATCCTGAAAAGGGTAACTTAGAAACCCAAGAAGGATTACTCCAGAATCCCAAGAAAGGCTCCCTCAAAGTACTGAGCGGGATTGCCAAAGAAACCTGAGATATACTCTCACAGAATTCTGGGAGATAGGACCCCATAATCTTGAGAAGATTTGCTCCAGAATAATTTTCAGTATTTTACCAGAATTCCCAAAAAATCCTGGGTGGAATCCATCAGAATGCTGAGAATAATTCTGCCACAATACCGAAAGGTATTCCTCAGAATTCTAAGAATGACTCACCAGCATCTTGAGAGGGGTAATTCCGGATTCTTGAGTGAAATGTATCTAGAAATCTAAGAGAGACTTTTTCCGAAAATCTGATAAGGATTATCGCTGGAAGGGATAATGAAAACTTCTAGAATGGAATTCTCCAGCATCCTGAGAGGGATTATCTGGAATTCTGAGAGGTATTCTCACATAAAACAGAAAATTACCGCAGATTCCTGAAAGACATTTCCCTAGAATCGTTGAAAGATCTCCCTCAAACTTCTGAAAGGGATTGTCCCAGAGCTCTGAGAGTGATTGCTTTCGAATTTAGAATACTTTACTTAAACTATTACAACAGAATCTCAAGAAAACTTTCCCATAAACTTGTCAGGGATTTTCCCTCATTACTAAGAAAACACAGAAAACAGAATTCTACTGGGATTCTCGTAGAATGCTGAGAAGGATTTCTTCCGAACCCTAAGAGGAATCACAAAATCTATGCGAGCGATTCTTCAAAATCCAAAACATCTCTAGAGAATCCTGATGGGGATTACCCCAGAAAGCCGAATTATCAGAGAATCTGGGGAAGAATACCCGCAGAATACTTAGTGATAATCCCCCAGAATCTTAAGAGGATCTTACGCAGAATCCTGAGAAGGATTCTAGTGGTCCTGTGTGGGATTTCCCCAGAATCCTGAGAATTGTGAGAAGAATTTCGCCAAAATTCTGAGAATGCTGAGTATGATTCTCCAAGAAGTCTGAGTTCCTGAGAATCCTGGGAAAGATTTCATCAGAATTCTGAGAGGTATCCTAAATGAGGGTCTTCCAGAATCCTTAGAGGAATCAGCCCGAATCATCCAAGAATTTCTTATAAGCCTGAAAGGAATTTGAACCTTAGTAGGGAACCCTGGTAGAGAATACCCCAAAATCCTGAAATGAATTCTTTTAGAATTCAGAGATTCCCTAGAATATTCCTGTGCAATTCCCTAGACAGGTATTACCATATAATACTGTTGAGAAAAAATCCTCCGGAATTTTCAAAGGGACTCTTCCATAATTCTAAGGTTACCTCTAAAATTCTTTGAGAGATTCCCCCCAAAATGCTGAAAATTAACACATCAGCAACCTGTCCTGAGAGACTTTATCCCAGAAAAGAGAAAAAAAAACTTTTCCAATAGGAATTCTCCCTGAATTCTATTAAGGATTTCCCCAGAATTCTGGGAGAGATTACTCCAGTTTTCTGACATGGATTCTTTCAGAATCTTTAGAGGATTTTTTCCAGAATCCTGAGGGGTTTTCTCAGATTCCCAAGATTGATTCTCCCGGAATCCTGTGATGGATTCCCTCAGAATCCTAAGAGAAGTTTTTCCTCGGGATTCTCCCATAATGCTTAGACGGATCTCCCCAGAACTCCCTGACATATTCTTCCAGAAGCCTGAGAGAAATTCTCCTGCATAATTGAAAGAATCCCCAGAGATTGCCCATAACCCTGAGAGGGATCCTAAGAGGAGATCTTCCCCATTATTAAGAAACATTCATCTAGAATTCTGAGAGGTATTCTCAAAAAAAAAATCGGAATCTATTCGGAACCATTCTGGAAAAAAAAGAAATTTCATATTTTTGAATCGAAAGAAAAATCGAATGTAAAAAAACGATTCGGTCGATTTCATAGGGCTTCAAAAAATCGATTAATCGGAACAAAAACATCGATGTTGGGAACATCGATTCAAAATTGTCCAACGCTATTTTACACGTCATAAAAATATAGGTAGAAATGTATTCAAACATGGTATATATTACCAAATAATATCATCCATATCAAATCAAAGCATTTCAACAAATTGATGCTCATTTGCTTATCCCTGGTTTATTCGCTCTCCCCGAATACCTACCCACCATTCCATGATTGGAAAATCGTCGTATCTTATCAATCTACAATTTCCCCCGGCACGTATGGGAACTATTTTCCACGATTTTTATTATCACTGATTTATATGTGTAAAAGAAACGATCATCGTGTGATGCCAGTCAGTGTCTATATCTAGGCATCGTCATCGCTCGTCAGCCCGTAGCAGTCAGCACATTTTTTTTTTGGGGAAACGAAGACAGACACCATTCACCATCTTCCAGACCGTTTGGCATTTTCTCGACATGGCACTAGGCTAGGAGGACCTCACGCCACGCTAGTCAGTCAGTTATACGTATGATGCTGACTGCCAGACCGATTTTCATGCACTGGATTGTGCGAATCTGATCCGGCGGCTGCTGGTGGAACGGTACCGTACATCGCGAGTACGGCTCGCAGCAGTTTCGGTCGGAAAATTGAGAAAATATAGCTGTTGAGCTGGAAGTTTTCCCATTTTTATATGTGTTTCGGCAGTTTTGTGTGCTGCCGCTTTCACAGCTTGAATTGCAATATGGTTCCGTAGTCGTTCCATCTAGCATTGCTGCTGCGGAGAAATGGTTCGAAGAATGAGAGATCGAATTGCCATTTGCATTTCTCTATTTGGATGCGCGGAGGGGAGGTTGGGTAAACGTAAAAAAGTATGAAATAAATGACACTGCCATGTGTGACTGTCTGTTCGGTTGTCTATTGGAGCTGGGAACGGTGGCGAGTCGAACTGCTGCTCCAGCTATGCATGCAGGGAAAGTTTCTCCCTATAAGAATGGATTGTTTCGATGGGTTCCTGAAGTGTACTGATGGTGCCAGAGCCATTGGAACTTTGTTTTACGATCGGATGTGCATTCCAGCATGTTGTCATGATAACTTATGGAAAATGGGGAACTTGTTGGGAGCGAAAAATAGTTTATGGGATGTATAGATATACCATCATCATGATGAGGGACACGTACAGACAATTTTTATACGTCCAAGTCCAACATATACGAGTTTATTTGCCAATGCCACGTAGCACCAAAAGTCATTAGACTCGAATGACAAATTACTCCGTAGTATGTGCGACATCAAGCAATGTCGTTTTACCGAAATTCTCCGGTCGAATCACACCAAGCTCACCGAAAATGGGGTACGTCGCACTATTGGCATAAATAATTTAACCATCCGATGGATGATGGAGCCTTACGATTTCCTACGACCATTCCGGATGCCAGCAATATTTTTTCCACCATTTCGTCAAACTCGTCCTTCATCCACTGATGCCCCATCAATAAATGGATTTCGCGCGTTGGCCCATCACGAAAGGAAGAACCAGAACCTAGCCGGGATGGAGCTCACCCGAAAAAAAAAATCGGTAATGGATTAGCTTTCATTTGTTATGTACACCCTATATCTGGATGGGTCCATCTCCGATAGCACCGGAATCAAATTGAGCAGACCCCATGTTACCAACCGCCAGAACCACCTCGGCAAAAAACGCTTAGCTCTGCGGACGAAATTTCCATGCATCATCTCGTGGTCCGTGGACCACGAGAAGAGGTTCCCCGAATGAAACATGTGACACTCGGTACGTTTACGCTATCTACCCCATCATCGTGCCTGGATTCATCGCGTTTTCGGTGTTCTTTTTTGTTTCCGAATGATCCAGGCGAGCGAGGGCCGATTGATCCGACCAAAAATGGATGTGCCAATTTTGGGGGAGGGAACAAACTGTGTGATGATGACCACCACAGCATTGACGAGATCTACCGTATTGGTTTCGATTTTCGATCCAGTTACTGTACTTGACAACATCAGCGTAGATTAAAACTTGAAATTCATATATGATTCTTGTGAGATTCCTCCTGTCTACAAATTCGTTCCTAGATTCCTTTAGGAATTCCTTCTGAGGTTACCACAGCATTTTTTTTCTTTGATTCCTTCAACCATTCTCGTATTCTCCAGAACCCTATTCCAGGATTCCTCCTGGAGTTCCATCAGGGATTCTTCCCGGAGTTCCAACAGGGGGCTCTATCCCATTTGGCATAATGCCATTTGACATAACACCGTTTGGCTTGATGCCATTTATGCCAAATGGCTTTTATGCCAAATGACATTATGCTCAACGGCGTTATGCCAAATGGCATTATGCCAAATGGGGTAGATCCCCATCAGGGATTCCTTTAGGAATAGCATAAAGAATTCCTCCAGGAGTTCCATCAGAAATTACTTCGGGAGTTCCATCAAGGATTCCTTTAGTAATAGCGTCATGAATTCCTCCAGGAGTTCCATCAGGGATTCCTCCCGGAGTTATATCAGGGATTCCTTCAGGAATAGCATCAAGGATTCCTCCAGGAGTTCCATTAGGGATTCTTCCAGGAATTCCATCAGGAATTCCTTCAGGTGTTCCATCAAGGATCCCTTATCTCTAATCCCTCCAGGAGTTCCATCAGGGATTCCTTCCGGAGTTCCATCCAGGAATCCTCCTGGAGTTCCATCAGGGATCACTCCAGGAGTTCCATCAAGGTTTCCTCCAGAAGTTCCTTCAGGGATCCCTTCAGGAGTTCCATCAGGGATCCTTCCAAAAATTCCATCAGGGATTCCTTCAGGAGTTCTATCAGGGATTCCTTCCGGAGTTCCACCAGGGATTCCTTTAGGAATAGCGTCAAGGATTCCTTCCGGAGTTCCATCAAAGATTTCTCCAGGAGTTCCATCAGGGATTCCTCCAGGAGTCCCATTAGGGATTCTTTCAGAAGTTCCATCAGAGATTCCTCCAGGAGTTCCATCAAGGATTCCTAATCTCCAATCCCTCCAGGAGTTCCATCAGGGATTCCTTCCGGAGTTCCATCCAGGAATTCTCCTGGAGTTCCATCAGGGATCACTCCAGGAGTTCCATCAAGGTTTCCTCCAGAAGTTCCGTCAGGGATCCCTTCAGGAGTTCTATCAGGGATTCCTCCCGGAGTTCCGTCAGGGATTCCTTTAGGAATAGCGTCAAGGATTCCTTCCGGAGTTCTATCATGGATTTCTCCAGGAGTTCCATCAGGGATTCCTCCAGGAGTCCCATTAGGGATTCTTTCAGAAGTTCCATCAGAGATTCCTCCAGGAGTTCCATCAAGCATTCCTAATCTCTAATCCCTCCAGGAGCTCTATCAGAGATCCTTCCAGGAGCTCCATCAGGGATCCCTCCAGGAATTCCATCCGGGATTCCTTCAGGAGTTCCATCAGGGATTCCTTCAGGAGTTCCATCAAGGACTCCTTTAGGAATAGCTTCAAGGATTCCTCCAGGAGTTCCATCAGGAATTTCTCCCGGAGTTCCATCAGCGATTCATTTAGGAATAGGATCAAGGATTCCATCAGGAGTTCCATCAGGGATTCTTTCAGGAGTTCCATCAGGGATTTCTCCAGGAGTTCCATCAAGGATCCCCAATCTCTTATCCCTCCAGGAGCTCCATCAGAGATCCCTCAAGGAATTCCATCAGGGATCCCTTCCGGAGTTCATCAAGGATTCCTTTAGGAATAGCATCAAGGATTCTTCCAGGAGTTCCATCAGGAATTATTCCCGGAGTTCCATTAGCGATTCATTTAGGAATAGCATCAAGGATTCCTCTAGGAGTTCCATCAGGGATGCCTCCAGGAGATCCATTAGGGATTCTTTCAGGAGTTCCATCAGGGATTCCTTCAGGAGTTCAATCAGGGATTTCTCCAGGAGTTCCATCAAGGATCCCCAATCTTTTATCCCTCCAGGAGCTCCATCAGGGATCCCTCCAGGAAGTCCATTCGGGATTCCTTCAGGAGTTCCATCAGGGGTTCCACCAGAAGTTCCATCAGGGATTCCTTCCGGAGTCCATCAAGGATTTCTTTAGGAATAGCTTCAAGGATTCCTCCAGGAGTTCCATCAGGAGTTTCTCCCGGAGTTCCATCAGCGATTCATTTAGGGATAGCATCAAGGATTCCTCCAGGAGTTCTCCTAGTTCCATCAGGGATCCCTCCAGAAGTTCCATTAGGGATTCTTTCAGGAGTTCCATCAGGGATTTCTCCAGGAGTTCCATCAAAAATCCCTAATCTCTTATCCCTCCAGGAGCTCCATCAGGGATCCCTCTAGGAATTCCATCCGAGATTCCATCAGGAGTTCCATCAGGGATTCCTCCAGGAGTTGCATCAGGGATTCCTTCAGGAGTTCCATCAAGGATTCCTTTAGGAATAGCATCAGGGATTCCTCCAGGAGTTCCATCAGGAATTTTTCCAGGAGTTCCATTAGGGATTCCTGCAGGAGTTCCATCTAGGATTCCTTCAAAAGTTCCATCAGGGATTCCTCCAGGAGTTCCATCAGGCATTCCCCCAGGAGTTCCTTCTGTGATTCCTCAGGGAGCTCCATCTGAAAATTTTCTTGGGGTTCCTTCTGAAGTTCCCTCTGAGATTCTTTCCGGATTCGTCCTCCGTCTGAGATTCCTTCTTGGACGCATTTCTTCCATTTCTCCAAGAGATTCGGGAATCTTCCAGCAATGGTTTCCAAGATTTTCCTAATAGTTTCTTTTGGAATGTAGTCAAACGTTTGTTCTGGGATATGTACCTGGGAAATGGAATTCCAGAAGCAACTATTGGAGGAAACCAACAAGGGGAACTCCAGGGGAATTTCTCACGAAGCTGATGGAGGAATTCCTTAAGAAATTGTTGGAGGATTTTTTTTTTCAAGGAACTACTGTAAGAACTTCATAAGCAACTCCTTGAGATATTCCATAAAAATGTCATAAAATCTTCTGGAGGAATGTCATAATAAACTCTTGGAGGACTTCCTTCCCAGGAACATTTGAGTGTATTTCAGAATAGACTTCCAGAGATTTTCCAGAAGGATCTGCAGGAATTTCAGAAGGAACTCCTAGAGGAATCCAGAAACGAATTCCTAGAGGAATCATGGATAGAGTTCCTGAAAAAAAAAAATAACCGAATGATCCCAGAGAGAGTTCCAGAAATAATCTAGTAAGAAGTACCTGGAGGAATCCTAGAAGAGGTTTTTGGAGGAATCTCTAAAAGAGTTCTCGGAGGAACCCCAGAGGCAGTCCCGGAAGTAGTCCTGAATGAATTCCGGAAGATGTTCTTGAAAAAATGCTGCGAGAAGTTCTTGGAGTGATCCGGTAAGAGGTTCTTCGATGAATCTTGAAGAGAAATGGTGAAGGAATCCCAGAGGCAGGAGGATTCCCGGAAGAAGTTCAAAAAGAAATCACGGAACGAGTTGCCGAAAAAAAATCCCGTTCCTGAAGGAATCCCGGAAGAGGTTGCTAAAGTAACTTCGGAAAGAATTCCAGAGGGAATCTCGGAAGCAGTTCTTGGGGTAATCTCAGAAGCAGTGCCTAAAAAAATCGTTAGTTCTAGGATGAATTACGAAAGGAGTTTCTAGAGTAATCCAGAAAGGAGATCGTGAATACTCATAAATAATCATAAAAAAAACCGGAAGAATCCCGAATGAATGTCTGGAGGGATCTCTGAAGAGGTCCTTGGAAGAATACCGGAAGGAGTTCTTGAAACAATCCCTGAAGTAGTTGCTGGTGGAATTCTGGTAGGAGTTCCTGGGGGCATCCTTGGAGAAGTTCTTGGAGGGAAGAAGTTTTTGGTAGATCCCCGGAAGTATTTCCAAGATGAGTCTCTCAAAGAAATTCCTTAAAAAATCACAGCAGAATTTCTAGAAGAAAAACTACAAGAGCTTCTGGAGGAATACCGGAAAAATCTCTTGTGAAATTATTAAAGAAAATTTTGTGGAAAGCCAGAAAGATCAATGGAAAAAAATCCGCAAAGGAACACTTGGGAGAATCTTGGGAGAAATCGAAAAAGGACATTCTTTAAGAAATTCCGCAAGGTATCTCTGGATCAATCTTTGGCGTACTTGCTGGAGGAATCCCAGATGGAACCTGTTTAGGAATCTCAGAAAAAAATCCTGGAGAAGTCCCAGAGGGAACTTCGTAAGGTATCATTCATAATACCCCAGAAGAATCCCATTAGAAGCTCCTTTTTAGAATCTCAACCTCATATTCGACATATAATATATCATTGGTAAGTAGTGTCAACCTTGACCAGAATTTTATTAACATGCTTTATTGTCAATTCGTCTCCTTGTCCTATTCTCACCCCCTCGAATGGGTGAGATACACTTGTAGCTTTGTAGTTTCAAGAAATATTGACGAAATCCAAATATTTTTTCATCATTTCTGCATGCATTACAAAAGATCACATTCCAGTGATCAAAGGACTTTTTTATGCAAAGAAGCAAACGTTATTGAACAATGAATGTGGAATTATGCATTTTTGACCCATTCTCACCCCCAACATCGTTTTAGTTGCATATACAGGGGAGGGGATGTCCCTTATTTTGCAAATTTAGAAATGTTAAAAGCTCGTTAATGGAAAATGATACACAAATTTCCGTCAACCATCGCGTAAACCATTATGGACTACAACCGGTTACGCGACTATTAGCGGAAATTTACACGACTGTAACGTAATTTTACATGATATCTCATGTAAATATGCACTAACTCTAGCATTCCCTTTATGTGCATGATTTCTCGCTGAATTTTAGATGAGTATTTTTTTCTGCGTAGCTTTGGCTGAAAAGTGTTCGTGTCAAAATTTTAAGTACGTATTTCAAGTGGTCCTTCAAGGGGTCTCAAGTTCGCAAAAAGTGTATGGGGCTTGCAGGCATGCAACTGGTTCTCCGTTTTAATGAAATGGGTTGTCATCTTTCGTAGTCGATCAGTGTTTATGTGGTAAGTCTAATATTTGCTGAAAACTACATGATCGAGTGAAGCTACGAGTGAAGTTACTCAATTTGTATTTGTTACATATGTGTACGGGGGTTCAAATGAGTCTCAATGAATTCATGAGGTTTCACAGGCTGTCATGATGGTTTAAGGATGTCTCAGAAGGCGTTTGTGAGTGTCAAGAGGTTTCAAGGTGTCTCAGGAGATTTCAGTAGCATTCTCAGAGGGTCCCAGATAGTATCAGGGGGTTTTCAGGGAATCTTAGGAGGTTTCAGCGTCTTCAAAAGGGCGCTGCAACAAATCTGACTTCTGCAACCAATTTAATACCTCTCTGAAGGTTCTGAAAAACCCTGTAACCTTTCCAAATCCTCTGAATACCCTGAAACCACCTGAAATATCCCTGAAGCAACTCCTTGAAGCCATCTAAACCCCTTTCTATATATATATATTTTTTTTTATTTTCAATTCAGAGTGCATCAGTGTACCAGAGAGGATTCAGTGTACTTCCGTAACAGGAAACGATGAAAACATATACGAGTGGATCGCGCAAACGAACAACGATTGATGCTGAATAAGTGCGCAGAAGACATCAACACTATTCAATGCGAAATCGCAGTTTTCTCAACAATCCCGCACTTATGCTGACTGCGAAAGGGGTCCTGTGGGGTGGGAAAAGCGCAATAAAGAATCATGACATTGTGATAACAATGCAATCATATGATTTCGACTGTTTGAAGTGCACTTCACGATAAAAGTTGGGTATCGTAATCCAGATCCCATTGAGATCACTAGCCTCTGCCCAGTAATTTCTATCTCTTGCTTATTGTGGTACCCGCCGGAAATGACTAACAACTTTAGGGAAGATCGGGTAACCAACACCAGCGGCTCACACAGCGTATGTTCGCCATGTTAGGGGTGGCTGATCGACATCCGCGCGACAGTGAAGGACTTTAAGCTCAGCTGTGCACTCTGATAAGAAGGGATGTCTGGTCCTGAGAGCCAGCCGTAATAGAAATAATTGCAACGGAAAATCAACAACAGAAAAATTAAGTAACAAACGGTAACAACCTGAGCGGCGAAAGAAAATTTACAATTGAAAAATCGATACGTGGAGCCAGGGTTTCTGATTTCTACTTTGCGAATGTTGTCGTTTTTCGGATAACCAACCGAAATGGTATGTTAAACATAGGTAATGCCTGAAGTTCATAGGCACAATACGTGTTGAAAAATGGGCAAATCAAGTGAAAAAAATGCGTTAAAAACAGCGTAAGAGTATCGGGTGAGCTATTCTATTCATTCCGATCTCTTCGGAGACTGCGACAAGGTAACGGGCACTCATGCCTACTCTTCAACATAGGAAGGTGTCTTGGGACAAGCCGAACTCAATTATCGGAGCACGATTTTTACGAAATCTGGCCAATGTGTTTGTTTTTCGGATAACATGGATATTTGTATCAGAGCATTTGGAACGATGCCAGAGCAGTCCACTTAAAACGTGAAGTAGTAATGGTCGGACTGGTGGTGAATGTAATAAAAGCCTACCAGGGAACCAAACTGGAGGCTAGAAAAACTTGTAAATAAAAGGCACGAAATGTTGCTAACTGACAAGTTGAGAGATGAAATTTGTGAAAAAAATCGCGTTCTGGGTGGATTCGAGCCCACGACTCCGTATTCGCTAGACCGGCGCTTTAACCAAGTAAGCCACAAAGCAGGTAATGATTCTGCGGGATAGAGAGCCAAACGTGGGCACAAACGCTAGTGTGTTGTTGATTGGCATCTAAGCCGAAAGAGAGAAGGGTTTGTGAAAAAGGAGTGTTCACGGTGTGGCTTCGAAGTCAGTTTGGCTTTCTATTCCGTAGAATCATTACCTGTTCTGTGGCTTAGTTGGTTAAAGTACCGGTCTAGCGAATACGGAATCGTGGGCTCGAATCCACCCAGAACACGATTTGTTTTCACAAATTTCATCTCTCAACTTGTCAGTTAGCAACATTTCGTGCCTTCTAATTACAAGTTTTTCCAGTATGTTTCAGACATACCAGAAAATCTGGTACATGCCAGTAAAAGGGGAATATGTATCATTGTACGGCCGGATCCGGCTAGGAAATTTTGGTTGATCATTATTCCAGAACGTCCAACACCTGGCATTGTAAATTATAACACATCCGCTATTCGAACCCCTAGCGGTAATAATGTGCGTAAATGGATCACCCATCCGAACGGGACTGCAATAATTCCCTGTCTGGCCTCGTAGCATCACTATCAGATTGGCCAAAAATTATACCGCGCAGAATTATAGCGAAGCAGAAGCGACGCACCGAGCTGGAAACGTGCAGATAACTTCGACGCTCTGTCTGTTTTTTTTTTGCCCACCATCAATGTGCCAAAAATTGACATCGCCGTGACTGTGTTGTGTATGAAGAATGGCCAACGGTTGATCGGATCAACCGATCAGATTGGTTCGCGGGGTATCGGCTCGGTGCCACTCATTTGTTAATTTTCCTGATTATACAACACGTGTCTGTCTCTTTTTTGTTGTGCTTTTTTTTTGTCTACGCGCAACTGATTGTGATTGATACGCCGGCAGCAAAAAATAAAACTATAAAACTATGTTGTGTGAGGCTGTGCCGCCCCCACCGGTAATGAACTGAACTGATTGGAGTTTGGATTGGCAATCTGTGTATGGAATAAATAAAGCTGAAGTGCTTGTGTGGGGATGCTCTTGTATCAATGGAACAAGGGCACTTGAATTTGATTTACGGATGAGAAAAATGTGTATGTCAGGAAGTCATTACTGAATAACAACACATTGCATAAAATTTGAATGATTTTAATGTTATTTAATATTCTCAAAGAATTCCTCCAGGAATTCTCAAGGAATTCCTGCAGAAATTCTCAAAGAGTTCCTACAGGAATTATCAAAAAATTCCTCCAGGAATTCTCAAGGAATTCCTCCAGGAATTTCCTAGGAATTCCTCCAGGAATTCTCAAGGAATTCCTCCAGAAATTCCTCCAGGAACATCTTATGTCACCGAAAAGAGCCAACCCACATAAATTAGTAAATTAGTCTCAAGGAATTCCTCCAGGAATTCTCAAGGAATTTCTCCAGGAATTCTCAAGGAATTCCTCCAGGAATTCTCAAGGAATTCCTCCAGGAATTCTCAAGGAATTGCTCTAGGAATTCTCAAAGAATTGCATCAGGAATTCTCAAAGAATTTCTCCAGGAATTCTCAAAGAATTCCTCCAGGAATTCTCAACGAATTCCTCCAGCAATTCTCAAAGACATCCTCAAGGAATTCTGAAGGAATTCCTCCAGGAATTCTCAAGGAATTCCTCCAGGAATTTTCAAGGAATTCTTTCAAGAATTCTCAGGGAATTCCTCCTGAAATTCTCAAGGGATTCCTCCAGGAATTTTAAACGAATTCTTCCAGAAATTCTCAAAGAATTCCTCCGGGAATTTTCAAAGAATTCCTCCAGGAATTCTCAAAGAATTCCTCCAGGAATTCTCAAAGAATTCCTCCAGGAATTCTCAAAGAATTCCTCCAGGAATTCTCAAAGAATTCCTCCAGGAATTCTCAAAGAATTTCTCCAGGAATTCTCAAAGAATTCCTCCAGGAATTCTCAAAGAATTCCTCCAGGAATTCTCAAAGAATTCCTCCAGGAATTCTCAAAGAATTCCTCCAGGAATTCTCAAAGAATTCCTCCAGGAATTCTCAAAGAATTCCTCCAGGAATTCTCAAAGAATTCCTCCAGGAATTCTCAAAGAATTCCTCCAGGAATTCTCAAAGAATTCCTCCAGCAATTCTCAAAGAATTCCTCCAGCAATTCTCAAAGAATTCCTCCAGGAATTCCCAAAGAATACCTCCACTAATTATCAAAGCATTCCTCCAGGAATTCTCAAGGAAATCCTCCAGGAATTCTCAAAGAATTCCTCCAGGAATTTTCAAAGAATTCCTCCAAAAGCTCTCAAAGGATTCCTAAAGGAATTCTCAAAGAATTCCTCCATGAATTATCAAGGAATTCCTCCAGGAATTCTTAGAGAATTTGTCCAGGAATTCTCAAAGAATTCCTCCAGGAATTCTCAAAGAATTTCTCCAGGAATTCTCAAAGAATTCCTCCAGGAATTCTTAAAGAATTCCTCCAGGAATTCTCAAAGAATTCCTCCAGGAATTCTCAAAGAATTCCTTCGGGATTTTTTTGTGGTGTAGTATTTTCGTCAGCTCGGGATGTAGCTTAAATTCATTTGCATAATTTCTTATACAATGTGAGCAGAGTTTTTCTATGACTTCGATTGATTTGTGGATAGAATTTTGAAACTTAATGAGCACACATTACATTCCGCCCAAGTTCCGCGCATTTTGAAATAATAAAAAAAAAAACAGTTTATGGAATTTTAAGAGCAAGAAAGTGCTTTTTGAGCAACCTTAGTTCTCTTCGAGAGTAAAATGTGCTATATCATGTTTTCCCAAAGCCATGCCCGGACGGGCATCAATGATGCACTGGCCGGGGCAGAAAAGGTACAAAACTGGAGCAATATTGGAGTAGTGATTTCAGATTTTTTTTTCCCCCATCGTGTTCATCTCGTTACTGCCGAGTTTTTCATTCCTGTGCGGAACTCTGACGGTGTAGCCTCTTCTGTGTGCACGCTCGGCCGAGAAAAAGCTTTGTTTTTGTTGAACCATATGTGTACATGCTTGATGCTCATATTATATGAACGAGCAAGTGAATCCCTGAACGGACCATTGCACTACCGTGTGCATAGTGCGCGCTATCATAGTAGATGATCGCCTGAGAATGACACAAAAACGTACGCGATTTTATCGCGAACCACCTCCCCTCGGTGGTGGAGTGGCGTGACGATACAAGGGGTAGAGAAACATTGTAAAATGTGGGGAAAGTTTTTTAGGATATTCTTAACACTAAAAAATGTGTAAAAAATCATAAAATGAATAAAATTCCCTTTAAAAGCTACAATTACTAGGTCAATTAGCCTTGGAGACGTTCTTAAAACCATTACAAAACCTTTGACTATTTTAATTCAGTTTTATTATGGTAGCAAGCCTCTTTTTAAATCTTTATGAATACAAACCATTTTTTGAACAATTTTTCTGCCAATTTTTCATGCAAGTTCATAAAAATTTCAAGAATTTATAACATTTTTAAAACATTTTTAAAAATTATTTAAAATCCAAGACCAGAACGTGAAGTTTATGCAAATGCCTAATGAAATATAAAATTTTCTCGCTAATCAGGAGAATTCTATCTCCGAGAGAAAACAACATTTCTGAATTAGTAAATGTCTATTCCAATTTTTAATGCATTTCATGGGTGCATCCATTAGGCCGCATCATAAAACTGAGATTGTGTTGTTGCGCATGGGGTCAGTTTGACCCACACAGGATTGATGGCATACAAAGTATAGTAATTTGTTTCCTGTCCTGGACAGAGCACGCTTTTGCTGCTGCTTGCTGCCATGGGCGGAACTCGCGCTATAATGGCGACTGACTGACCGACCAACAAACTGACGGACTAGTACCACTCGCAGCAGCAAACTCACGAGGTCAGAAGGGGCTAATGGATTGCAAACTACCGGCCGGCCAAAGTCCGCGAGGGTGATGAATTTGTCACACATAGTTGGTAGGTAGCGTATACGCTACCAAACCAACCAACAACGGAGCCTAATGGAGCTTTTTTGTTTAAAATATATACATAAATTGTATGTACCTACGTGTTCCAGATCTACAGGGTGAAAGGTTTCCAGCGACACGACGAATAGGGCAAACAAAAACCCATGGTGCTTGGTCACGAACGTATCTGATTGATGGTTAATGCGAGTTGAGTGGCATGAAAAGGGCGATTATAATCAGGGCGCTGTCAAATCTCGGCCCGATAATTAATCGAGTTTAGTTGATGAATTCGTTTGAGGTGAAACAATAAGCAACATTATTTGGCTTAATCAATGCATTTATGCTTGCCAGAAGAGGGCTTATTAATCATCATATCAACGAATTTCTACAAAAAAAAACCTTAAAAATTCTTCGTGTGGGTTTACTAGAAAACCCGGAGTGATTTCTCTAGGCATTCGTTGAGAAATTTCTTCCAAGAATACCTATAGGAACTCCAAGAAATTCCTCCGGGAATTCCCAAGAAATTCCTCCGGGAATTTAAAAGAAATTCCTCCGGGAATTTCCAAGAAATTCCTCCAGGAATTTCCAAGAAATTCCTCCAGGAATTTCCAAAAAATTCCTCCAGGAATTTCCAAAAAATTTCTCCGGGAATTTCCAAGAAATTCCTCCGGGAATTTCCAAAAAATTCCTCCGGTAATTTCCAAGAAAATCATCCGGGAATTTCCAAAACATTCTTCCGAAAATTTCCAAAAAAATCTTAAAAAAAAATTTACGAAAAATTTCTCCAGAAACTTTAAAATAACTTCCTCCGGGAATTGCCGAGAAATTCCTTCGGAAATTTCCGAGAAATTCCTTCGGAAGTTTCCAAGAAATTCTTCCGGGAATTTCCAAGAAATTCCTCCGGGAATTTCCAAGAAATTCCTCCGGGAATTTTCAAGAAATTCCTCCGGGAATTTCCAAGAAATTCCTCCAGGAATTTCCAAGAAATTCCTCCAGGAATTTCCAAGAAATTCGTCCGGGAATTTCCAAGAAATTCGTCCGGGAATTCCCCCAGGAATTTCCAAGACATTCCTCCAGGAATTTCCAAAAAATCCCTCCGGGAATTTCCAAGAAACTCCTCCAGGAATTTCCAAGAAATTCCTCAAGGAATTTACAAGAAATTCCTCAAGGAATTTACAAGAAATTCGTAAGGGAATTTCCAAGAAATTTGTCCGGAAATTTTCAAGAAATTCCTCCGACAAATTCCAAGAAATTCCTAAGGGAATTATCAAGAAATTCCTCCGGGAACTTCCAAGAAATTCGTCCGGATTTTTTTTTTTTAAATTCTTTCCGGAGTATCGAAAAGATTCCTCCCGGAATTTCAAAGAAATTCATCTAACATTTTCCAAGAAATTCTTCCAGCAATTTTCAAGAAATTCCTCCGGGAATTTCCAAGAAATTCCTCCGGGAATTTCCAAGAAATTCCTCCGGGAATTTCCAAGAAATTCCTCCGAGAATTTTCAAGGAATTTGTCATGAACTTCCAAGAAATTCGTCCGGAGAATTTCCAAGAAATTCCTTCGGGATTTTCCAAGAAATTCGCCCGGGAATTTCCAAGAAATTACTCCGGGACTTTTTAAGAAATTCCCCCGGAAATTTCCAAGAAATTCCTCCGGGAATTTCCAAGAAATTCCTCCACGAATATCCAGAAAATTCCTCCAGGAATTTCCCAGAAATTTCTCCAGGAATTTCCAAGAAATTCCTCCAGGAATTTCCAAGAAATTCCTCCAGGAATTTCCAAGAAATTCCTCCAGGAATTTCCAAGAAATTCCTCCAGGAATTTCCAAGAAATTCCTCCAGGAATTTCCAAGAAATTCCTCCAGGAATTTTCAAGAAATTCCTCCATTCCATTCCCACGGGAATTTCCAAGAAGAAGCAGTCAGTAGTGTGCGGTAGTTCGGCAGCAGCAAAGTTTCGCGCGCTCGCATTGCTAGATTTTTGCGATTTTTTTCCCCTCTTCCCTCTGCGGGGCTCCGACGACGGGACGCCAAGCAGTCAGTAGTGTGCGGTAGTTCGGCAGCAGCAAAGTTTCGCGCGCTCGCTTTGCTAGATTTTTGCGATTTTTTTTCCTCTTCCCTCTGCGGGGCTCCGACGACGGGACGCCAAGCAGTCAGTAGTGTGCGGTAGTTCGGCAGCAGCAAAGTTCCGCGCGCTCGCATTGCTAGATTTTTGCGATTTTTTTTCCTCTTCCCTCTGCGGGGCTCCGACGACGGGACGCCAAGCAGTCAGTAGTGTGCGGTAGTTCGGCAGCAGCAAAGTTCCGCGCGCTCGCATTGCTAGATTTTTGCGATTTTTTTTCCTCTTCCCTCTGCGGGGCTCCGACGACGGGATGCCAAGCAGTCAGTAGTGTGCGGTAGTTCGGCAGCAGCAAAGTTCCGCGCGCTCGCATTGCTAGATTTTTGCGATTTTTTTTCCTCTTCCCTCTGCGGGGCTCCGACGACGGGACGCCAAGCAGTCAGTAGTGTGCGGTAGTTCGGCAGCAGCAAAGTTTCGCGCGCTCGCTTTGCTAGATTTTTGCGATTTTTTTCCCCTCTTCCCTCTGCGGGGCTCCGACGACGGGACGCCAAGCAGTCAGTAGTGTGCGGTAGTTCGGCAGCAGCAAAGTTTCGCGCGCTCGCTTTGCTAGATTTTTGCGATTTTTTTTCCCCTCTTCCCTCTGCGGGGCTCCGACGACGGGACGCCAAGCAGTCAGTAGTGTGCGGTAGTTCGGCAGCAGCAAAGTTTCGCGCGCTCGCATTGCTAGATTTTTGCGATTTTTTTCCCCTCTTCCCTCTGCGGGGCTCCGACGACGGGATGCCTAGCAGTCAGTAGTGTGCGGTAGTTCGGCAGCAGCAAAGTTTCGCGCGCTCGCTTTGCTAGATTTTTGCGATTTTTTTTCCCCTCTTCCCTCTGCGGGGCTCCGACGACGGGACGCCAAGCAGTCAGTAGTGTGCGGTAGTTCGGCAGCAGCAAAGTTTCGCGCGCTCGCTTTGCTAGATTTTTGCGATTTTTTTTCCCCTCTTCCCTCTGCGGGGCTCCGACGACGGGACGCCAAGCAGTCAGTAGTGTGCGGTA
Source organism: Aedes albopictus (assembly GCF_035046485.1). Classification (NCBI taxonomy): domain Eukaryota; kingdom Metazoa; phylum Arthropoda; class Insecta; order Diptera; family Culicidae; genus Aedes; species Aedes albopictus. The sequence goes on along the minus strand of NC_085138.1, from coordinate 404,967,559 downwards.
GTTCGGCAGCAGCAAAGTTTCGCGCGCTCGCTTTGCTAGATTTTTGCGATTTTTTTTTCCTCTTCCCTCTGCGGGGCTCCGACGACGGGACGCCAAGCAGTCAGTTGTGAGCGGTAGTTCGGCAGCAGCAAAGTTTCGCGCGCTCGCTTTGCTAGATTTTTGCGATTTTTTTCCCCTCTTCCCTCTGCGGGGCTCCGACGACGGGACGCCAAGCAGTCAGTAGTGTGCGGTAGTTCGGCAGCAGCAAAGTTTCGCGCGCTCGCTTTGCTAGATTTTTGCGATTTTTTTCCCCTCTTCCCTCTGCGGGGCTCCGACGACGGGACGCCAAGCAGTCAGTAGTGTGAGGTAGTTCGGCAGCAGCAAAGTTTCGCGCGCTCGCTTTGCTAGATTTTTGCGATTTTTTTTCCCCTCTTCCCTCTGCGGGGCTCCGACGACGGGACGCCAAGCAGTCAGTAGTGTGCGGTAGTTCGGCAGCAGCAAAGTTTCGCGCGCTCGCTTTGCTAGATTTTTGCGATTTTTTTTCCTCTTCCCTCTGCGGGGCTCCGACGACGGGACGCCAAGCAGTCAGTTGTGAGCGGTAGTTCGGCAGCAGCAAAGTTTCGCGCGCTCGCTTTGCTAGATTTTTGCGATTTTTTTTCCCCTCTTCCCTCTGCGGGGCTCCGACGACGGGACGAGTGTGCGCGCGCCGTGGTTCGGATCGGTTCCGAATTTTTCGCTTCCCTTCGGCGCTAGTTTCCAATACACTTTTAGTTGATAATAAATATTTTCTTTCATTTTTTGCATTTACACAAAAGAGTGAAAAATGTAACTTCGGGTTCGCCGGTCGAGAAAAAATCCGGGTGCCGACAAGTGAGTCGCGTTCAGTGTATTTCTGTGTGGAATAGACTAAAGGTTTCTGCTCCCTAGTGGAGTGGAGACGCGCGATAGAATTTTCTTTTTGGCTAGTTCTTGCGTCGAAAAGTGGTCGGTTGTTAACGGCGGTTTGTGTATATTGATCCATTGTCAAATCATATCACCAACCATAGGTGACTCCCGGACTGACAATGTACCTTACCCTACTAACAGAAAAATCCTTCCTGAGACAAACGTGGGGATGCAGCGATTCGCGGTCTTTATAACAACGTTTGTCTTACTAACATTCCCTTCCATCCTCGATGACCGTAAGGACGTGGCCGGCGCCGTTATTGACCTTATTAAAGTTGAGAGCTCTCGACCTGTGTACATTGAGAATAGTAAGCTAGTCCCAAGCCCTATTCATTGGTTCCTTGTGCAATTTCGATTGCTCTGGCCAATCACGGAGTAGCAACTACGAATTGTGCGGTCATCTATGCTCATGCTCATGCTCATGCTCATTCCATTCCCACGGGAATTTCCAAGAAATTCGTCCGGGAATTTCTAAGAAATTCGTCCGGGAATTTCTCAGAAATTCGTCCGGGAATTTACAAGAAATTCGTCGGGAATTTCCAAGAAATTCCTTCGGGATTTTCCAAGAAATTCGTCCAGGAATTTCCAAGAAATTCATTCGGAAAATTTCCAAGAAATTCCTCTGGGAATTTTTAAGAAATTCCCCCGGGTATTTCCAAGAAATTCCTCCGGGAATTTCCAAGAAATTCCTCCACGAGTATCCAGGAAATTCCTCCAGGAATTTCCAAGAAATTCCTCCAGGAATTTCCAAGAAATTCCTCCAGGAATTTCCAAGAAATTCCTCCAGGAATTTCTAAGAAATTCTTCCGAGAAATTCTAAGAAATTTCTCCGGGAATTTCCAAGAAATTCCTCCAGGAATTTCCAAGAAATTCCTCCAGGAATTTCCAAGAAATTCCTCCGGGAATTACCAAGAAATTCCTCCGGGAGTTTCCAAGAAATTCCTCCGGGAATTGCCAAGAAATTCCTCCGGGAATTTCCAAGAAATTTGTCCGGAAATTTCCAAGAAATTCGTCCGAAAATTCCTCCAGGAATTTCCAATTAATTCCTCCGAGAATTTCCAAATAATTCTTCCGGGAATTTCCATGAAATTCCTCCAGGAATTTCCAAGTAATTCCTCCCGGAATTTCCAAAAAATTCCTCCCGGAATTCTCCAAGTACTTCCTCCCGGAATTTCCAAGTAATTCCTCCAGGAACTTCCAAGAATTTCCTCCTCGATTTTACAAGAAATTCCTCAAGGAATTTCCAAGGAATTCCTCCAGGAATTTTTCCAGGAACTGTCGAGGAATTCCTCCAGATATTCTCAAGGAATTCCTCCAGGAATTCTCAAGGAATTCCTCCAGGAATTCTCAAGGAATTCCCCCAGGAATTCTCAAGGAATTCCTCCAGGAATTCTCATGGAATTCCTCCAGGAATTCTCAAAGAATTCCTCCAGGAATTCTTAAGGAATTCCTCCAGGAATTGTTAAGGAATTCCTCCAGAAATTCTTAAAGAACTCTTCAGAAATTCTTAAGGAATTCCTCCAGGAATTCTGAAAGAATTGCTGTAGAAATGCTCAAGGAATTTCTCCAGGATTTCTCAAGGGATTTCTCCAGGAATTCTCAAGAAATTCCTCCAGGAATTCTCAAGGAATTCCTCCAGGATTTCTCAAGGAATTCCTCCAGGAATTCTCAAAGGATTCCTCTAACAATTCGCAACGAATTCTCCTAACAATACTCAGTAAATTCTCAAGGAAAGCTCAAGGAATTTCTCTAGGAATTCTCAAGGAATTCCTTTAAAAAGTCTGAAGGAATTCTCAAGGAATTCCTCCAGGAATTCTTAAGGAATTCCTCCATGAATTCTCAAGGAATTCCTCCAGGAATTCTCAAGGAATTCCTCCAAGAATTCTCAAGGAATTCCTCCAGGAATTCTCAAGGAATTCCTCCAGGAATTCTCAAGGAATTCCTCCAGGAATTCTCAAGGAATTTCTCCAGGAATTCTCAAGGAATTCTCAAGGAATTCCTCCAGAAATTCTCAAGGAATTCCTCCAGGAGTTCTCAAGGCATTTCTCCAGGAATTCTCAAGGAATTCCTCCAGGAATTCTCAAGGAATTCATCCTTGGGATTTTTTCTAGAATTCTTCCCTGAATTCCTTTTCAGTAATTTCACTGCTGAAATACCTGGACTTTTTATGGAATTTCTTTTCGAAGTCTTCCTGCACTTCCTTCTGGATTTTTTTCGGGAATTCCTCCTGGAATTGCTTCTGGGATTCCTATTGGAATTTCTTCTGGAATTACTTCTAAAATACCTCATGAAATTCCTTCTGGAATTCCCTCTCTTTTTTCTCTTGAAATTTCCTCTGGGATTCCTCCTGGATTTTTTCTTGGATTCCTTCTGGAATTTCTGTTGGAATTCCTGGTAGAATTCCTCCTCGTTTTTTTCTCTGTGATTTCTTCCTCGTATCATCTGGAATTCCCTCTGACATTTTTTCACGAATTCTCCCTGGAAGTCCATAGTGTCTTCTTCGCGCTGAAAGGGATGCCTTCTTAGATAAAGCTGACATTATACAGCATTTCATGCTCAGCCGCTGCTGGATGCCAGGACATATGTGTTATGAGTCGCACCTCGTTGGTAAAAAGACGTTCGCTACGCGCCTCCTCCTTCGGGCGTAGAAAATTGAGAGATTTGCATATTTTATGCGTTACTTCAAGAACTAGCAATCCAAAGCACATTTTTATGTTGCTTTAGCTTGATGTTATTACATTAACACCACCTGTTGTATCATGGTAATAAGCAGTAGCTTTTTTACATGGAAAGCTGTGCAAGGTTGAATACTTAAAAACAGAATGATGAATCCCAAGGGATTACACTACATCTGTTTCAAAATGGAACAGTTCAAGATACCAGTTACCAAGAAATACCATAAATAAACCAGTTTACTGATCAGTTAAACCGCACATCACCACAATCAAAATAAGATCTCGATGCAAGCGATCTTAAGGAATATGTAAAACAGTTTCATAGTAGCTTTTTGGAACTCCTTCATGATGTTCGGAATAAGTACATAGTAAGCTTCTTAATCAGCTTGAAAGCTGCATAAGATGTTGATTGGAGCTGAATTTGGCCAGAAATACATCATGAGAATACTTTAGTCTCGTCTGAACTACATTGTACTTAATAGGAAATTTGACTATAGGGAGAATAATATTTGATTACTTGGGGTAGGTTATTTTTACCTGACTTATTAATTCAGCGACGAAAAGATTCCAATTTGCCTCAACTATCTGCACGAGTGGACAATAGATTAAATCGTTACAGCTCCCATTACGTATACCATTTCAGCAAAAAAAAAAGAGCCAACGGACGCTGCCATAGCACAGTGTAGACACAAACATCTGGCCGAGCTCTCGAGAATCGAGAAACCAGCTTACAACGTTCCAAAGCATGGGGTGCTCTTGAACGAGGCTCCTCCGAACGATATTTGTGTTGAGCCCTCGGTGTCATATATCATAATTCCCGCGGCGACCCTGGTCCTTTGGTAGTCCAATCGGTAGGATAAGCGAACACCCGAACAACCGGCTTAGGAGGCTAGTAATAATCGAGAGCTGGTTTATGGCACTCGTTTTAGAGCACAACCACCAACACGATGATACCGTCCAACAACGGTCCACCTGGGGAAGTTTAAATCCAGTTCTAGAGGACGGAGAACGGAAGGTAACACCTTTCCGGAAATTTCACTAGCTTTTATCATTCTTTCGTGTTTTTTTCTACACTCGGTACCAATGGCATATCGGCGTATTGTGAAAACAGCCCGAACAAGCAAGAGGGTAAGAAACGTTCGGAAAGCCGCGCGCGCTAGGGTGCGGCTCTTCTGAAATGAGATATGGGGTTATTATGGCACTTCGGGAAGCGAGCGTAGTAGTCGTCGAGCACTGATAGAGAGGAAATTTTTGTTTTATTACACCGGGGCCGAGGGTTGGCCAGTTTAATAGATTTCTCTGCCCATGCCCAAGCCCAAGGGGTTCTGCTGCGGATCCAGGCCCCGGGGTGGTGGCTTGGCAAGCCGATCGACGAAGGGGGTTCCCGTTTCAAGAGTCTATTAAAATAAATTGGCTTTTCGGGGTGCTGCTGGTAGGGGACCGATGATGATGCGGCGCGACGCCATGCCGGCTGGCAATCGAGTTTGATGTGTTGTATGGTTCATTATAAAATGGGTGCATCAAATTTATCTTGTATCTGCTGGAAATTGGATACTTTCTTCTAGCCGCAAATAAACGAAGGGTTGGGGTGATTTAGTGTAATGCATAAAATTCGAACCCCTTGCGAGGGTAAAACACGTTTCTTTGTATGGGTTACAAATCACTTCGTTCATAATTTGGGTTCGAATTTTTTTCACCACTTAAATATTTAACGGATTAAATTACATACTGAACGTCTCGGATGCAAATTCACGGAATACAATCAGAGTCTTGACAAAACATCAGATCCCTGCGATACATTCATAACTTGGGAGGATTCATAAGGACTGTGGAATCCGATACAGAGACCGTTTAACGGTATCCAAATCTCAATTATTATCGAACTTTCATGAACCTGGATTTTTCTGCGAAAAAGATTATTTGGACCATATATTCATAATTGGAAGACTATAAAATATTTCATCGGCAAAATATTTTTCTTACATTTTGTATGGGACATACATAATAGGGTTTTAAAATTTAGAAAAATCCAATGATTTTATATTTGTAAACAAAAGAGCACCTTTTTCAAAAAAGCACCATTCAAGGAATACCAGAAATAATTCCAGGAGGAACTCCGAGAGAAATTCCAGGAGGAATTCCAGGAGGAATTGCAGGAGGAATTCTTGGAGGAAATCCAGGAGGAATTCCTGGAGAAATTTTAGGAAGGATTCCAGGAGAAATTCTAGGAGGAACTCCAGAAGGAATTCCTGGAGGACTTTGAGGAGGAATTCTAGGAGCAATTCCCGAAGAAAAGCCAAAAGGAATTCCAGGAGAAAATCCAGGAACAATTCAAAGAAGGTTCTCGAAGGAATTTCAGAAGGAATTCCTGGAGAAATTACAGAAGGAAATCCAGAAGGAACTACTGGAGGAATAGCAGATGAAAATCTAGAAGAGATTTATGGAGATCAGAGGTGGAATTCCAAAGTAATTCCGAGAAAAATTTGAGGAATTTGAGGCGGAATTTTAGAAGGATTTTCGGAGGCATTCCAGGCGGCATTTTAGAAGCAATACCAGAAAGAATATTAGGGAGAGTTGCAGGGGGATTTCTGGACAAATTTTAGGGAAAATTCCAGGTGGAATTCCAGGGGGAATTTCCGGATTATTTCCAGGAGAAATTCCTGAGGGAATTTCTGGAGGAATTCCAGGAGGAGTCCAAGGAAGAATACCAGGAAGAATTAAAGGAGGAGTCCAATGAAGAATTCCAGGAAGAATTCAAGGAGGATTTCTGAAAGAATTCCAGAAGGAATTCCTGGAGGAATACCAGAAACAAAAAAATCCTGGACTTGGTTTGTACTTTTCCAACTAGTGAAAGTCCAAGCTGCATTTACATATCGTACATTCAGTATAATGAAACTTGCCACAAAATTTTACTGAAAATCGCCTTACAATCGTGACAACACTCGCCTCCCCGATTGTACTTTTGCAAACTACATTCCAATATGGAGTGTGTATCAACACGATTTCTTCCTTCGTCACTTTCTGGAATAATTGGAGTATGCATTGATACTGACAGTTGCTTGATCGAGGGCCTTCAGAGAATCATGATAATGTTTTTGCGTGGTTTTCAGTTGTTCAATTAACATTTTGCATTCATTTTGCTGTTGTGTTAGTAAATGTCCCAGTTTGCGCATTTCTCCAATTGCATTGGAAGCCACGTTTCCGAACTGTCCAATTTGTGATATTATTTGCTCAATTACTTCCATAGATGTTTTCCATTGAGTTATTAGTCTTTCCTTCTTTTCCTGGTTATTGTTCCAGTACTTTTTAGCAAACAATAGGAATTCTTGGAGAAATTTCACTAGGAATTCTCGGAGGATTTCCAAAGGGAATTTCTGCAGGAATTTTAAAAGAAAATCCAGAAGGAATTCCTGGACGATCTCCAGAAGAAATTCCTGGAGAAGCTCCAGAAGGAACTCATGGAGGAAGTCCAGAAGGAATTACTAGAAGAGATCTAGAAAGACTTCCTGGAGGAAGTCCACAAGGAATTCCAGGAGGAATTCTAGAAAGGAACTCCTTGAGGAATTCCATAAATAGTTCCTGGAGGAAGTCCAGAAGTAATTTCCTCGAGGAATACCATGAGTAATTCCTGCAGAAATTCCAGAATCAAGTCGTGGAGGAATTCCATTAGTAATTCCGAGGAAATTGCCTAGAATAATTTCGGAAAAAAATTCATGAGAAATTCCGGGAGGAATACCAAGAGGACTATTGTGAGGAATTCCTTGACAAATTCGAGGAACTCTTTCAGCGAAATGCTTTGAACTTCTTCAAAGAATTTCTCCATGATTTTTTTCAAGGATTTCTTCAGATATCTTTTACGAAATATCTTCAAGGAATATCTCAAGAACTTCTAGAGCAATGCCAAGAAAATTGTTAGAGAAGCTCCACTAAGATATCTTCCACGATTTCCTGGACAAAAGTTCTTGGAGATATTCCGGGAGGAATTTCAGGAGGGTTTAGGAAGGTAATTCCAGAAGGAATTCAAGAAGGAATTCCAGGTAAAACTATGGGATAAATTCCAGGAAAATAATCGAGGAGGAGTTTCCAGGGGAGTTTAAGGACAAGCTCCGGAAGGAATTTCAGGGAAAAATCCGGGAAAAATCCGTCACAACTTCCTGATAAAATGCCACGAAAAATTCCAGGAGGAATTTCAGTAGGAATTCCAGAGAGAATTACATGAGGAATCCCAGGAGATATTCCAAGAGGAATTCCAGAAGGAATTCCAGGAAGGATCCCAAGAGAAATTCCAGGAGGAATTTTCCAGGAGATTCCAGGAGGAATTCCTGGAGGAATTCCAGGAGGAATTCCTGGAGGAATTCCAGGAGGAGTTCCAGGAGGAATTCCAGGAGGAGTTTCAGGAGGAATTCCAGGAGGAATTCAAGGACGAATTCCAGGAGAAATTCCTGGAGGAATTTCTGGAGGAATTCCTGGGGGAATTTCTGGAGGAATTCCTGGGGGAATTTCTGGAGGAATTCCTGGGGGAATTTCTGGAGGAATTCCTGGGGGAATTTCTGGAGGAATTCCTGGAGGAATTTCTGGAGGAATTCCTGGGGGAATTTCTGGAGGAATTCCTGGGGGAATTTCTGGAGGAATTCCTGGTGGAATTTCTGGAGAAACTCCTGGTGGAATTCCAGGAGGAATTTCTGGAGGAATTCCAGGAGGAATTCCTGGAGGAATTCCAAGAGGAATTCCTGGTGGAATTCCAGGAGGAATTCCTGGAGGAATTCCAGGAGGAATTCCAGGAGGAATTCCAGAAGAATTTCAAGAAGGAATTCCAGATGGAATTCAAGAAGAAATTCCAGGAAGAATTGCAGGAGGAATTCCAGGAGGAATTCCAGGAGGAATTCCAGGAGGAATTCCAGGAGGAATTCCAGGAGGAATTCCAGGAGGAATTCCAGGAGGAATTCCAGGAGGAATTCCAGGAGGAATTCCAGGAGGAATTCCAGGAGGAATTCCAGGAGGAATTCCAGGAGGAATTCCAGGAGGAATTCCAGGAGGAATTCCAGGAGGAATTCCAGGAGGAATTCCAGGAGGAATTCCAGGAGGAATTCCAGGAGGAATTCCAGGAGGAATTCCAGGAGGAATTCCAGAAGGAATTCCAGGAGGAATTCCAGGAGAAATTCCAGGAGGAATTCCAGGAGGAATTCCAGGAGGAATTCCAGGAGGAATTCCAGGAGGAATTCCAGGAGAAATTCCAGGAGGAATTCCAGGAGGAATTCCAGGAGGAATTCCAGGAGGAATTCCAGGAGGAATTCCAGGAGGAATTCCAGGAGGAATTCCAGGAGGAATTCCAGGAGGAATTCCAGGAGGAATTCCAGGAGGAATTCCAGGAGGAATTCCAGGAGGAATTCCAGGAGGAATTCCAGGAGGAATTCCAGGAGGAATTCCAGGAGGAATACCAGAAGGATTTTAAGAAGGAATTCCAGATGGAATTCAAGTAGAAATTCCAGAAGGAATTCCAGGAGGAATTGCAGGAGGAATTCCAGGAGCAATTCCAGAAGGAATTCCAGGAGGAATTCCAGGAGGAATTTCAGGAGGAATTCCAGGAGGAATTCAAGGAGGAATTCCACGAGGAATTCCAGGAGGAATTCCAGGAGCAATTCCAGGAGCAATTCCAGGAGGAATTCCAGGAGGAATTCCAGGAGGAATTCCAGGAGGAATTCCAGGAGGAATTCCAGGAGGAATTCCAGGAGGAATCCCAGGAGCAATTCCAGAAGGAATTCCAGGAGGAATTCCAGAGGAAATTCCAGGAGGAATTCCAAGGGGAATTCCAGAAGGAATTCCAGAAGGAATTCCAGAAGGAGTTCCAGAAGGAGTTCCAGAAGGAATTCCAGAAGGAATTCCAGATGGTATTTCAGAAGGATTTAAAGAAGGAATTCCAGATGGAATTCAAGTAGAAATTCCAGGAGGAATTCCAGGAGGAATTGCAGGAGGAATTGCAGGAAGAATTCCAGGAGGCAGTGCAGGATGAATCCAGGAGGAATTCCAGGAGGAATTCCAGGAGGAATTCCAGGAGGAATTTCAGGAGGAATTCCAGGAGGAATTCCAGGAGGAATTCCAGGAGGTATTCCAGGAGGAATTCCAGGAGGAATTCCAGGAGGAATTCCAGGAGGAATTCCAGGAGGAATTCCAGGAGGAATTCCAGGAGGAATTCCAGGAGGAATTCCAGGAGGAATTCCAGGAGGAATTCCAGGAGGAATTCCAGGAGGAATTCCAGGAGGAATTCCAGAAGGAATTCCAGGAGGAATTCCAGGAGGAATTCCAGGAGGAATTCCAGGAGAAATTCCAGGAGGAATTCCAGGAGGAATTCCAGGAGGAATTCCAGGAGGAATTCCAGGAGGAATTCCAGGAGGAATTCCAGGAGGAATTCCAGGAGGAATTCCAGGAGGAATTCCAGGAGAAATTCCAGGAGGAATTCCAGGAGGAATTCCAGGAGGAATTCCAGGAGGAATTCCAGGAGGAATTCCAGGAGGAATTCCAGGAGGAATTCCAGGAGGAATTCCAGGAGGAATTCCAGGAGGAATTCCAGGAGGAATTCCAGGAGGAATTCCAGGAGGAATTCCAGGAGGAATTCCAGGAGGAATTCCAGGAGGAATTCCAGGAGGAATTCCAGGAGGAATTCCAGGAGGAATTCCAGGAGGAATTCCAGGAGGAATTCCAGGAGGAATTCCAGGAGGAATTCCAGGAGGAATTCCAGGAGGAATTCCAGGAGGAATTTCAGAAGGAATTCCAGGAGGAATTCCAGGAGGAATTCCAGGAGGAATTCCAGGAGGAATTCCAGGAGGAATTCCAGGAGGAATTCCAGGAGGAATTCCAGGAGGAATTCCAGGAGGAATTTCAGAAGGAATTCCAGGAGGAATTCCAGGAGGAATTCCAGGAGGAATTCCAGGAGGAATTCCAGGAGGAATTCCAGGAGGAATTCCAGGAGGAATTACAGGAGGAATTCCAGGAGAAATTCCAGAAGGATTTTAAGAAGGAATTCCAGATGGAATTCAAGTAGAAATTCCAGAAGGAATTCCAGGAGGAATTGCAGGAGGAATTCCAGGAGCAATTCCAGGAGGAATTCCAGGAGGAATTCCAGGAGGAATTTCAGGAGGAATTCCAGGAGGAATTCAAGGAGGAATTCCACGAGGAATTCCAGGAGGAATTCCAGGAGCAATTCCAGGAGCAATTCCAGGAGGAATTCCAGGAGGAATTCCAGGAGGAATTCCAGGAGGAATTCCAGGAGGAATTCCAGGAGGAATCCCAGGAGCAATTCCAGAAGGAATTCCAGGAGGAATTCCAGAGGAAATTCCAGGAGGAATTCCAAGGGGAATTCCAGAAGGAATTCCAGAAGGAATTCCAGAAGGAGTTCCAGAAGGAATTCCAGAAGGAATTCCAGATGGTATTTCAGAAGGATTTAAAGAAGGAATTCCAGATGGAATTCAAGTAGAAATTCCAGGAGGAATTCCAGGAGGAATTGCAGGAAGAATTCCAGGAGGCAGTGCAGGATGAATCCAGGAGGAATTCCAGGAGGAATTCCAGGAGGAATTCCAGGAGGAATTGCAGGAGGAATTCCAGGAGGAATTCCAGGAGGAATTCCAGGAGGAATTCCAGGAGGAATTCCAGGAGGAATTCCAGGAGGAATTCCAGGAGGAATTCCAGGAGGAATTCCAGGAGGAATTCCAGGAGGAATTCCAGGAGGAATTCCAGGAGGAATTCCAGGAGGAATTCCAGGAGGAATTCCAGGAGGAATTCCAGGAGGAATTCCAGGAGGAATTCCAGGAGGAATTCCAGGAGGAATTCCAGGAGGAATTCCAGGAGGAATTCCAGGAGGAATTCCAGAAGGAATTCCAGGAGGAATTCCAGGAGGAATACCAGAAGGATTTTAAGAAGGAATTCCAGATGGAATTCAAGTAGAAATTCCAGAAGGAATTCCAGGAGGAATTGCAGGAGGAATTCCAGGAGCAATTCCAGGAGGAATTCCAGGAGGAATTCCAGGAGGAATTTCAACAGGAATTCCAGGAGGAATTCAAGGAGGAATTCCACGAGGAATTCCAGGAGGAATTCAAGGAGCAATTCCAGGAGCAATTCCAGGAGGAATTCCAGGAGGAATTCCAGGAGGAATTCCAGGAGGAATTCCAGGAGGAATTCCAGGAGGAATCCCAGGAGCAATTCCAGAAGGAATTCCAGGAGGAATTCCAGAGGAAATTCCAGGAGGAATTCCAAGGGGAATTCCAGAAGGAATTCCAGGAGGAATTCCAGAAGGAGTTCCAGAAGGAGTTCCAGAAGGAATTCCAGAAGGAATTCCAGATGGTATTTCAGAAGGATTTAAAGAAGGAATTCCAGATGGAATTCAAGTAGAAATTCCAGGAGCAATTCCAGGAGGAATACCAGAAGGATTTTAAGAAGGAATTCCAGATGGAATTCAAGTAGAAATTCCAGAAGGAATTCCAGGAGGAATTGCAGGAGGAATTCCAGGAGCAATTCCAGGAGGAATTCCAGGAGGAATTCCAGGAGGAATTCCACGAGGAATTCCAGGAGGAATTCCAGGAGCAATTCCAGGAGGAATTCCAGGAGGAATTTCAGGAGGAATTCCAGGAGGAATTCAAGGAGGAATTCCACGAGGAATTCCAGGAGGAATTCCAGGAGCAATTCCAGGAGCAATTCCAGGAGGAATTCCAGGAGGAATTCCAGGAGGAATTCCAGGAGGAATTCCAGGAGGAATCCCAGGAGCAATTCCAGAAGGAATTCCAGGAGGAATTCCAGAGGAAATTCCAGGAGGAATTCCAAGGGGAATTCCAGAAGGAATTCCAGAAGGAATTCCAGAAGGAGTTCCAGAAGGAGTTCCAGAAGGAGTTCCAGAAGGAATTCCAGATGGTATTTCAGAAGGATTTAAAGAAGGAATTCCAGATGGAATTCAAGTAGAAATTCCAGGAGGAATTCCAGGAGGAATTGTAGGAGGAATTCCAGGAGGAATTCCAGGAGGAATTCCAGGAGGAATTCCAGGAGGAATTCCAGAAAGAATTCCAGGCGTAATTCCAGAATAAATTTGCGAAAGAATTCAGAAGGTACTTTTGGAGGAAGTCTGAGAGTAATTTTAGAGGGTATTTGGGATGTCAGGAGGTCCCATCTGGTCTCAGAGGCGTTTCAGGGGGGTTCAAGGACGTTTCGTGTGGTCTCAGGATAATTCATGGTCATTTGAATGGGTTGCAAATAGGAGTGAAAATAGGAGTGGCCATGGTATAGACTCGGAGTCAGTTTGGCTTTCTATTCCGCTGAATTGTTACCTGTTGGTTTAATTGGTTGAAGTGTCGGTCTAGCGAATACGAAGTCCGGTTCAATTCCCACCAGATCGCGATTTTTTCACAATTTCATTTCTCAATTTGCGTACTAATCCACATTCTGTGTCTGAGCATGGACCTCGCACACCCATTTTCGCTAAACTTCGTCAAATTGTGAAATGGGTCTGTCCATAAACTACATAGACTTTGAAGGGAGGAGGGGGGCGGTTTTGGCCCAGGGTTACGCTCCATACAAACTTCCAAAATGTTATATGAACGGAAGTCTTCGACGGGGAAAGGGGGGGGGGGTTGTCTGAGTTTGCCAAATTTGAGTCTACGTAGTTTATGGACAGCGCCAAAGTTACACGTTTTCTTACCTATAGTTATGTGCTAAGCATAAAACTAATCTAAATATTAAAACCACTCATATTGAAGAAAAATGATTTCAACAAGTTCTTCATTTACATCAGTTTTGACTCCATGTGTATTTTTAAAAAGTATTTAAACTTACTGTTTGCATATTAGCACGATTATCAGCAACAATCATTAGTCGTATAAGTAATCACATTGTTTTTCCTTGTTTTGTTTTACATACCGTAATCCGGGGTATCATTGATCAGCGGGGTAACATTGATCGGCTTGACCCACCTCATGAAATGTTCAAACAAGCATTTTACATTGAATCAGTTTCTGCTATGGAATGGTATATCGTAATCTGCTATCATTTAGCTATTAAATGACATGCAATTTAAGAAAATTGAATTTCATAAACATTGAATTAAATCGATTTTTCCATAACTGTGTTTCGTAGCACAATGAGATACATTGTCAAACATTCATGCTTGGCGTGAATACTAGATACAATATGAGGTTCGAAATCACTGTATTACTTCAATATGATATCCTAGAGTTGGATTTGATAAACGAAACGTTTATGAAAGTGCTCTTTTTCAGTAAAATATACGATTTATTAAAAGTCGGCTATCAATTCCTTAAGCCATTGCCTACTTTTAGGCGTTATTCGTGGTTTAGAGGTTTTTAATCCTAAAATAACTTAAAAAGTACATAATTTGTAAGAATTTGGACAACATATTCGGGATCAGCGACCCCGAATTTAGTATGTAAGGGTATTTTCAACACAAATGAACATTGATCACGGACATGATCAATGTTACCCCAAATCAACACAATCAAAAATTAGATTAAAAAACCTATTTAAACATGTTTTCAAGTTTTACAATACTTTTTCGAGTAGCTTAACACATACTCAGAGGGCCAGTACTTGTTTTAAAAATATAAAACATGTAATGTTTACTTTAACAAGAGAATTATTCAAGAAAGATAGAAAATTCTGATCAATGTTACCCCGGATTACGGTACCTGCAAGAGAACAAAAATAGAGAGAGTTAAAAGTTAATTCTGATCTGTTCATTTTTGCATTCAATTAACATTAATAAACAACGTCCAGAATTTTTTTTCATGGTTTCAATACTTGCATCGTTAATAAAAATTAAATTCACAAAGACAAACACACAAATCGTTCTCACGAGCAGCTATATGTAATTCCTAACGGATTGTTTAAACCCGGATTACCCAACCAACTTCCTTCCAAATACCGCACCGAGAGGGTACCTCTCACCGCACCCGACTTTCCCAGCCATTTCGCTTGGCTTTCGACATCACGAAAAATTGTTACCATTTTTCATCGTTTTCCTGCTGTGTGATGCTCCGGCCACGGCCACGGATTTCTGCGGTTTGACTTTTTGGCGATGATGATGATGGCAGTATGCTGGCGGTAGCGAGCTACAAAGTCGTACAAAATATTGCCCAGCTGACAACAACAGAATGTGAGCCAGTTCCAGTAGGTACGGTGACGGGGCTTGGCTAAAGTGAAGAAGCCCCTTGTTGGCACTTTACTTCCTAACACCAGCAGTCGGTTCCATCCATCCCCTGAAGGCGGGAAAACAAATGTTGATTCGTTTTTGATTTTTTTTTTCATCTTTTTGCTCGGTAGGTATTTACATTCTCCGGTGGATTTTTGTTGAATTGTGAGGAGACCTTGAGGCAAGATGATCATATCGACACATTCAAGGTCAACGTTCATTTTGAGCTGGAAAAATCATCATAACAGGCATAACTTTCTGAAAAGTTCTTAAAAGTGTCAGTTAAGACTATGCTATGCTAATGGCTGACTTAAGGTAGTTTCAAGGCAGAATGTTCGTTATCAATAATAAAACTTGGAAATCATAGGCATGGCGAAGAATAGCGTTCTATGGAGTTATATCTGAATTTGCGGTGAAAGTTCATTCCCAAGTATTTGACCCATCTCACCCCTAGTTCCCTCACTCACCAGTCCAAGGAGGTGCCTCTCGAGCCGAGTGGTCCGCGGGAAACCTTCAATCCTGGTTAGTGGCTGTCGGTCGGTCGTTTGGTTGGTCGGTTGAGTTCTGTTGTTGGCGGCCGGAAGTGTGGCCGGAACAGTGCCAGAGACGTGGTCGTCGTCGTCGTCGGAGAGGCAGAAGTGTTTTATGATATCATTTTTCCGTGAAAACTTTTCGCCCGAGCTCGGGCCAAGGCTTGGTTTTGCTTTTATGACTTGAAACAGGCGGAGAAAGGAACTTTTCAACAACAGTGGTTTTTCCTCACTGTCGCCGCCGCCGTCAGTATAAGCCGTAATCTTATTCATTTTTATGGAAACTTCTTCGATTTGTATGGATTTTCGGTTGGGCCGAGGAATGATGGCAACGACAGAAGATTGCTTTTAGGCATATCTGTATCTTGATGGCTCTGGGGTGGAATGGTTGGAGAGAAAAAGTTTTGAATGGTGGTACAACCGATAACGGAATTAAATGGATGTGCGGTAAGCCAAAATTGATAATAATCAATGCTGATTGATTTTTTCGGAGGAAATTTAAGAAGCCATTGTAACTGTGAAGTTTTTTTAAATAAATTTATTTTATATGATACGTGCCAGAAATACTGGAGAAATCTATATGATTAAACTTTTCGAATATATTACTCGTAAAAAGCAAGGCAGAACTTCAATGAATCAGTTGAACGTGATCTATCAATTGTAGAAGGTTGTTTTGACTAAACAGTAACACTCATTTTGTGCTTCAATTTCTCTTCCGTTCTTTCATCCCTCTAATCACAACCAAATAAATCGATTAGACTCTCAATAACCATCAATAATCCCGATTACCATCTTCTCAATTGATTCTAATTGCTCCCCCATCAACAAAAGGTAACCTTGAATAGGCACCCCCTCTCCCTAGTGTGCCATTAGTTCGCCTCGTACACATTCAATCTCACTGATTGCGACCAATAAAATCAAACGCCCAAGTACATAACAACACATACCTTCCATAGAAACTGAGCGGGGGGCGGAGGTCCCGGAAATGACTCCAAATTCGTACGGCGCAGTCAGTAGTGCATTAACTTAAATGCTAACGTTTATTGCTGTTTGCCACCAAGCGCCAACGTCAGCCGGAGAAGGGAAATGAATAGGGGCGGTGAACGAGCGCCGCCAAGCCGGAAATGGTAAACGAGAAGAAACCGCCCCTTCCGCTCTGCGGTGCTTTCCGGCTAGTCCGAAGAAAGCGGGCGCTACTGCTCAATGGGAAGAGTGCTCTGAACAACGATTCCACAATGGTTTTGATTGTCACTGTAGTTGTCAACGTTGTTAATGACGGTGCTGGAAAAACTTCCTCGTTCGTTTTGGATACACAACTATCAATTATTGAATGCTCCACTGTATTTAGTTCCTTGAACGTCCGACATAAAAATAGGTTATTAACTTGATAAAAACATCTAGAATGTTTTATTTTTTGAGCTGATGGGTGTCATCCCTAACATCCATCAGCATGAGAACAGCCCCATTCTGTGCTGCATTGACGTGGTGTTTTCGTCAGTGGTTTGGTCCCCTTTACCTAAATTCTTAAGTTAGGACCGTTAAGTTGCCTATCGAAGTGCTGCTTCCACCTTTCAAATGCTTTACGTTCGACCGTCATGCAGCTCCCAACATAATCCCTGCATGTTTTGGCTCGCCGGACAAAGTCGTTAGGGCATGCATAGACCTTCTGACACAATTTCCTTGTTACTTGAGAACAGCACAGCACTATTAGTTCTTCGCCAAGTGCTGCCTACAAGCATTTCTTTTTCCGAAAGAGGCGGGTCTGCTGTTTTCGGTTCTATTTATATCGTCCCCACGTGCTGCCGGGTTCCGTGCTGCAGCATTACCGTCCACGCTGCGTTCTTCTCCTTCAAAATCCCTATGCACTTCCCGTTGATCCGTTCGTTTCACTGACTCCGTTCCACGTCTCCGATGGTGCTCTCGGCTAAGTTGCTGATGGCTGCTTTTACTATCAGTAGGTCGGCTCCAGAGATACTCCAGTACCTTACTCCAGATACTGTACTCCAGCAGTCCTCCAGAGGAGGCAGGAATGCCGTTTCAACGACTATCACTCACGCCATTTTGGAGCTACAGAGGAGGTTCATGTGGTCTCGTAGAATGGCTTGTTCGATATTCTATCCAATCGTCGGTTTAAATTCCTCCTCCTGATCCTGGCATACTTGAGCGTTTAGGTCTACTATGATGATCTTGACATCGTTACTTGTCATCACCAGTGCTTTCTGAGTATGGGCTGTGAACGTTGATTAGGTATACTGTTGTTGAAGTATCAGCCCTTGGTCTGCACATTCTTCAGTCGATCGGTCACCAACCTATCACGAGCCTCTGCATATTCCACATCACGATGAAAGCCGTTTCCTGCTCGCGTGCATCATGTCCAACATACCTCTTGCAGCGCTACGATGCCTTAATCACGTTCCTTCAGTAGATCGGTGAGTTTGCGGGTGCTCCCAGTGTAGTTGAGAGATCGGCAGTTCCATGTACCGAGTTGCCAATCGCATTGGATCATTACCGTCGGTCTCCGTTCATACTGAAGCTGACTTTCCGTTGGAATAGTGTTTTACGTTGTTTTATGGCTGGCTTGCAGGGCCAGCTTTCGGAAGAACCGTGGTACACTGTGGAGCTTGGAATCCTTCACTGATACGATGACGTTGATCACGCACCGAGCCTGTACAAACAGTGCAGGAGTTGTCGTTGCCTATGAAAACGCTATCAATTGAGCACCAGTCAGAGCAAATTGGACATAATAAAGGTGATCCAGTTGAGAGGTATACCAAGACAGTACCGAAGCTACTGATTGGAGTCAACAACTACGGCTTGATAATTTCGCTGAAAGTGCGCGAAGAACTCCGACGTGAACCTATTACTGCGAGAATCTCACTGGGATGAAGCATCTACGGAGCGAAATTAAGCGATAGCCAAAGATCATCAATCAGCTACCATACTTGCTGATGCACGTCGGATGCAACCCTTTGAAGGAAGTTATTATTCCTCGTCGTTCCTCTAGTATCCGAAGCAGATAAGTGTGCTCAATGAATAATGAAGGAGACCACGGTTTGAGTCGGCAACTACTTCGAAATTGGCGTACATACATACTTTGGAAGTTTGACCACGTAGAGCTTCCAGACAACTATAATAAAACCTTTCGACGTTTAAAGTGCCTGGAGAAGCGTTTGAATAGGAACCCGTGCAGCGTCGACTGGAAGACTACACCCATCGTGCCACAGCAGCATATACGTATATGTATGTTGCTAACGCAGGTATTCGTCAGCTGCTAGTAAATTCTCAAAAATCAGGCAAGATACGAATGATTTGGGATGCTAAAGCGGTCATTAGTTCAAACTGGGCGACTTCTCCGATATACGAGGGATGTTTCACCAAATCTTCATACATGAGGATTGTCTCTGGCAGCAATTTCTATGGCATAAGGATCCCACCGAAAACCCAGACGTGTATCTCATGTTTGTCGTTACAGTTGGTTCATCGTGCTCCCTGGCATCCGCTCAACACATTGAAAAAAATAATACCTAGGAGTTCCAAGAGTTGTGTTTCCGAGCAGTTGAAGGCATAGTGGACAACCATTACGTGGACGAGTCTTTGGAAGTTACGAACAGATAGAAAAGGCAATCATGGTGTCCCTAGAAATGCGCTATGTTCACGAACAGAGTGGATTCGAGCTGAGAGTGAAACTAGCAGTCAAACAGCTTCGATGTTCAGACCCCTTTGGACAAAACTAAGAGAAGATGAAAGATTTGTAGCGAACAATCAAGGCTACAAAGAGCGAGTCATCAGACTTTTGTGGTCGCTGGAAGATGTTTTCAGATTCTTAACCGTGATGAAACAGAAGATTTCCAGTGTGGTTACGAGCGGCGAACGTCCTATTAAAAGGCAGAATGATGTCGCTCTTCGATTCGCTGGGATTGCTGAGCCTCTTTATAGAGCAAGGGAAAACTCTCCGGCAAACAGTGTGGAGAACGAGTACACAATGGGGCGAAAAAGTTAACGATGATCTTTACCTACGGTGGGAAAGTTGGATACCACTGTTCGAAGCTGGTAGTCAACTCAAAATTCCTCGCTGTTACTTCTCAGGAGCAACTGAAGAACGGTATCAAAATCCACAACTGCACCTGTACGTAGACACCAGTGAGTCGGCGTACTATGCAGTTGCGTAGTAACAAGCTGATCATCGAAGGGGTAAACATACCGTCGCATGTAGAATTGGAGAACTACTGACGATCACCAATGCGAAAATTTGGCATTGAGTTCCCTCTAAACAAAATCTAGCGGACAGTGAGTGAGTGCGATGAAGTGAGAAAGTGGTCCGGATCTTAACGCAAACAGTGACTGGTCAAAGGGTTTGGTATTTCTGTATAAGTATTAGCTCAAACCAGACTGGCCTATGTAAAGATTTTTTTATACACCAGCCATAAAGACCCCAGAAATGCAGGTCAACGTTGAACGTTTTGTCGACTATCCAAGATTGTTCACGCTGTTGCATATGTATACCCTTTCGCTGAAAATCGCAACCTTCAAGGAATTTTAGAAGGTCTGCTTTTTCGTTAAGCCCAATTGCAGCGTTTCTCCGATTAAGTTTATGGTTCTTCAATGAAAATGCCTGAAACTGGCGAAGGAGCAAATTTCCAGCTCTGTCCAATGTTAGACGATCAGGCCATTATCAGAGTGGACAACCTTGACTGAAACCATAGAAAACGAACTCCGTCAACGATACAACAACCCACAATTCCGGATAGGCCAAGACGTGTGCCATATTGCTCATCGAAGTTTGCGCACATGGCACCGTTAGCGCTGACACGATTTTCTCCTTTTGTGAAACCCTTCACGTACACGAGCCTGGACTTCTTTTGGGCCACTGACGGTGAAGATAGGGAGGAGCAACTCAAAACGGTGGATATTCACGTGCATAACTGTAAGAACAGAACACGTGGAAGTGGGTGCCGCTAGACTGTTGAAGGAGCAACTTCAGCAATTAGCAAGGCAACTAGCCACAGCCCGACAAGTGCCAAGATAATCACGGGAATATACTCACGAGCGAGCGTGAGGTGGTCGAAAGGTGGCGGCAGCATTACGATGAGCATCTCAATGGCGACATTGCAAGTACCGAAGGTGGCATGGTAACAGATCTAGGAGTATGTGCACAGGACGAAAGACTTCGTGCCCCTGATTTCCAAGAGATTGATGAGGAGGTTGGCCGGTTGAAAAACAACAAAGCCGCTGAAGCAGATCAACTACCAAGCGAGCTTCTAAAATACGGTGGAGACGCACTGTTGAGAGCACTAAACTGGGTCATTACCAAGATTTGGGAGGAGGAACTATTACCGGAGGAATGGATGGAAGGTATCGTGTGTTCCATCTACAAAAAGGGCGACAAGTTGGATTGCGGGAACTACCGCGCGATCACACTACTGAGCGCTGCCTACAAGATACTCTCTCAAATTTTATGCCGCCGTCTATCACCGATTGCAAGAGATTTCGTGGGGCAATATCAGGCTGGATTCATGGGTGAACGCGCTACAACGGACCAGTTGTTCGCCATCCGCCAGGCGTTGCAAAAATGCCGCGAATACAACGTGCCCATACATCACTTGTTCATCGATTTCAAATCGGCGTATGATACAATCGATCGAGAACAGCTATGGCTGATTATGCACGAATACGGATTCCCGGATAAACTGATACGATTGATCAAGGCGACGATGGATCGAGTGATGTGCGTAGTTCGAGTATCAGGCACACTCTGGAGTCCCTTCGAATCTCACAGAGAGTTACAGCTGCTTGCTGTTCAACATTGCGTTAGAGGGTGTAATAAGGAGAGCAGGGATACACACGAGTGGAACGATTTTCACGAAGTTCGTTCAGCTACTTGGTTTTGCTGATGATAATGATATTGTAGCTCGTAAATTTGAGACGATGACGGAAATGTACATCCGACTAAAGAGTGAAGCCAGGCGAATCGGATTAGTCATTAATGTGTCGAAGACAAAGTACATGATGGCAAAGGGCTCCAGGGAGGAATCACCGCGCCCGCCACCCCGAATTCATATCGACGGTGATGAAATCGAGGCGGTTGAAGAATTCGTGTACTTGGGCTCACTGGTGATCGCCGACAACGACACCAGCAGAGAAATTCAGAAGCGCATTGTGGCAGGCAATCGTGCTTACTTTGGACTCCGCAGAACTCTACGATCGAATAAAGTTCGCCGTAACACGGAGTTAACTATCTACAAAACGCTGATTAGACCGATCGTCCTCTATGGGCACGAAACATGGACCCTAAGTTCAGAGGACCAACGCGCCCTTGGAGCTTTCGAACAGAAGGTGTTGCGTACCATCTACGGCGGAGTGCAGATGGAAGACGGGACTTGGAGAAGGCGAATGAACCACGAGCTGCATCAGCTGCTGGGAGAACCAACCATCGTCCATACCGCGAAAATCGGGAGGCTACGGTGGGCGGGTCACGTCATCAGGATATCGGATAGCAACCCGACTAAAATGGTTCTCGAGAGTCATCCGACTGGTACAAGAAGACGTGGTGCGCAGCGAGCTAGGTAGGTCGACCAAGTGGAGGACGATCCGCGGACCCTACGTAGAGTGCGGAACTGGAGACAAACAGCCATGGACCCAGTGGAATGGAGACGGCTTCTATGTACAGCAGAGGCCACCCCGGCCTTAGTCTGATTGGTAAGGTAAGGACTCTAAACGTTCAGGGCGACTGAAAGCGATCAGTCCAGGACTAAGACTGGTAGAGGCGAATGCTGCAATTGGCGTAGACTTACCATCGCTACGAGTTCAAGTAAGTAAGTATGTTTTCTAAATTGAGAAGATAACAATTGTTTTGGACTTGCCTCAGAAATTTTCAATTTTGTTTCAAGTTTGACATAACATAATCACACTCCATGAATCAGGTTGCAGTACAAATATGTACTACCTAATTATGCAGTAAATCGACTGACGTCTTGATGTGAATATCTAAGAAGATAAGAATAGTTTCTTCTCTTGCTACGATGAAGAGCTCGCGACGACAGAGGGTGCTGGTTCAATGACGGAATGACAACGTTTTAGAATTCTGTGCTTTGGGACAAATTTCTTCACGTCAACTTCTTTGGTTTTCAGTGACCTAGTGCTCCTGCAACTTTGAATTTTTTTTCGAATCGACCGATGCCCTCGGCAATGCAAAAGTTAGTTTCGCAAATTTTCTTCTGCGAAAAAGAAAACGCTCGCAGCAAATTAGTCGTTCGCTAAAACGAAAACTTTTCCATCCACTTTCAAGTACCGAACATTATCTACCATCATCGCACTGCCTTGGCTAGGTACGTTACTACTCAGACTCACTATCGCTTTCGTCGTCTTGGTCGTCGTCGACGTCGCCATCGTCGTCCTGCTCATCGTCATATTGCGGCATCCAGAATATTGAGTGCGACTCGGTCGGTATCCATATTTCCATTCTCTTCCCATTGCCGAACTCATCTCGTCATTTGCTTTTCAAGTAGAACCGTTTCGTATGGAAGCTAGGTAGAGGTACCAAATGACGACGACGAATTTGGCCGAGACGGAGTCTGAAGGACACCACCACTAACTGAGACAGAATTTGCATTTTATTTCAATTTCACAGCTGAGCGGAGATAATCACTTATTCGCTTTTGTGCTCGGATAGTTTTTGACGTTGGAATCGTTTTAGTTTTTTTTTGTTCTTGGTCGAATTGCTAGCGGTGGACTTTAATTGCTTATTGACTAGCGTTCTGTTTCAGTCTTACTACTTCCCTTGCTTTAAAAAGTGTTAGTTTTCAGGAAGCCTTGAATTCTATATCTCCATCCAATTCGTTTATCTTGTTTTCCGTTTCCCCCCAAGCCGTTTACTACAGCAATTAAAATTATAATGGTCGGTGACTGTATTTAATTGCTTCACTCATCTCCTAACCACCTTCGCACCGCAAACAACTTTCCATCAACCTGATCGAAAAAGAATAACCATCTTTCCAATAAAACATTGAGTTGAACACGCAAAATGCACAAAAAAGTTTGGTCGGTTATATTGGAATATCAAACAATCGTTTAGAAATGTTTGCATTAGAACCACTCCCAAAAAATCAAGTGTTTTCAATTCAAAACAAGTTCCTCTATATCACTCTAAACCTGATGATGTGTTTAGATTTATTATGATTATAAGGACTTTCACAAGTCTGTAAGGTTCAAATTTGTTTCAAAATTTTATAAATAATAACGTATAAATAATAATAAAAAATAATTGGATTTACATACAACTAGAGTAAACCATTAAGACACAGGTTCACCCTCCGTTAATTTTCATTCTAGTTCTCAAATTCTATTCGGGAACCGAGGAAACAAACTGCGGTGCGTCGTCGTCCTTACATACAAATTGGAGCAAACGAAGCAATTCATCATACAGTTAGCAGCAGCATCCTTGTAGTGGTTGTTATTTGCCATCATAAAGGACGACGCGCCACCGCCCAGTGTGGTGGTGGATGCATTCTCTTCTTTTCCTACCGTTCCAGCAGTAATATCGTTGTGGTCGTCTCAGTAACTCACTACCGTCAGGAAAAACGTCATTATGACTGCTGTCAATCCGCACCACCCTCTGGCTGGCTGGCTGGCTGGCTGGAGGCACACCCTCGTTGTTGGTGAGCAAGACCTATTTACCGACTAACTAACACCCAACAACAAAGGTGTCGACGACGGAGACGACAATGGGGAATAATCAGGCCGTTTCGGTCGGCGACGGAGATGTTGGATGGATGAACGTTGTTGGAGAGAGAGACGAAAACGAGCGGCATAATTAAAATAGGAGCACTTTATCAAAGGATAATTGTCCGAGAAGGTGCATTACCTAGGTCCTAGAGAAAGGGTTGGGAAGGTGTCTTTCGGGCTCATATTGCTGCAGGCGTGGGTATTCAGCATGTCGATGCTAGTAACGGGTTCGATTCCTGGTCTACCTAGGACTTTATTGTACACTGAAACCTCCATTTAGGTAAAATCTATTTAGATTCCTCCATTTAGGCAACGTTACCTAAATTGCTTGTAGTCAAAAGGTCCAAAATCGCATGCCCTGTAAATTGAGGTGTAGCTCAAAATTGTGAAGCGCTGGAGTAAATCTGAGCCCGGATTCGAATTCAGCGAACCAAAATCTGTCAGAGATACATAAGTTTGCTCTTGATACAGACCAAAAGTTGATTTTTGTTAAGCTGTGTTACAGATAAAGTTGGTTTACCAAAAAAAAAAGCAGAATTAAGAATTAAGGGACGTTTACCGAGTGTTAAAGGGTTAAAAGTTTAAGAATATCCGAGAACTCCCTGGAGTTTAGGCCATCTGATCTACAAGCTTAATCAGATCCTTGCGCTGATGGTGGGTACACAATCATCATCATCATCATCTGATCTACAAGCTTAATCAGTGATCTATTGGAACATTGTGAATGACATTTATGCTTACACAGCCTCATGTAGCTATGCGTTGTCAAGTGGTGAGTTTATTGCCAGATTAAGGATCTCCAAGACTTACTTCCTTGAGTAAATGTCATTGAATCTGCTAACGTATTTGGTTGGCTCTGTAGAGACTAACATTAGAGTAAGCTATGATTAAAGAGAGAACTTAGCAACCGACAATAGGGCATTGCATGAGATTATCTCCTTCTCTTTCACTCTCACAGTAATTTAGTAAACAACAAGGCCAAGAAACGTCAAAATCCCATACAAAATCAAAACAGTGCGGTGCCCTATAAACAAGACACTTTTGCTCTGACGGTACTGGTGAACGGTTGTCAATAAACTCACAGTGTAAGTGTATTACTATATCCGGATTCGCCCCCCTAATTCCGATCCCTTGGAAATCCCTCGGAAATCCCGTGCCCTGATCCCTACAGGCTCTAAGAGATTCACGCAATAGAGGAAAAGTTAAATGGGTTTCTATATTCCCCTGAAACCGCTCTGAAGACCATTGAGATCAAAACGCTTTGAAGCACCTCTGGAACCCCCATGAAATCTTCATGAAATTTACCTGAGAGCCTCGGAATCCCCCTGAAACCACTTTGAAACCTCCTGAAACGCCCTGAAATGCATTGAAACGCCTTGAAACGCTTTGAAACGCTCTGAAACGCCTCTAAAGTCCCTCAAATCCCTAAAACACTCTAAAACTCATGTGAAATCTCCTGAAACGCCCTGAAACGCTTTGAAACACTTTGAAACGCCTCTAAAGCACCTTTAAAACTTGCGTGAAAGTCATATAAGAGCTTCTGAAGTCCCCAAAATCCCCTGTGAAACGCTTTAAAATGCTTTGAACCACCTCTGAAACCCCTATGAAACCTACGAGAAGTTCAACGTACGAGCCTCTGAAGCCCCCTAAACCCCTCCTGAAACCTCCTGAGACGCCCTGAAATGCATCAAAACGCCCTGAAACGCTTTAAAACACCTCATAAACCGCTATAAAACCCCTATAAACTCTCCGTGAAATTCACTTGAGAGCCTCTGAAGCGCCCTAAACCCATGTGAAACCTTCTGAAATACTCTGAAACACTCTGAAACACCCTGAAACGCATTGAAATGCCTTGGAACGCTTTGAAACGCCTCTAAATTCCCATGAAACATCCGTGAAATTCACCTGCGAGCCTCTGAAGCCCCCTTACGCCTCCCTTGAACCTCCTGAAACGCACTGGAACTCAATAAAACGCCATGAAACGCCTGGAAACGCTTCAAAACCCCCTTTTAAACCTCCGTCAAATTCTAATGCAATCCTCTGAAGGCACCCTTAAACCTTCTGAAACCTCCTTAAAGGCCATGAAACGCCCTGAAACGCATTGAAACATTTTGAAATGCTGTGAAACGCCTCTGAAACCCCCATGAAACCTCCGTGAAACTCACTTGAGAGTTTCTGAAGCCCCACAAAACCTCCCTGAAACCTTTAGAAACACCTTGAAACACCTCTGAAACACAAATGAAATCCATGTGAAACGCACCTGAAAGCCTCTGAAGCCTTCTAAAATTCCTCTGAAACCTCCTGATATGCCCTGAAACGCCTCGAATCGCTTTGGAACACCTCTGAAACTCCCGTGAAGTTCACCTGTGAGCATATGAACCCCCCCTAGAAGCCTTCTGAAACCTCCAGATACGCCCTGAAACGCCTCTATCCCTACCCTCCCCCCTAAAACTCCCTTGAAATCCCTCCGACCATCTCTCCTTTACATCTGAAAGCATTGACTTTCTTCCCTTTGCCTCTGCAAGCCAATTGCCCTTGTTAAACTTCTTGGCAACCTTGAAATCCATTTAGGTAATGAACTGAATCTATTCAGGAAATGAATCCATTTAGGTAAAAATTTCTATTTAGTTAGTTCCGACTCGTTACCTAAATGAAGGTTCGGGTGTAATGGTAATTTCTTTGATTTCCTTGGGCAAAATGTATCTTCATGCCTGCTACATGACAATGTTCATGTAAACTCAAATCATCACTGGCAGAGGAAGTTATCAGTTCATAACTGTGGAAGTGCTCAAAGAATAGTTGAACAGCAAGCTTTGTCCCAGTGTAGACGTTACGTCAAGAAGAACAAGAAGAAAGGTGTCAATAATAGTGAGCGTTGGATTAAGGATTAAGGAAGGAAATCATCAAATTCAGATTAAATATGTTCAACTATTTTCAAGGTACTATTTTCGTGAAAATAATGTTTACTCCAACTATTGAGTACGGATCCTTGCATTTCACCTTTGTGAGGTATGTTGGGCGTCTTTGGCGTGAATCAAGTGAAGTGGGTGGCAAGTTTACCATGGAACTTGGCGCAGATTTGCTTACACAGTCGAGTTTCTTACCGAACGACGACCTATGCAACGGACTCCTATTAAGCAGATTCCCACTAGAGAGGGGTTGTAGTAGACTAAGAAGCTTATGGGATTTGGGGTCATTCAAAAATGACGTCCATAGTTTAGGGGGGAGGGGGGGTCTGAAAAAGTGTGACACTCCATGTATAAGGTATACGAAAAAGCGAGACAGAGGGGGGAGGGGGGGTCTAAAATTCCCGAAAAATGATGGACGTCATATTTGAATCGCCCCTTTCGGCTATTTGGGGGTGTGGCCAACTATCTCATGTTTGCTATAGCGCAAACCTTCCTTGGGCAAAGTCAAACAGATTTCCCATTCAAAACTGTGGTTCACCTGATAAGTTGAGAATTTGGCCGCTAGAGGTAGTATGAACAGTTTGTAGTTAAATTGCACTACAGGAACCATATTAGATTGTCACTCTAACGGTATGTGACAGATCTAGGCCCTGATAATTTAGAAGGATAATGACTTCAGAAAATGTTTTAGGTGGGTTAACGCATTATGCCACAAAAGTTCAGCCTATTGGACGCAGTGGCTTAATTTCCCCAACAGGGGAGGAAAAAAGGCATTACAGATGATGAGCTGTAAGTTCGTAATTCTTTCATTAGAGGACGCTGGTAGGCATCCCAATTTTTTAAAATCTCATAACTGAGAATCCTGATCACATAGAAAGATGTCTTCGGAACAATTCATCAGTTAGACATAAACTTGCATGAAACGGGACAATTGTTTCGAAATTTTGCCACAAGGCCTTGCTAATGAACATGCAAATTTTTGAAACCTCAAATCTCAGAATCCTAGTAACTTAGGTGTCGTTAACGAAGTAGATCAGTATACTAAAACCCCTTTTTACGTAGGTTATTGTTATGCATTTTTTGTGCTCTGCATAAAAATTCAGAATATTCAGACTAAATGGTTCCACGGGGCTTCAGGAAGTTCAAGGGGGTTTTAGGGAGGTTCCAGGTTGTCGTGTCCGAAACGAGTAGAACCCAATTCCAGGCCTCAAAACTGTTTGGGTTTGGTTCTTTCGGTCAATTTCCACCGCGAAATAATTCACAAGACAGATTTATCAGTTCTGTTTACCTGGGATTTCTGGGGTGCCAGGGGGTCGCAGGGGCGCTTCTGGAAGTTCCAGAAACGTTTGAGGGAATCCGAAAGGGATTCAGGGGAATCCATGGAGTCCCAGGGGTACTTTAGGGAGTCTCAGGCGCGTTTGAGCGGGTCTCAGGAGCGTTTGCATGGAATCTCAAAGGTCATAGAGTCCCATGCCCATTTAAGGGGGTTCCAGGGTATTTTAAGGTGTTCCAGGGGTCTCATGAGCGCTTCTGGAGATCCCATAAGTGTTTGACTGTGTCTCAGCAGGATTCAGGGGGGTAACATGGGTCTCAGGGGTGCTTCAGGGAATCCAAGAGACGTTTCAGAGGGTCTCAGATGGTTTCAGGGAGTCACAAGAAGTCTCTGAAAGTGCTTTAGAGGTCTCAGGGATATTTCAGGGGGTCCCCGGGGGTTTGGGAGTGTTCCACGGGGTCTCAGGGGAGCTCTACCCGAGCAGAGGAGAATATCAAAATGATAAGAACGGAATCACAAAATCTGTGTTTAAATCTTGGTTTGTTATCATTAACTTATTGAGGCATTACCTTTCCATAACATGTTTTGTTGGACAAACTTATGATCGTGCTATTAATATATTTTCTTCAAATAACATTTCAATAACATGTTTTGTTGTAGAACAAGTTCAGTTATTATTGAATTAGTGGGACTTTGCAAATACTTGATCATCTAGAACACGGTTGCAAAAATTCCGAAGCTTCCAACGAACGTGAGTTTTTGTTTTTGTCTTTTCACCACACCGCTTCTGACGTTGAAGCCCCTGTCCTTCACGGAGGCAGTTGAAAAGAGAATAAAAATTCTCTCTTCGCTCACACCGGGGAGACGGCGAGGTTCGAAAACAACATTTTTCCTGTGACCGGCACTCAAACGACAAAAATTCACCACGTTTGCTTATGGGCGAGTCGCATTCATGCGGCCGGTGTTGAAATGAAGCATTCATCAGCGCAGAGCGTATGTTGATGATGGTGCAATCATTACCTCAACAATGTAGTTGAATTTTTTTTGCGTTCACTTTCAAGTATCTCACAGCGGAGCTGAAAATGAATGTAAAAAGCATTCAGTTCAGAAGAAATTCATTCAATAGAATGAGATTTTTTCAACCCTGATCTAGAATACATCAATAACAAGTTTTGCAATCAAAACTACACCATTGAGATTGACGTTGTTCACAGCATTTCGCAAGAAACTGTTGAGAAAATCATGTTTTCTTGTCAGTTCCTCTTCCTATTCTTTCTGACAGTACATTCTAACTGTGTCAGTAGGGAGCATCCATTGAGTACGTCACGCTAAAATTGGGGATTTTCGTCCTCCCTCCCCACTTCGTACGGGGTTTTCCTATACTTAACACTTTGCTTGTCACATTTTCAGAAACCCCCCTTCCTCCTAAGACCGTATTAGATCTTATAACTCTTTTTGCTTTAAAATTGTTATCAATAATTTGTTATTTTCAAAATTTGTTATTGAATTATTTTCAAATCCACTATTATTAAGTTGTTATTGAAACAAACAAAACGTGTTATTCAACTGGTCTTCCAGGAACATTTTTTTGTTATGAATTTTGTTATTTTGCCGCTTATGACAGACAAGTTTATAACATGATATGTTATGTTAATAACTCAAAAATAACTCCTTCCGTTCCTCAGTTATTTTTCCAAAATATCATATTTTGTTATGCTATAGATATTTTTTACTGCTCGGGTAGCAGGTCTCTGTGGCGTTTTAATGTTTTGAAGGGGGTTTCATGGGTTGTCGGGGAAACTTCAGTGGGTTTCAGGGTGTACCAATTGGTCTCATGTACGTTTCTGGAGCCTCAAGGGGGTTCAGGGAATCTAAGGGGGGTACTTAAAACTTTCCTGGGACTCCCTGAAGCCTCTGAAACGCTCCGAAATGCGTCAAAATGCCTCTGATTTCCCTTGAAATGATTTGAAAGGCTCCTAAGACTCCTTAAGAAAAACCCTTAAAATCCCTTTCAACACCCCTGTCATGCCTTGAAACAGCCCTGAAACCCCCATAATCCCATTTAAATGCACCCGAAACCCTTTGAATCGTCTTTAAATGCTCCTGAGACCTCCTATCCTTTTCCCCCTAAAAGCCCCTTGAACATCTCTGAGAACCTCGTAATATTATTGAAACGACCTTGAAATCCCCGTTGTTCCATTGAAGTGCCAGCAAACTTCGGAGCTTTGGAAGTGGTGCGCTGTATAGTATACCGGGTCCGCTATACAGCGCACTACTTCCAAAGTTAGGCCCGACGCATGGATTTGAAGAAAAATCCAACTTCGCTAGTCGAAAATACCGGGTTCCTGCTGGATTGATAATATAGAACATTTCCAGCACAACGTAGGAATCGCGTAGCCACGACCGATTTCAATGGAAATGAAATTTTACTCATGTCCTCTCCTCTCCTCTTCTTGGCGTAACGTCCTTACCGGGATAAAGCCTGCTTCTCAGCTTAGTGTTCTATGAGGACTTCCACAGTTTTTAACTGAGAGCTTCCTCTGCCAATGACCATTTTGCATGCGTATATCGTGTGGCAGGCACGAAGATACTCTATGCCCAAGGAAGTCAAGGAAATTTCCTTTACGAAAAGATCCTGAACCGACCGGGAATCGAACCCGTCACCCTCAGCATGGTCATGCTGAATACCCGTGCGTTTACCGCCTCGGCTATATGGGCCCTTTACTCATGTATGAGCTTCTATTTGTACATGATATTCATGTTATTTTTCAATATTATTCATATAACTTCTAAAAAGGGCGTATGAAAAAACCTGCTAATATTCTAAAAAGAAATTATGAATCAAAAACGGTGGGTTGGATTGAAATGATATATTCGGAGGTGTTTGAGAATATTCTGAGAGCTTTTAGAAAAAAAATGCACTGAGATTAATGTTTATCGCGGATCTATGTTAGATGTCATGTTATTGAAATTTTCCAGAAACCTTACCCTTCGATTTTCTTAAATATTTTTGTGTTAAAATTATGGTCGACTATTTTTTCCTGTATTTTTTTCATCGATTTTCAAAACATGCAAAAGCGAACAATTTCTGAGATTTTCATATCGAATATAGATTCTGCGTACAAGCTTAAATGAAGAAAACTAGGCAGTTTTCCCTACATTTCACCATATTTAAGTTACAAAAAATTCAAAATATAAAAAATAAAATAAAATAAGAAAAAAATTACCTTGTTATTCGAGACGGTGTGAATTTTCAATATATCTGAGAAGCAAATAATCTTTTTTTTGAAGAAAAATCTCGAGTAACATTTCACAAGGTCACAAACCTTTTTTATTTTTTTTAATTCACTGTAATAATCAATAATTAATTTAAATTTCATATAACTCAACATATATATGTACAAATGGGTAAATTATTGATTTTAAAATGGGAAAAAATCCACAGCTCAGGTGAGATTTGAACCCACGACCCTTATTCACTAGGCAAAAGCTTTACCAACTAAGCTACCGAGCCAATTAATGACTCGGCATTTATGTAGTCATAAGGTTCAATTCTAATCTCATCGATCTAACAGAATGCGAACGACTCGTTTGATCGCCTTCCAGGCAGTAATTGTTCTTCCTCAACACAGTCGTTTGGGAAGCAGTGCCTGTACCATAGGCAAACAGTTTTAAACAATAAATAAATCGCTTTCGCTCGTCGTACAAATGTACAACAGAGATGGTTATATTTGCGGTTTAGGGGAAGATGATATAGATCGATGAGATTAGAATTGAACCTTATGGCAACTAAAATGCCGAGTCTTTAATTGGCTCGGTAGCTTAGTTGGTAAAGCACTTGTCTAGCGAATAAGGGTCGTGAGTTCAAATCTCACCTGAGCTGTGGATTTTTTCCCAATTTAAAATCAATAATTTACCCATATGTACATACATGTATGTACGTTGAGGTATTTGAAATTCATTATTGACCACACGGATTGGTATTACCGAAAATTTGCACTTTGAGTGAGTCATAATTAATTTAAGTATGATTGAAAGTAGCGAACAAATTCAACATATAATAAGTTTGGTAAGAAAAATCTTCAAGAGTTCTCAAGAACCACAAGTTTTTTTTTTACAAAACTTCATTCCTAGCTGTTACTAGGATATAACAAGGACAGCTGTGAACTATTGAAAAATGCATCTATCTTGTCAAAGAAAAAAAGACTTGGTCTAGAACAGTGAATCAAAATTCAACAATCGCGCGACAATAATGACAATGTCGCAACCTGTATTTGTTGCGACAAACAAACCCATGCGACATAAGTTTGTCCCAACTTGAAAATAATGGGATTAACATCGTACACCACGAGTTTAGGAATTTTCAAGCCTCGCATTGCGATTTTCGAACGGTAACTTCGAATCGGTAAATACTGCAACTCTGGTGAAGCTCTATCATCAAACAGTTTCGACTTTGGGTTAGCAATACTTGATTATTCATGAGTTGAAAAGTACGCAACAAATTCAGCTTCCGTTTTATCTGCAACAAAAAATTTCGAGATCATGTCATTATCTGTTACCAGTAGGGATGAAGAGTAATCGTCGCACCTTCTTTGTTGCTTGTTTTGTGCCTCTTTTGTCTGACAATTCTCTTCACTGGTCTAGAATGAATGTATTATATGTGCTGCCAGCAGTGATGCCATATATACAAATTTATCTGTATTATAAGATTTTTGAGCACTCGTACAGATGTCATTTCATATGAAATACAGATTTTCGAGATAGAAAAGTCATTTTATTTTTGTATGGGATACAGATTTTTAAAAAGTGCGATACAGATTTTTCTAAAAAAATATCTGGCATCCCTGGCCACCAGTCACTGTCAAACAAAATTTTAAAGAATATTCCCGTGCATCACAAGAGTCCCTAAAATTTCTGCACACAATGTAATATTATACATTTTTAAAAGAGTTAGCAAAAAAGTTCAAAGGGTAGTAATTCAACTAGCTACCCTCCACAAAAATAGGACTTTTACAAACATGGGTATTGTTTTCTGTTTGTCAGTTCAATGCTATTAACGGACAACTTCCTTCACCAAGTGACCATTTGCATATAACGTATACACTGTGCAAAATGTGTAGTGAACATATGCAAAATGCAGTTACAAATTGGAATTGATCCATCCAACAGAATTCTATCGACATTCAAACAATTGAATCTGCATCATTACACATGTCAAGCAAGACATTTTCACATTTTCACTAACGAACGGAAACCGATCCATCTACACACACCTGACGGACAGCTTTCACTCTCTTCTCGCACTGTAACAATAATACCCGATGCGATTGACCTGATTTTTCCAGTTGACTTGAAGTTGAATCCCTTACAGACACAGCAGGGGACGACGATGACGACGACAACGGACAGATTGTGTGATTTCCCAGGAAACCTCAATCGTGCCACCTTCCATCGAAAAAGGAACTGTCAATCCTCGTCTTATCAAATCCCAGGACAAGATGGTGCACACATCCTCGCACATTCGCACAGTCACAGTGTGACAACGGACAATGGCCCTTTCGTTGGTTGTTATCCGGAGAATATGTGAAGTCAAATGACATCGTCCTCGTCGTATTCGTCGTTTTCAGCCCGAGCTGAACTGACCAACCCAAACTAAGGGGAACAATTTATGCAAACCTCAGAGGGGATGGGACGGTTCGGAATGACAGCTCTTCGACTTTCAAAGAAGCATTTGTAGTTTTCCTATGGCTTGAATAATTGATTGAAGCCTTTCGGAAAACTGGGATGGGTGAATAAATTGGAAAAGTGCGATAACATGTGATGCGTCAACGAAGAAAATTGGTGGAGAGAGAGGGTTGAATCAACTCGTATGGAGTTTGAATAAATAATTCACAATATATATTTTGATAATTTGAAACGAAACTTTAAAATTCAGTGCATCTATTTAAAGATACGTCACCTGATGAGATTGGAACTGGCGCAATTTTGTGAATGAATGAATCCTCGTCGAATTGCTCGTGCCTCGCGCTGTCGATTCAAGAATGGAGCGCAAAAACAGATTTTTTTTGTATTCCGCACGATTCCAACCAGTGCCAGAATATGGTCAGTTTCTCTTGATTCTGTTCATCAGTGGCTATAGAGGTGAGTTCGTTCCATGTTATTTTATTTAGTCAACAATTATTGAAAAAGTTGTCATGTCGTCAAATCCTTCAGTTAAATCATGTATATATTGGTTCGTCACTCTGCGTTCTATGTTTTAGTAAAAAAGTTAATTTAATGTTATATCATAATTCGATAAGTGATTTCTGATTAACTGTGTATTTATCGATCTATCGACTGTAATCCACACATATTCAATAACCCCTCCAAGTTCGTTTTATTCATTTGGGTAGGTTTGTAAACTAACGCAACTTTGCTACGAAAGCACGAACATCATACCGTTAGTCGAAATTCCAAATTATTCCGTTCCATTAACACTTCCCCGAGAAATGATTGAGTGACTAAGTTGTAGCAATTTCGTCATCCGGTTCCTCCCCACAATTATGGCGAACCGCAGTCGGAAAACTTTATCCCGTTTCCACCAACCCAGAAAACCTGTTGTCACTTCACTTCCAGCAACGACTTTACCCACACCACTAAGATAACGTGTCGGTGTGGTCCGTTGTTGACGACATGATTGTTCCCAAGATCTGCCCGAAACACAACACAAACAAACGCGTACAGGAAAATGTTCCCCGACGTCATACCGTGCCCCCCTCCCCCCTTTACCACAGTCAGTGGGATCCGAATCCTCTTGGCAGAAGTAATCCGTGGAGCCATCCATCCACCACGTCGCCATCGGGGAAAACAGTGCGAAAACTTTCCACCACAACTTTGCCAATAAAACAGCTTAAGCGTTCAGTGAAATAAAGCTGGGCATCGAGAGCAGCGCAGATACCTTGGGGGAGATAGGGTGAAAATGCGTCGTGAGGGGTAAATATCCAAATGGGAGCTTAGGAAGCAATGTGCGACATTTCCAGAAACAATCTCTTTCTGTTGGAGATCCGTGAAAACAATTGAAATATTACTTTAAAAAAATCAAAAAAATGGTGCTCGAATTCCTATTTCAGATTTTTTCCAAAAAATTACTTATACCCCTAAATAAGTTTTGATGTAATTCAATAACAACAAAACCTTATGGAGAATCCTTAAGAGAGTTTTGAAGAAATGTTTCGTAGAACCACAGAAAAGATCTTATACACAATATCAATAGTAGTGAAACCATGGCATTTCCATGTTTTTAATATCTGTATCCGTAAAAATATTTTTACTTTAAGAAAAAAAAAACAGGTCAACTTAAAAAAAAATCGTTGTTCGGCACATATTTTATAATAGCTTATAATAGTTTCAATATGGGATCCGAGTCTGTGCCAATTCTTGGCAGAAAAAATAAAGTTCCTTTGAGGAAGTATTTTGTCTGATTATTCAGAAAAATCCAAAAAAACATTCCTCTCGTTATTTACATGATTATGTTTAAAGATTTCCAAAATTCAAAGAAATGCAAACAATGCATTCCAGGTCATGCATGTCTTATGAAATTTCTTCAGGGATTTTTCCAGAGATTCTTTCGGGAATTGCTCGAGGAATTTTTCTTAGGACATCTTCAGAGTTTCCTTCAGTGAGTTTCACGAAATTTCTTCAAGGATTATCTCAAAAGTAAATGCTTTTTTCCTCCCCTATTGGGAAAAGTAAGCTGAACTTTTGTGGCATAAGGTTTATGATTATATTACTTCAATTCATGAATTTCTTCAAACATTTCTGAAGGAATTCCTCCAGAAATATTGACAGAATTTATCTCCAGGAGTTTTTTTTTGTGATTTCTAAGAAAACTCTCCTAAAAATTCGTCTAGGAAATTTCACAGGAAATACTCCAGACGTTTCGTTAAAACTTGCAATTCTAGGATATTTTTTACAAAGATTCGTAAATTCTTTCAGATTTTGTTCAGAAATTACTCTTTGACTCTCCTTTAGCTACTCAGATTTTTTTTCAAATTTTTTTCCAGAAATTGTTGCTAGGATTTTTTAAGAGATTTCTTCAAGTATTACTCCACTGCTTCAGGAATTTTCTCGGGCATTTATTCAGTAATTAAAAACTCAGTCAACCGTACTCAATTGATATTTCTGGATCAGATGTTTGAGAGCTTTGGGTTTAACTGGGCTTTCCTTCAGGGATTCTTTCATAAAGTTTTGTTTTTTCCAAAGATGCTCCCACAATTTCTGCAGAAATTACTGCAGTGCTGTTCTGTTATTTAGAATTTTTAAGTTTTTTTTTCTATCACAACCTTCAGACAGTTCTCCATTTCTTCCATGTGTTCTTTCAAAGATTCCTTCAGAAATGCATGATTTTTTTTTTTCGGTGGTTTCCCAAAGAACTGCTCTAAGATTTTTTTTTATTCTGCATTTTTTTGCTGAAATTTCTCGAAGTGCAAATTTAGGGATTTTTGTGTACAAATCCCTCAGGAAATTATATGAGAGATTTTTCTGAGAATTCTTTAGAAATTCTTCCCTCGGAAATTTATTGATGGATTTCTTTGAGAATACCAGCAGTACCACTTTTTTTTATTAACGTGTATTTTAACTTAAATGCTCATTCTACACTTCCAGTATCACTAATTGCGATTTCAGCAGACATTTTTTTAAAGATTCATGCAGAAATGTATCCACGGATTTACTCAGGAATCCCTCCAGAAATTTCTCAAGCATTTTTTCTCGGAAATTCATGCACAGTTCCTCAAGAAACCTCTCATAATTTGTTTTTGGAATAAAGAAGGTATCTTGAGGAGTTTCTTCGGGTATTCTTGTAGGTATTACCATTGGTACTCAACTTATCATGAAATTGCTCCGAAGCAAACGTTAGGAATTACTTCAAGATTTTTTTTTAATTCTTTATCATTTAAACTAATTTACAGCTCTTTTGTTCACTAAGGCACTACGTGAGCGATTCCAATTGGACGCTGGCTGCACTTCCACTTTGTACAGCGCCTAAATGTATTCTATTCTATTCTACTTTATTTAACTGGTTGCCTTTGTGCTTCTTTCACTCTTCTACCCTGTCTATGATAGAATGATGAGCACGATGATGCTGATGTGTGGCTGCTATTCCTTTTCCAGTTCGATTGGGGGTCCATTATGAGTTGCGGCTCGCGGATATCCATATTCCGGGTCCGTTAGAGCTATATGCTCCGAAGAGGGTCAGGTGCCAGCTGCTCTCGGGGGGAAGAGCAACTGACGAAAATTTGCAAGCGCCGGGGTTGGGTTCGAACCCATGACCATCCGCTTATGAAGCGAACGTGTGGACCACTGCGCCACGGGCCCCGACATGGAATAGTGTTTGTTGTACACGATTTGGCACAAGGGACGATCAACGGATTTCGATGATTTTTTAAGGCTGCCAGAGCCCTGAGTGTTCATGTGAAACAAAAGCGACCTGGAAATCTCGGAAACAGGAAAGCATGACATAAAATTTTGCATACAAACTCGGCAGACAGTAAAATGTTTGCCATGGAAGCTAATTTATCATGTTAATCAAGATGTTAATTCATCCTACCGTATGTCAAGGAAGAAGTTTGGACTCGCATAAAAAAATACAAGTGACCTTACATATACAATACATACATTAGATCGTAGTGTTGATGAATATCTTATTCACCCGAAAGAGGTGCGGTCTGTGGAACACATAACCTTCATATATCTTCGAGTGTTTTCGTAGTGTAGTGCTAACGCGCCTGTCTAGTGAGTTCCAATCTCACCAAGAGGACCAGTAACTTTTTTTTGAAAATTTCACCGCAATTTGTCCATTTCTCACTCGCGCCTGTATTTGTAAAGTCTGGCTTTTGAGGTGAAACAGATTATTGTTGATCGAGAGCAGGCAACATTTATATAAATAAATTTTAGGCTTCAGAGTTTCATTGGTCATATTGGATATTAAAAAATGTCTCTATCATGCATTTCTACACATTTCTGAAGAAATTCCTCTAAAAATATTGTCAGATTTTTTTCAAGAAGATTTTTTTGAAAACTCTTCAAGAAGTTTCTCAATAAATTAAACAAGGGATTTCTCAAAACACTCTTCTAGTAGTTTCTTCAGAGGTTTCTCCAGGATTTCCTGCAAACGTTTCTTCAAAAGATGCAATTCCAGGAGATTTTTTTCTCACGTATTAGGAGGTACATTAAGAAATTCTGCTATGGGTTTTTCTTAGAAATTCAGATTTTATTCAAGAAAGTTTTTCAGCAACTGTATCTTGGATATCTTCTAAGGAACCTCAGATATTACTTTACTCAATCCTAGAATTTCTCAGGCCTTTACTTGGAACTTACTTTAGTCAACTCTCAAGAGATTCTTCTGGAAATTCCTCCCAGACTTTCTCCAATAGTTCCTTCAGGCATTCATCTAGGCATTGCTTTTAATTTTTTCAGACCTTCCTTCAGGATTTCTTTTAGACTTTTTTTTTTCAAAGATTCCATAGCATATTAATGGAATTAAAAAAAAAGTTCCATGAATACCTGCAGATTCCTTCCAAAAATCATGTTTCAATGTCTTCAGTGGCTTTCTATAGCATTCCTCCAGCATTTTATCTTTTGTTAAGGAATTTTTGTGTATAAATCCCTTTAAAAAATTTCCTTTTTCTCTGAGAATGTCCTAGATTTGTTTCAACGATTCCTTCAGAAGATCCTCCAGGGGTCCCTCAGAAAAATATTGAAGGATTTCTTTAAGAATTCCACCAGTTGTTTTGCAATCATGTTCTAAGGGATTCCTTCAAAACTTTCTCTACGGATTTTGCCCAGAATACCACAAGAGGTTTCTTTAGCATTTTTCTTGGAATTACTTGCAGGTAAAGTTTCTCCACAAGCTGATAGGGATTAATCACCGTAGAATCTTACTAAATTCTGTGGATTGGCTCTTTTCGGTGGCATCTTTTTCTTCTTCTTTATGGCTCGACGTTCTCACTGGAACTTGGCCTCCTCTCCTCCTCTTCTTGGCGTAACGTCCTCACTGGGACAAATCCTGCTTCTCAGCTTAGTGTTCTATGAGCACTTCCACAGTTTTTAACTGAGAGCTTCCTCTGCCAATGACCATTTTGCATGCGTATATCGTGTGGCAGGCACGAAGATACTCTATGCCCAAGGAAGTCAAGGAAATTTCCTTTACGAAAAGATCCTGGACCGACCGGGAATGGAACCCGTCACCCTCAGCATGGTCATGCTGAATACCCGTGCGTTTACCGCCTCGGCTATATGGGCCCTTAGAACTTGGCCTGCCTCTCTTGAACTAAGAGTTGTTTGAGCAATTCTACAGTTATTAATTGAAGGGCTTTCTTTGCCTACCATTGCATGAATTTGTATATTGTTAGGCAAGCACAATGATACACTATGCCCAGGGAGTCGAGAAATTTATTCCGATCCCAATAGGAATCGAAACCGTCGTCTTCGGATTTACGATCCATAGCCTTAATCACTAGGCTGATTGGAGACCCCGTGCTTTATTCTGTCACCGAAAAGAGCCAACCCCCAGAAATTATTAACTCCATAAGCCTCTAATGATTTTTCCCAGAGAATAAAGGGGGTATTAAGGTGTTTTTTCGGGTATTTTCCAATGTTTGATCCTCGGCATTCATCGAGGGATTGCTCACAAAAAACTTCAGAAATTACTACAAGATTTTTTGTCTAGGGATTTCTCCCAGTAGTTTACAAAAGTATCTTCATGAGTTTTTAAGGGATTTCTTTAGACAGTTAACCAGGGACTTCTTCGAGATTCCTTCAGGGACAATCTAGAAGAACTTCTGAAAAAAAAAACTCTTTGGTAGTACTTTTGAAGAACTCTTGGGACGGAATTTCTGCAGAAATCCTTAAAATTCCGCAGAAGTCTCGGGTTATAAAAATATCTTCTCAAAGAAATTTCAGAAGGAAACCCAGGAGGAATTTATAGAGAAACCCTGAGAAGTTCAGCGATCTGGAAGGTGGACTTGCCCCTGAATGATCATTTCATTCTATGAACGTAAGAGAACGTTTGAGCGAACCGCCACATTAAGGTGTAAGTATTTTTGGTAGTGATGGAATCTTTGGTAAAATCACTGTAAAAATCTTGGGAGGTATTTTTGAATGAATTTCTGGAGGAAAATCGGAAGAAAACCCAGGAAAAATCTTGGAGGAATCCAAGGAGCTTTTTTTTAAGATTTTCCTGGAGAAACTTCTCGCTAAATCCTAGGTAGAATTCCTAAAAAATATTGACGAATATTCAGGAAAATTTTTGAAGATATTCTTTAGGAAAAGGATTTTTTGAATGTATGTTTGTGGACGAATTTATGAAAAAAAATCCTGTATGCCTGGAGAATCGCATAGAAGCGTCTGCAAAGATCTCTAGGATAAACTTTCGAGATAATTTTGAAAAATTCCCGTAGAAATCTTAGGGAAATCTTTTTGAAATATTTTTTTTAGAATCCTTGAAAAAATTGTTGGAGTAAGGTTAGGAGAGTAACGAAATGCCGGATAAAGAATTTTTCCTTGTACAAAATTCTTTTATAATCGATTTTTTTTTCACAAAACCCTAGAAGATTTTTTTATGAAATTCCCGGTTGGCTGTAAGAAGAAACCTATAGAAATCTACCCTGAAGATTTTTTGTAGAGGGAATACCTTCAGAAACCCTAAAGCAATTTCTTATCCCTGGGTGAATTTCTGAAAAAAAAAAAAATAGCTGGAGAAGTTTCTGTAAGAAATCTTGGTAGATTTTGAAACCGAATTCCTGGGGAAATTTCTGAGGGCATCCATGCGGGCACGTGCTCACAAATGGTGAAATGCGTGAGGTTTTGTGCATTTTCTGAAAAAGGCGGAGGAGCGTCTAGTGCATGAACTAGGGGCAAAGAGAGGGGTTTAATCCCAAAATCCCCTGCCTTGTGTACGGGTAATTCATGGATTAGTTTTTTAGAAATCCGTGGACGATTTTCTTGGATTTGTAGTTTATGGAAAAATGTTTGAAGGAATCTCATAGGGAATTTTTGAAGGAATCATCAGGGGAATTTCTAAAATAGCCCCTAGAAAAACTTTCTGAAAGTAGTTTTGTAAGAATTTCTGAATGAGTCTGTCCAAGCAACACACAAGTCACAAAGGAGTGTCGACAGCTAAGGTTTTTGGTTATACACGAGTCATTTTCAAGTTCTTCTCCCTTTGAGTTAGAATTACACGAATGTAGCTCCTGTACAACCAAAAACCAGCGCAGTCGACACTCCTTTGTGACTTGAGTGCTGCTTGGGTGTGAAAGATTTTCTTAGGAAATCCTTAGAAAATCCTTGGAGAAATTTCTGGATGAACTTTTGTTTTTTTTAAGAATCGCTGAATACTTTTCTGAAGGATTTCTTGGACGATTTTCTAAAAGAATTCACTCACGGATTTCTAAGAAGAAAAACATTATAGTGGATTTTTTCAGAAAACCTGTAAGGGTTTTTTTTTCATAAATTTTTGGAGGTTCCTCTAACTAAAACTCTGAAGAAAATGCTAGAATAATTTAAAAACAATGCATGGAAAAGCTCAAAAGAACTTTCCAAAGAAATCCGTTGAAG
Organism: Aedes albopictus; assembly: GCF_035046485.1. Classification (NCBI taxonomy): domain Eukaryota; kingdom Metazoa; phylum Arthropoda; class Insecta; order Diptera; family Culicidae; genus Aedes; species Aedes albopictus. Next base: position 404,925,749 of record NC_085138.1, on the reverse strand, counting down.
CCTAGAAACAAAGTTTTTTTAGGAAATGAAAGCAAATTTTCTTAGAAATCCCAAAAAATATGAAGGCAAAGTTTTCCAAAAAAATTTCCACACTTGAGAAAATTTGCAAAGAAAAGCCGAAAAACTATGCCCGAACTCGTGAAAAATTTTCAAAAAAATATTTTTGAGAAGGTTATTTCATAAGCTTTAATCGCTGAAATTTTTGGAATGCACTTTTTTCGTTCCTGAGTTATGGCCAATTTTGTGAAAAATCACCATATAACTTAGGCTTACATGGTATTTTTTTCACAAAATTGGTCGTAACTCAGGAAAGAAAAGAAGCACATTTTAAAAATATCAGCGATCAAAGCTAATAAATTCACCTTTCTTTATAAATTTTCTCAACGGTGAAAAATTTTGTGGAAAACTTTTTCCATTTAATAGTTTTCTTCAATTCCTTTCATTTTCATTAAAAAACTTTGTTTCTACGATGCGTAGTTCTTGAGTTAAGATTTTTCAAATAAAGGCCTTTATGGTACATTTGGAAATTTTTCAACAAAATTGGCCATAACTTGAAAACGCAGAAAAAGTGCATTCCAAAAATTGCAGCAATTAAAGCTAATGAAATAACCTTCTCAAAAATATTTATTTTGAAATTTTTCCTCGAGTTCGGCCATAGCTTTTTCGGCTTTTCTTTACGAATTTTCTCAACATTGGAAAATTTTATCCAGTTCATATTTTTTTCTGGATTTTGAGAAAATTTGCTTTAATTTCCTTTAAAAACTTTGCTTCGTTCTTGAGTTATGATTTTTCAAAGTAAGTACACACCTAGAAAATATCATGTAATTTAAGTGTCCTGAACCTGACATATACATATATGAGCATCTTCAAAGACACAAATTTAGAGGTCAAAACATGTTATTTATGTCTTCAAAGACACCCCAAAATTAAACTTATTTTTTTAGCGTCTACCAATCGCTAGAACCGATTCCACAGATAAAACATATTAAAGTAAAATATTGACATGCATAGGGATTCAAACACCGGATCTGGTGATTGCCAGGCATACCTCTTACCTCTCGACTATTTCACCGTGTTATAGAAAATGGCTGATGAATATCATACTGATTCTACATTTCTGGTGAAATGCTAACGCAACCAACCAGCATTTACATGATGCGCGTAAAATTGAGTTCAATTTGTGATTCAGTCTTGGAAATGTTTCCGTTCTTTGATGGTTCTGTCTCGCGCAAATTTTAGAATTTCTAGGTGTGCGTGTAGTGTCAGGGGAAAACAAAAAAATGTCCACCTGAGTTTTTTGGGAAAATAGACGACCCAGAATTTTTCTCAATTTGTTTAATTCATTTATGCATGGGCATTGCCTGTGGAAAAAGTTTCATGATAATCTGAGACCCTTCGGCCCGATTTGTACGATAGTAAAAAAATGCCCTTTAGAGAAAGGTCTAACAGAAACTTAGAAAGAAAAGGATTCCTGAAGGATTTCACAGATAAATCTCACAAGGAAGTATTTTCAAAAAATATCGGAAGTCATCGCAGGCGGAATTTCTGAAGATAAGAGAAAGTAATTTAATTTCAATACGCATTATTATAGAGACTTTCAAAAGAGAAAATAAAGAAATCTAGATTTTTAGAAATTCTGCAACAGGTACAGAAAGGTTATATGTTCACCCAAAAATCGAATTTTTGATAGAAGGCTCGTAGGGTCAAAACACATATATCAATCAACTCAGTTCGACGAATTGATTTGATGTCTGTATGTGTGTATGTATGTAAGTATGTCTGTGCATGTATGTATGTGAACAACGAAGGTCACTCACTTTTAAGGTACTTCCCATTGGCGGATTTTTCTGATTTTAGCACGAATCCAACAGGTATTTTGCCCCATTGTTTGCTATTGAAAATGGTTAGAAACGGTGCAGGCGTTCCGGAGCTATGGTCATTTAAGCACCGGCAGAATCATGCGACATACCGATTCACGCCAAATTGGATAATATTGCTCATAGTTGACGAATTTTGATCGCAGTCCAAATATGATAACATAATTTTAAAATGGCGGTCTAAAATCCAAGATGGTGGGCAAAAAATCGAGATGGCGGGCAAACATTTTTGATGGCGGCTATTTTGTGGATTTTTGAACTCTAAAACTATGTATGCAAAATGGGTATATTTGGTATGAGGCAGATGTTCGGAGCTCAAAAATGGTGAACAAAAAGGTCAAGATGGCGGACATCCAATCACCATGGCGCTACAATGTGAGTATACATATTTGGTATGAGGCAGATGTTCGGGATTAAAAAATGATGACCAGAAAATCCAAGATTGTGGGCAAAAGTTCAAAATGACGGCTGTTTTGTGGAGTTTTGGATTCTACAACAATGCAATATTTCGTTTTGGGAAAATCCCAAGCAACCTACATGGTTACAAAACAGTCACGGCAGCGCATGTAAGGGTTGTACAGAAGTCACTGTGATTTACTACGCAACCATTACCAGAATCCAAAAATGGCGACCAGAATATCCAAGATGGCAGTCCAATATCAAAGATGGCGGCTTTAAATTCAAGATGACAGTTGCTTAATGGAGGTTTAGGCTCTAAAACCATTCAATATGGCTATAGTTGGTATGGAGAAGATGTCCGGACTCCGGAGTCCAAAAATGGCGACTAAAATATCCGAGATGGCGGACTTAAATCCAAAACGGTGGCTCGATATTCATAGCGGTTTTTTAAGAGGATTTTTGGTAAACGTATGAAAGGGCGATATTGATCAACATGTCACTTTAGTTTTGTTAAAATGCGTTTTAGAAGACACGAGAAAGGCGTCATCAACGCAGGTAAATAAATTAGGTTTTTTTTTATTAAACCGAACAAATTGATTGTTTGATTGAATAGCAATGCACCCCGGTCTCTCCCATTCCGATCGTCTCAACTGGCCTCAACTGTGGCATTAAACTTGCTCTGCAGCTGATTCTGGTGGCGATCCGGAAAAGAACGAACCACCAAAGCAAACCGTTCTATCCTTGACGATGAGGACACGGAACAGGCCAAGCTGGAAGGACAGGGCAGCGGATTTGTGGGCTCCGACTTTACCCTTCTTATTTGTTGTAGACACACTGTTAGTGCGGTGGATTAAATCTGCTTTAATTGAATTTAATGGAATTTCTTCTGGTTGCCTAGCAGGAATCCAAATCTCCCCCCATTTCACTCGAAGAGCTTCTTATACAATAAACACAAAATCCCTCTTGAGTTGTTCGGAGTCGTCCGCCGTCGGAGCTTGTGCAAGTTAGTTACCAACTGGTCCTATCTTCAAGAAAAGTCGTTCGCATTGCGATTCAACTTTATCATCCGACCGAGTGGCACAAAGACCGAGCAAAGAAAATTAATTGAAAATTTATTTAGTTACTAGCCACTGGTGATTGCTACTGCTTGCTGCTGGTCGGTTGGTTTGGTTGAGATTGCTTTGCATGCCACCATCACCAGCAAGCAGCGGGCAATCCCATACGTGAGGCAAGAAACAGTCAGCAGTTCATCCATGACGTGCAGTACGTTGTCATCACCCAGCAGCGTCCTCGTCGTCCGAAAAACTTGGAATGAAGCGAAATTGCTCGAGATAAGCTATAAATCTTGGAAATTTAATTTTGATCCACCTATCCAGCCCGTCCCCTGCCTGCCCGGTGGATCCCCGGATTTCACCCAATTTCGTAGCGAAAAGTTCATTTGTTTTGCATCTCATCCATCGGACGGAGCAGTGGCTCTCGAATTTTACTGGGAACTATGGGAGAATTACTGAAGGAATTTCTGAAGGCAACTGTGGAATCACGGAAAGAATTTCAGGTGGACTTTAATAGGGATTTAAGATGGTACACTTAAAATTTCATTAGGAGTACATTTACGTACTGGCCCTAGCAGCAAGCATATAGCTTCTACATGAACAAATTTGGTCTAAGAAGTGTTACAAAAACTCACAATCTCGCCGTTGGGAACCCCATACGCATGCAACCTAACAGCAACACCCCGCTGCCAGCACTAGAAGCGATGCAAATCACGTTGAAAGTGAAGAGTTCTGTAGTCTCTCTAAAGTTCTGGTGTGTAGCTGCAGTCCTCGCTCGGTTTCCACAGGCACCCCGTATGTGAGCGGTCGAGCTCTCAGTCGCATAGTACGAACGAACAACCCGGCAACCCAGATGCAATGTCGTGAGTGATGTAATTTATGACCATATGCACACGCAAAGTTGGAAGTGATGTACCGTACCGAACCGTTGTTGCCGTACGTACGGTTCGAAAGCTCTCTGCAACAGCAACAGCAGCAGCAGAGTTTCCTTTTTTTTACTGCTGCTGTTGCTGCCAACCAACCAACCAACCGTTCTCTAACTTCCCATCAACGTGTATGATGTGATGCTGAAGGAAAATTTGCATGCAATCTGCATTATTGTAATAATTATTATTTAAGCTAACGAAACGATGATGGTTTTTCATCCGGGACTTTGCCACGTACCGGCGAGGTCGGCGAGGTTGGGGACACCAGTGCAGTGTGCGTGTATATGTTTGGGGTGTTCCGGGGAAAGGGCCTAACGAAAATTGAGTTAAACATGGGGTTGCAATTAAGTGTGCCGGCGCTGCTGAAAATCTAATTTGTTGCTCCTACCGTGACGAAGTAAATGTTACTTTTTCTGAGAACAATTTTGGCTGACACATCCGTGCCAGTTGGATATGTTTCGTGGAAGGTAAGTTGACTCTTAATTGCTGTGAGGATGTATAAAAACAATTTGTTTTACTAATTACGCATTAATTTTCGCCTTGCATTTCCTGCCACTAACATGCGATGTTCCACTCTCAAACAGCAATTAAATTTCAATTCTTTGAGATACTGGCATGAGAATATTCTTTAAAATTGAAGACTTATTTTATTTGATATGCTGGAGCTGAAGCTGAAAGCTTCGTAAAGGGAATTTAATGGTTTTTAAAATAGATACAGTGGCGTTTCGGTTTTATCACTAGTCATTTTATTCACTACTCGCCAAATTCACTATCGAATTTATCACGGTTTTCGTTTCGTTTTTATCACGCCTTTTCTAAAACATTATGAAATCGACATTAAATAGCACAGAACATAAAAATGTAATTGCACAACTGACTTTTAGGGCTATCCACAGTCTGTGGTAGTCTTGATTATGAGATTAAAGCACGAATAGCTTTCTTTGAATGGAGAGGTTGTAAGTGGATTCTTTATTTCATAGCAAATATAAAACAAAAAGCAAAATAATTCTATTTCAAGTCAATTGTACATTTTATTGAATACTATCTGTGCCGGCAAACTTTGTCTTGCCAAGCTGTGGTGGTTGGTCAACTTTTGAGGTTATTGCAGCACCTCACTCTAGATTGATTTCATTTTGATCGTGCTGAATTTCTGCTCGGCTAATAAAAATCAGTAATTTTACATTTTGATACTTTTTCAGATGATTTTCATAACTTTTTCTATATATAAACACAGCCACCCTGAAGATGGATCATAGTGTGCAGAAATTTTGCTAATCGGTTCATCCGTTCGTAAGTTTTAATGCCTCAAAGCGAATTTAAACTCATTTTTATTTGTAGAGATGTATATCTCGACCCCTCGACTAGCTGTTATGTATTGTATGTGTAAATAACTTTCATAAATGGTCGATATTTTATTTTAATTTGCACTTTAGTCTTCTGGATTTTCATAAAATAAAATTATAATGATGTCCAGTCATTGTGCATATCCTATTTCAGAAAAAAAAAACATTTGGGTATCTGGCCAAAGCCTACGGTCCACACAAATTTTAGAAATTTTGTATGGATGAACGTCTACGAGGGGGAAGGGCGTCTAAGATTACCCAAAATGAGTCTACGCAGTTTACGGAGAGCGCCTGAGCAATACAATCATTGACAGATTACTAAAACTGTTGTAGCTTTACGATTTTTAGTATAAAATTCACATTTATTTTTCATTTCGCCAAAGTCACGGTTTCGCTAAATTCACGGCAAAATTTTTTTTGACCGTGATAAAATCGAAAAACCACTGTATATAAATTCCTCCAGTAGCAGTACTTCTTGATGGGATTCTTTAGAAAATTCATCTAGATACAGTGGTTTTTCGATTTTATCACGGTCAAAAAAAATTTTGCCGTGAATTTAGCGAAACCGTGAATTTGGCGAAATGAAAAATAAATGTGAATTTTATACTAAAAATCGAAAAGCTACAACAGTTTTAGTAATCTGTCAATTATTGTATTGCTCAGGCGCTCTCCGTAAACTGCGTAGACTCATTTTGGGTAATCTTAGACGCCCTTCCCCCTCGTAGACGTTCATCCATACAAAATTTCTAAAATTTGTGTGGACCGTAGGCTTTGGCCAGATACCCAAATGTTTTTTTTTTTTTCTGAAATAGGATATGCACAATGACTGGACATCATTATAATTTTATTTTATGAAAATCCAGAAGACTAAAGTGCAAATTAAAATAAAATATCGACCATTTATGAAAGTTATTTACACATACAATACATAACAGCTAGTCGAGGGGTCGAGATATACATCTCTACAAATAAAAATGAGTTTAAATTCGCTTTGAGGCATTAAAACTTACGAACGGATAAACCGATTAGCAAAATTTCTGCACACTATGATCCATCTTCAGGGTGGCTGTGTTTATATATAGAAAAAGTTATGAAAATCATCTGAAAAAGTATCAAAATGTAAAATTACTGATTTTTATTAGCCGAGCAGAAATTCAGCACGATCAAAATGAAATCAATCTAGAGTGAGGTGCTGCAATAACCTCAAAAGTTGACCAACCACCACAGCTTGGCAAGACAAAGTTTGCCGGCACAGATAGTATTCAATAAAATGTACAATTGACTTGAAATAGAATTATTTTGCTTTTTGTTTTATATTTGCTATGAAATAAAGAATCCACTTACAACCTCTCCATTCAAAGAAAGCTATTCGTGCTTTAATCTCATAATCAAGACTACCACAGACTGTGGATAGCCCTAAAAGTCAGTTGTGCAATTACATTTTTATGTTCTGTGCTATTTAATGTCGATTTCATAATGTTTTAGAAAAGGCGTGATAAAAACGAAACGAAAACCGTGATAAATTCGAGAGTGAATTTGGCGAGTAGTGAATAAAATGACTAGTGATAAAACCGAAACGCCACTGTAGTTCCATTTCACCGCGTGTAAAGTGTGCGCATATCGCCTCCAGATTTGCATCCTATTCAACATCATATGCACACTTAATTTGGAAAACCGTGTTCGGTGAATTTTTGACGAAAATAGAACAGCTGTATACAGCTTTACTGCTTTGTTTACTTTTTGCACCAGGTTTTGACAGTTGGTGTACTGAGCCTCAGTAAAATCGATTACCGAAAATACCGAAATAATTCTGCTGTTCTATTTTCGTCAAAAAAGTGCTAAACAGGCAATTCAGGATTGAGTGTGTACGATCGTGTGTTGACTGGGTATACTGCCGTTATAAGCATATCTGTACCATGTTTAAAAATGTGCAACTGAGAAAACTGCGATTAAAGTTGATAACGTATTTTTCTAATTGACGAACAAATACAGTACCCCAACGGCACACGCAGCCGTATTTCTATAAAAATGGATTATATCTGAATGATTACACTTCAGAAATTGCCTTTTTTAACGCGAAAAATCATTTCATTTTTGAATAAATAGTTCCCAGCGGGACAGTTATGCTGTGAAACACAACGCAAATTTGAAATTTCCACGTATACTTTTCGCAGTTTTTGACTGTATTTCTTTTAGTGGGACATATATGCTTGGAAATGCAACAATGGGACAATATGGCTTGGTATTTATTTTCGAAATTTCAGAACAAACTAAGGACTTTTACAAGTTTACATAAAAATACACATACAATTATACCGCTAGGAGGAAAAAAGTGAAAAATGCTGAAAATCAACATGGGACAGATATGCTTAGAACGGCAGTATAGGAGTATTAGAATTCAAGATGGCGGTTTAGGTTCCAAGATGGCTGCCAAAACTCCAGAATGTATTCTATTTTACTGCAATACGGCTTCGGATACTATGCAATATGGGTATCTATCGATCGGGCATAATGAGTAGAAGTCAAGAATCGATAATTGACGCCACTTCGATATCCAATATGGCGGACCATAATTCAATATGGCGGCCACAGATTGATGGTTTGAGCAATGACACCATGCAATATGGGTATCTATCGATCGGGCTTGATCAGCAAAACGGTGAAGGCTGGGTACATGGTAGGTACAGGGTTAGGGTAGATGGTAGGAAGGATATGGTGTAAAGCACATGGTGAAAGATTAGGGTAGAGGGTCCGGTAGAAGGTTGGGTGGAGGATATGGTAGGTAAAGGTTATACTAGAGGATAGGGTAGAGAGTAGGGCAGAAGGTAGGGTTAGGATAGAGCGTAGGATAGAGGTTTGGGATAGAGGGCAGAGAAGATGGTCAGGTGAACGGTAAAACGGTAATGATTAGATAAGATGAGATTTTTTCGAGATACCTTCATGAAGTCTTTCCGGGATTTCTTCAGGCATTCCTCTCGAGAATCTTACCAGGATTGCTACTGAGATCTTTTCAGGGATTTCTTAAGGGATTGCTTTAGAAGATTCTGAAAGGATTCTATCAGTTATTCTGTTCGGCATTCCTTCTGAGATTGAACTCCTTCGAAGACTATTTCCGGAATTCCTGTTGTTATTCCATTAACCCGGGAGCGGTCGCGTCGTGTAATGAGTAAACGCACCATGAAAAATGCGTGCTCATGGTACACAGCGTGAGTGTAGGGTCGCTGATAGTGGTCGAAGACGCAACTGCTCGAGGGTTAAAAATTCCTCACAAAAAATATAAAATAATATGGATTTTTTGTCGAGAACTCTTCAGGCAACCTCAGATTTTTTAGGTATTTGTTTCGGAATTACTGATGGGATTCCTTTAAAAAAAAATCCCGATTTTTATCAGGGATTTTTTAAATATTTCCTTCCGGGATTTCCTCTATGGATCTTTCAGGAATTTCTTCTGAGCTTCTATCTGAGATTCCTGTCATGATTTTTTCAAGAATAAAGTAATCCCTGATTTGAAAAATCTTGAAAAGATTCTTCCAGAATTTCTTCAGGGATTCCTGCTTGAGTTACTTTACAGATTCGTCATGGTATGCATTCAAAGATTTAAATTATATGCAGAGAATATGCGATTTCTCCAGTGCTTCCTCCTGGGATTTCTTCTGTGCTTCTTTTAGTCAAGCTTCCAGCTGAGATTCCTCTCAGGATTCTACCAGATATGACTCCCAGAATTCCTGTAGGAAATCTTCGTTTAGGGATTTCTGCCGGAATCGCTTTAGAAAACCTTGAACTGACAAATTTTCGAGTTGGCATTCCTTCAGGGCTTACTGCTGAAATTCCTTCAACGATCCCTCCCGGGATTTTGTGAAGCATTCCTTTAGGCTTTTCTCATAGGATTGCTCCAGGGATTCCTCGTTGTATTCCTTAAAAGCTTCCTTCAGGGAATCATGCGGGAATCTTCCAGATATTCATGCCAGGAATCTTGCTGTGGTCCCTTCAACCATTCTTCTCGTTTCTTTGACATTCCTCAAGGAGATATCCGGGTTTATTTCAATTATTCTTCCAGGGAGTCCCTCCGAGCTTCCAGCCGGAATTTCTTTCGAGATTTCTTTGAGGATCGCATGATATATTTTTAACAGTATTTCTTTCGAGATTTCTGTTTGTGACTTTCAGGGATTTCTCCCGGGAATTCTACAGAAGAACTTCCTCCAGCGTGAGTTACAGCTAATGAAAAATATAGAAACAGAGAGATGCACGTAGATATCTCTAGTAAACCATGACGTCATCGGACAGTCATAATCTTTTTTTCCTTGAGTAGTCAACCTCTTTGTAGATGCATTGTATACATAAGGATCAGAATACGACGATAGTTGTGCCAAAACAGAGCTTGGAAAAATTGTCGAATGTTGAGGACCCACATTGAAGATTTACATCAGAGGAATTCCACGGAGTCATGTCAGTCGATCCTGAGCGACCATTTCAAAAATATATGAAACTTTGCACAGTTTTTCAGTTTCATCTAAATCGCCATTTTTCGATATTAAACCTTCATATTCACTCACGACTAACTTTTCAAAAGGGTGTATGCGAAAATAGTTCAAAAATATTCTAAAAGCTATACAGCAAAAACGGATTGTTCGATTGTTATGAATTTTTCAGCAAAGTTAGATAACTAAATGATGATTCCTTAGAAAATATACACTGTAAACAATTTCTTTTTTTACTTTAAAAAAATGTGATCTTTGTCACAAAATCTCAAATATCTCAAAACCCTATCTTTTTACCAACGTAAATTTTTTAGGGGAAATGGCCCATTATATCAGCTATCTACCATAAAATTTTGGTGATGGTAAACCGATAAACAAAAAAGTTATGACATTTCAAACATTTCACAATTTTTACATTTAGTAACAAAAAAAATGTTTTTTCTGTGTAAATTATTTCGAGAATTATATTTTGATGCTGATTATATTGTAAAGGCTACCGCCTGAATTAAACAAGTTGTTATCATGATATTTTTGTTTGATTATTCATAATTACTATAGTATCTATTTGAAACTTAGACGCAATCCAGTGTTGTGATCAAAAATATTGAGAGTGTCATACTTTTTATTGTACGTGACTGGTGAAAAAATCCCTTGATAGTGTTGAAAAGCTGTTGATTATATGAAAAATGGAATTTAACTTATTTTTAAGACAAAAATTGTATAATAAAAGTTGTATATACGCGTATACGTCTAGTTTATCTGCAAAAAAAAATTCCTCTTAGAGAACAGACTTTATGATCGGAAGAATGCGAGTAACTTCAACAACAACAAATGCATGAGAGGTACATACCAGAGACAAACATACGAAACGCCTAGAACAATTTTCGTGAAAATCCATCGGCCTGTTCACACTACCACCACCTGGTGGAAATGTTTCACGAAACACTGCGTTGTGCAATATCGTCATCAGAAGGCGCTAGTGTGAAACGTCAAACGCAAAGAAAAACGATGGGCGCTCTTCTGGTTATGAAAGCCACAACCAAGATTCAAAATGATCGTTAAAGGCGTGGTCAATGAAAATTTCGTCAGTGTTACGTTTGTTTGTCTGTATACATACCATGACAATGCTCACGAAAAAGCAAAAAAATACTACCGCTATGGATATTAAAAATTGTATAGTAAATTTTTTCTTCAGCCAAGCAAACAACACCAAACTAGACAGTTAAAACTAATAAGTGATTTTGTTTATTATAACCTAACGAACAACATGAACAGTCGCTTTCTACAAGGTCTTCAACTCAACGCTCTCTTGTAGACCGTTTGATGAAAAAAAAAATTACAAAAGAGTTACGAAATCTCACCGAAAGCACCATAGATAAACTGAAAGAGACTGGTTATGCCCAAATGTCCACATTGAATACACATTTACGCATTTGCACTTCCTGCCGTCTAGACTTTGACAAACGATCCATCTGTATATCATCGGTAAAGCAGGGCGCAGGAAGTTCGAAAACGACAACAAATGAGAAATTGCCAGAAGTGCTAAGTGCAGAAAGTCATGCCACCGTACCATCAGCGACATCTGTTTAAACAATTTAATCACGCCCCTTTTCAAAAATGCTTTGAAATATTCTTCAATATCTATACCCATTTCAATATTTTTAACGTTGCAAAACACGCTTTCAACATTCATCTTGAAAAAGAGGGAAAACACTTGTCCTCAAATGTAACAGCAAATTAATGAATAAACGACTAATGCGCGGAGGGCGTGATAAAATCGGAACATTACTGTACATATAATATACATAATACATAATAAAACCAGCTTGTTTTACTCACGCAAGGCCATTAACAATAAAATCAGCATCAAACTGCGATTTCCGGCCGAAATAATTTACACTAAAAAAATTATTACTAAATGTGGAAATTATGAAATGTTTGAATTGTCATAACTATTTTATTTATTAGTTTATCATCACCAAATTTTTATGGTAGATTGCTAATACAATGGACCGTTTTCCCTAAAAAATAACGTTGGTAAAAAGATGGGGTTTTGAGATATTTGAGTTTTTGTGACAAAAATGATATATTTTAATGTTAAAAAAGATTTTTTTGCACAGTGTATATTTTCTTAGGGATCACCATTTAGTTATCTAACTTTGCTGAACAATAAAATCAGCATCAAACTGCGATTTCTGACCGAAATAATTTACACAGAAAAAAATATTTACCAAATGTGAAAAGTGTGAAATGTTTGAAATGTTATAACTTTTTTGTTTATTAGTTTACCATCACCAAATTTTTATGGTAGATTACTAATACAATGGACCGTCTTCCCTAAAAAAATTACGTTGGTAAAAAGATAGGGTTTTGAGTTATTTGAGTTTTTGTGGCAAAAATTATATTTTTTCATGTTAAGAAAGATTTTTTTTCACAGTGTATATTTTCTTAGGAATCACCATTTAGTTATCTAACTTTGCTGAAAAATTCATAGCAATCGAACGAACCATTTTGGCTGTGTAGATTTTTAAATATTTTTGAATCATTTTCACATCCACCCTTTTGAAAAGTTAGTCGTGATTCAAAATAAAAATTTGATATCGAAAAATGGCGATTTGGATGGAACTGAAAAACTGTGCAAAGTTTCGGTTCAATAGAAAATCATGAATTAAAAAATTTCCTTAATTTTGATGCTGTTGCTTGGAATCGCTCATCATAGACTTCAAATTTGTTCGTGAAATCATATTTATTTTATTGGAACTTGACTGTTAACCCTTCAGGACGCGCGCTGTTGTAAAAAGTACAACACTACCAAAAAATCTCGTTCGTCGTATGCAGCGCGAGCGTGGTGCAGTTCCGATTGCTTGATGCTACGCGTCCTGGAAGGTCAAACTAGAAATCCCAGGAATAACTCTTGTCGCAACTCTAAGAAAAAATCCGGGCTCATCTCCTGGGTAAGCCCAAATTCCGTGAAAACTTCTACGATCCATCTCGATGATATTTTTATAGAGAATTCGGGATAGGCATGTCACCAGGCATGCTCTTGGTTCCAGTGATTCGCTGAGGTTTGTTAGATCAACGATTAACTAACTCCTCATGAATTTCTGCTGGGGTTCTCAAGAAATTCTACCCAATATTCATCCAGGGAATTCTCCGACGATCCCTCTGGGAATTTATAAATAAACTGACGAAGTCATCAGTCATTTCTCAATATATTTTTTTTTATCTGTATTAACGAGATTTTTAGCCCTAGGCTAGTTCATCTCGGGACCCACGCTTTACTTCCCTTCCGAAGGAAGAACCCACATTTTGTGAGTTTGTCGGGAGTGGGATTCGATCCCAGGTCCTCGGCTTCTCAATAAATTATTCTTATAATTAATCCAGAAATTTCTCCAGAATTCTCCTATGAATTTTCCTAAGGATCTTCTTGGGTTTTATGGAGTTCTTCCAGGATTACCGTTTAACATTCCAATGTGAATATTTTTTGTTATTGCTTCCGAAATTCCCGGAGAGATTTTTTCTGAAAATTCTTGCTAGGAATTCTACTGGAAATAATGCTAGAATTTGTACTAAATAATGCTACCATTACTACTGAGATTCAGATAATCTCTAGAACTATTTTCAGGAATTCCTCCGTGGATTTCTCCAGAAATTTCAACTGGAATCCTAACAGGGATCCAGAGGTTGTGACAAGGATACCTTCATAAATTGCTTAATAGAACTCCTGTAGAGGTTAAGAAAGAAAGAGGTAAAGAATTCTTTCAGAAATTCATGTAGGCTTCATTCAATTTCAAATCATCCTGTAACGTCTCGGATAACTTTACCAGGCTTTTTTTTTCAGAAACTTCACCTGGAGTTTCACCAAAGGTTTCTCCAGTGGTTCCCGTTCGGAATTATTAGAGGTTTTTCTAGGGATTTTTCCGCAGTGATACCCCCCCCAAGTAACACAGAAAACATCTTTGCAAATTAAAATTCATAGAGATGTTATAATATAGTATTATTAACGATACTGTAAACATCTTGAGTTGAAATTATGGTTTTATAATGTTTAGCAATAACAAATTGCCAATAACCTCATAAGAAGTGTTGTAAGTTATATTTATGTATTTTTTACGTAGACAAAACATGTTATTTATACCGTCTTGTTCCTCGAAATACAGATGATACGAATACAACGAGCGGCACATAATAAACACCACCGAGTTGACACTTGTTCACACATGTTGCTTTTATGTTGAAATTACGTTAATGCCAAACCATTTCAGCTGCAGCGTGCTTCCACATAACATTATGCTGTGTCACATTTTCCCGTTTTAATTCAACATAAAACGAATAATATCACTTTGAATGTGTAGACACACTTGTTTTTCTATTCACAAGAAAACAGCTTTTATTTATGGAAAGCACGTATATTTATCTGCCGAACGAACTTTAGGGATCCGAAGATTCAATGTTAATGCGCTGACTCGGATGTAATACTCACCTCGAAATGTTTGTGAAAAACAATCTTCAATGTCACCTTATTCGTGTAATCACTAGCAGTAGACTTAACTATTTTCTTTATACCGCAATAACATGATTGAATAAATGTTTTGAACTCGATACTTCGTGAATAATCATGAAGAAATTAATTTGTTTATTTGGATTTTGTCACTTCACTTCATATTTGTTTTTGTTGTTATGATGTTGAAAATAGGTATTCAAAACCAAAACAAATCACAAATGTTTATTTCGTGCTACATGTTCTGCAGCTGGTTGTTTGAAACCCGTTAGTGTGACGTATTCTCAAAGTAATAGAATCAACTGAAATTATGTTCTAAAATCTTGTTATTAAGAAGTACAGGGGATGTTATTTAAACGTTTTATCTTAATGTTGGATTAATCTTGAACAGGTCCGATAAATAACAGTGCTGGTTAAAAATATACACACGTCATATTATTTTCTGAATGTTTGAAACATGAAATCGGTTCAATCATTTAAAGAGTAATAAGTTCAAATTGGACATTACATAAACTGTATGCATATTGAACACTTTTGTTTGGTAAAGATACATTGAAAAGCTTGTCCAACGTTTGTTGATGGTTGTATCCAAAGTGCGAGAATTATCATGTATGGAAATGAAGAAGTTTGATAATCATTGTTTCTTTGATGCTAGCTTTAATTTATGTGTACGCTTCTTCTAGTTAGTTATATCATGATCAGAAAATTTATAAATTTTGAAAAAAAAAATAGGTCTCAATTTTTTTACCGGCACTGTATTAGGAAGCCTCCATGTTGTATGCTGGCAAACATTATACGAAATTTAATAAAACATCTCAAAATGAGAAAGCTTGTTATCTCATTTTCAACCGGATATCGAGCGAATGTATTTGTGACGCGTAATTATGCTTATTCCACGATAAATTTTGAATGGCACATAAATTTTAGGCGTACTACACGGCATCAACGCACAAGGACATAATTATTCACAATATGAACTCGATGGCTGAAAATAGTTTTAAGCCATCTGATATTTGTGAACAAAGTATTTTAATTTTCCGACGGTCAGCTGTCAAAATTGTAAGTTTTCTGCTAGTTAGGCTAAAACAAGTTGGTATTTGCAATGTAAGAAAAAACATCATGAATACATAAATAGTTGTTTTATTGGTGTATTGAAAAACATCTATTATAACATCAATGATGTTTTATAAGCCGCCATTTTTTGCGCTTTTTCGGTGATATAAGTGTACGATTTTAAGTTTGTGCGCATATGCAACAAAACAAAGGCGGTTGTATGAAACTTGTATATTGAACACTAGTATAACAAGTTGTGTTACTTGGGCGAACATTTTTTATTCCAGATATTTCTCTATAAACTGATTTTCTCTAGGGATTTTCTTGGAAATCGTGCTTACTGTTGTATGCTTTTTCGCTACTGGTGCAACTGCTCTCAGTATTAAGTGTGTGTCATGGACACTTCGCAGATGGTGTTCTTGGCTTAGAGCACTTTGGAAATTAAAGTGGAAACGGAATCAGCTGCGCTAACCGGTGAAAAGTTCCGTGCGATCATAATTCTGAATGTCACCTACAAAGTGCTATCCCAGATCATCTTCCGTCATTTTCCATCTGAAGTGAATAAATTTGAGGGAAGTTTTGTCAGATTTGCCTGATCTTTTCGACCGTTTTGTTGTTTGAGCGGTTAACCACGTTGGATGTACTGCTGTATATCACGTCGCTGCGCTGGTTGATTGTCATCGAGAACCATCATCCACATTCCCACAATGATGAACGCTTCAAAAACGAAGTTTATGCTGGCTGGAGGAATCACGAACGACAGGACAGCAGTGTTATGCTAGACGGGGATACCTTCGAGGTGATGGAGGACTCCGTCTATCTCGGATCCTTAATGACGGCAGACATCAACGTTAGCCGTGAAACACCCAGGCGTCATCAAAGGAAGTTGAACCAACAATGGGCTCCTCAAGAATCTGCGGTAGGAAAAGATTCAAACCCGCACCAAATGCACCATGTACAAGACACTGATAAGACCGGTGGTCCTCTTCAGACACGAGACATGGACCATGCTCGAGGAGGACCTGCAAGCACTCCGAGTTTTCGAGCGACGCGTACTAAGGACGATCTTCGGCAGCGTGCAGGAGAACGGTGTGTGGCGGCGAAGAATAAACCACGAGCTTGCTGCACTATACAGCGAACCTAGCATCCGGAAGGTAGCAAAAGCAGGAAGCATACGATGACCAGGCCCAATGTGATGTAAATAAGGTGAAGAGATCGTTTTGTGTAATACACTCAAGTTTGCATGTGTTAGTGCATATTTCCCCTTCTTTCATAGCAACCTACACACTTAATTTTGATAACCGAGTTCGGCAATTTTTTGACGAGATTAAAACTGCTGAGCACCGAACTCGTTCAGCAAAAATGCATTGTTTACCTTTTCCATACGATTTTGACAGTTGTTTTACTGAGCCTCAGTAAAATCGATTACCGAAACTACCGAGATCGTACTGCTGTTATAATCTCGTCAAAAAAGTACCGAACAGGCAATTCAGAAATAAGTGTGTAATCTTTCCTGATAACGACCGACGTCATAAAAGTTGTTATCAAATTTTCACGAAAAAGGCGGCACTCTTAAAAAGATGTACACACTTTTTAGCATAATCCAGACAAAAGTACAGAAATCATTATTTTATTTAAAAAGCATACTTTTTGTACCCAAGTTTGTGTTTCACCATAGACTTAATTTTAAACTATACTACCATTAAAACATTGTTGGTGGGACTAATAGATATCATAACGCATCTTCAATAATAAAAAAGGATGACAGAGCATTCGCAAATTTGATTTCACTTTGTGTCGATCAATTCATAAGTGTGACTGCGCTCTTGTTTCCAAGGGAGACATGCAACTTGTTATGCAAGCATACATAAACATGAAAAAAATGTCGTCTGTGTGAGACTCTGCTAGCGTAGGTAAACTTTTCTTTATAAACTTCATTCTGGTTTTTCTTAACATAATTTATTGTAGGACGAGAAATGCTAAAAAGGATATGAAAGACTCATACGAGAACTGAACGATGCATACCAACTGGTCAGAAAGTCACTATTAACGAGGAAAAATGTTTCTGAACGCTGTGGGATCCAAACTTAACAATATGGAGGAGACGCAGTTTCAAAATGTTAGCTTGATTTTTTGATTCAATTTCAGATGGGAGAATCAATTGAGTGTCGATGAACAATTATTTTTCCGGTGTAAATTTATTTGTGCAAATTTGTGTAGGATTGCGTTTCTGAGAGATGTCAGAAACAAATGTTCTACGGAAACCAAATGGTTCGGTCTAATGATGCGGCGGTATGACGTCATGCCCTCCCCTCCAAATTTGTTTATGTTAGGAACTCTACTAACACAAGCATACTGCAACCTCCTCCTCACCTTCTTTAAATCACATTGGACCAGGCCAGGGCATGTTATGAAAATGCCGGACCACAACCCTGCAAAGCTACTGTTTCCAAGATATCCGAACAGTACCAGAAGGCGTGGAGGGCAGCGTACAATGTGGGCCGATTTAAATTTGAAAATAACCTGTCCACTACATATTCTTCCAAGAATCTTTAGAACATATTCATAGATCAATGACGCATTTTTTCGTCGGCCCCCATTTTCGGTCCCTCCTTGATTGAAGTTGCCAACCATTTAGCAAAGTGATGGGACTTATCTTGGTCCATCAAGCAACTCCCCGAACACCACACCGCCACGTCGTAGAACACATAAATTGCCTCCGAGAGGAGAGCTGGTTTGCGAACCATTACACTCTCTACCACCCCTGCTCGTTCGTTTCTCGTCACGTCGTTCCCCCGGTGTGGTGGAAAGCAAACAGACAACCATTAGAGTAAATCGAGTGGTGTAATGGAATGGAATCGGAAAGCAATTTATTTACGCACACGAATTGAGTGATTCAAATTTGATTAACGGTGGCAATCGTCCTGCGTTTCCTTCTGACTTTGACTCACGCTTGATTTGAGAGTGTAACGAACGGAGGCGCGGTGGGATCCGGGTCGGGGGAATTTCATTGCATATTTTAACAATTTTATTACCATCGCCTGGCAGCTGACGTTTAAAGGGAGCGCCGCCACTTTCATGAATGTGGAAATTTTCGCATTTTTCCACTTGAACGAAAGGAGCAGCAGGAACGCCAAGCAAATCATCATCATCAACTCCCTTTCTCTTCGGTTTCCTCTAGCTGTTGGTTCGGTTATTATGCTATTGCCCGGGACTTAATGCAATCTGCAATCAACGGGCAGCGGCAACCGGAGTCTCAGTCTGGGTATGTTGGCAAAAAAAAAACCCAGAATAACTGGAGAACGATTCAAGGGAACCAAGCAGGCATCTCACAGCCACGCTCGCTGATGATGACGACGACAACGACGACGGCTATGGAAATGGTACTTAATAAAAAGCTAGCTCGCAATTTTTCGTCTACCCGGGCGAGGTGACGACGAGGCGCAGGACAGACAGACGAGGCGAAATCCTCTTTTCTATGCAAATATTTCCAGTCATAAAGAACGCGACTGCATTCAGGCTCTTTAACGGCACGCTTCCTTAATGCTCGAGCAGTGTATAAGTAGATTCGTTTTTTTTTCGTTGATTCTTTTACTCATCTGCCTATTCATTGCTTGCACTACGTTTAACTTTTCGTAGCATCGTACAATTCAGGACTTACCACTAGATAGGAGCTATTCAATTTAATCTTCTTTCACTAGTGGATGAATTTATACACACAGACAAAACCTTTCTGGCTTTCTCCGATGAAACCAAAGAGGCCCATATGAGAACTTCCTGGGCGTTGCACGGGAAACGAAATGAGAGGAGGCGTCGACGAGTTGCTAAGCATTCCACATTATCTGCTGGGCAGTTCATCGGCCGGCAGGCCGCCGCTTGACCAACTTACCCGGAAGGAGATATCGTCATCATCACCATCATCGTTCATCATCATTTGCTTTCAGCTGGTGCATGGATAGACAGGAACAGGTGAGACTCCCTCGGTGGCCACACCCCTATAGTCCTTGTCATCGTGGGTTGATGTCTCTCCACAGACCATGCCCATGGGCATTTGAATGCCCGACGTCAAGTGGATTCAACTTGATCCGAACTATGATGGCCCTCATCCGTTTGTGCATTCATACCGGTGCGGTGGGGCTGGGTCGGCTTATCTCTATTTGTGTACCTTCAATCCAAGCAACATACATCAGTACCACTTTGTAGGAGTGTGAGCCGATATAAAGCTGCCAGCCATACGGCAACCCACATACCTAGATGGATAAAAAACAATTGAAGGTAATAATTGCTTCGTTTGGCTGGCAACTATAACGACAGCTGGCATGGGCGTAGCCAGAGGTGGGCAGGGGGGGGGGCGTGGCCCCCCCTTACCACCAGATTTATTTTTGTAAAATCGAACCAACTCGAAGATTATTAATAATACAGAGTTCCTAAAAAATATCTCGAAAAAAAATCTAATAATTAAGGTTTTTATCCACAATTATCAAACCTTTTTTTACTCGAGAACCACAACGAATTTCGCAAAATGTTTCTCCAAGAGAACCACTTCAATCTTATCATGATTTTTTTTTTTCCAAATAAAAAAGTTTGGTTGAATGGCTAAATTTTGTGAGGTTTATTCATGGAATACAGAAACAGCATGCCAAATTTTCCAGATAATCCGGAACCGGTTCCGGTAGGGAAAAATAAATACTTAGTAGAATCGCTATAGAGTGTAGTTATGTGCTACTGCTACACGAATTTTCACTAGTATTCAATTCAAACAAACGTCATGCTAAGAGCAAAATACTTGGGATTTCTTTACGAACTCTGTCAAGGACACCTTCCGAAATTCCCTTAGGCATTTATTCTTCAAGGATTCTTTCAGAAATTCCACAAGGAACTTCACCAAGAGTTTCTCGTTAGCGAATTCTTCCATGGACATCTTAAAGGGTTCCGATAGTGATTGTTTCATGGTTTGTTCCAAGAAATGCATCAAAAATTCCCTCCACGATTCCTCAGAACTTTTTTACAGATACTTCAACAAGGATGCATCGACGATTTCCTCCAAGAATTTTTCAGTGATTCCATCATGGATTGCTACAGAGAACTTCTCAAGAATTCCTCTATAGGTTTCACTAGACATTCCTCCGGGAATGTCCTGGGATATCTATAGAGGTTCCTGCAGTGATTGTTCAAGTGTTTTTGCCTTTCTCGTACACCAAGGTGTACCGAAAGGCTATATGTTCACTCCAAAAACGAAAAGTTGATAGAGCCCCCGGAGAGGTCAAGTGTTATATACCAATCGACTCAGCTCGACGAGTTGAGATGATGTCTGTGTGTATGTATGTGTGTGTGTGTGTGTGTATGTATGTGTGTGTGTGTGTGTATGTGTACAAAAAGGTCACCTAATTTTTAGATAGTAAATATGAACCGATTTCAACGACCGATGGTTCATTCGACGGGGTACATTGTCCCATTGTTTCCTATTGAAAATGGTTCAGATCGGTCCAGCCGTTCCGGAGTTATGGCCATTTAGGTGTTCCGGACCGGTACCCCAGGAAGGGGCCAGATATGAAAATGCAACAAACCCATGCATGCGACCCATCAAACCACGGCATTTTCGATTATCTGATGAACGGGTAGTAGGAAAATAGTCTCAGACTATATCTGAACCGGTAGTGTTCCGGAACCGGTTCCGGGTGTCCCGCTGGAAGTGGCCAAATAAGAAAGTGAACATAACCCATGCATGCGACACGTCAAATAGCGGCTTTTCCGATAATCAGTTGAATGGTAAGCAGGAATATAGTTTCAGACCATGTTTGAACCGGTAGTGTTCCGGAACCGGTTCCGGATGTCCTGCCGGAAGTGGCCAATTTTAAAAGTGGACCAAACCCAGGCATGTGACACACCAAAGAGCGGCTTTTTCGATAACTAGATGAACGGTAAGCAGGAAAATAGTATCAGACCGTATCTGAACCGGTTGTGTTCCGGAACCGGTTCCAGGTGTCCCGCCGGAAGTGGCCAATTAAAAAAGTGGACCAAACCCAGGCATGTGACACACCAAAGAGCGGCTTTTTCGATAACCAGATGAACGGTAAGCAGGAAAATAGTATCAGACCGTATCTGAACCGGTTGTGTTCCGGAACCAGTTCCAGGTGTCCCGCCGGAAGTGACCAATTAAAAAAGTGAACCAAACCCTGGCAAAGAGCGGCTTTTTCGATAACCAGATGAACAGTAAGCAGGAAACATGTTTCAGACCATATCTGAACTGATTGTTTTCCGGAACCGGTTCTGGGTGTCCTGCCGGAAGTGGCTAATTGAAAAGATGAACCAAACCC
This sequence comes from Aedes albopictus, assembly GCF_035046485.1. Taxonomy (NCBI): domain Eukaryota; kingdom Metazoa; phylum Arthropoda; class Insecta; order Diptera; family Culicidae; genus Aedes; species Aedes albopictus. The sequence continues at coordinate 404,903,803 of NC_085138.1, read as the reverse complement.
AGGCATGCGACACATTAAAGAGTGGATTTTTCGATAACCAGATGAACGGTAAGCAGGAAAATAGTTTCATACTGTATCTAAACCGGTTGTGTTCTGGAACTGGTTCTAGGTGTCCCGCTGAAGTGATCAATTAAAAAACCAAACCCATGCATGCGAAACATCAAATCATCAAAAATGTTCGATAACCAGCTAAACGGGCAGCAAGAAAATAAACTCTGACCACATCTAAGATAACCGGCAGTGTTGCAGAATCAGGATTGGATGCATCGCTGAAATTACGAAGGTGAACAAAATCGATGTAAGCAATTAATATGCGTAAAAGAACAAAATCTTGATAAAAATTTAAGCGATCTTGTCAAATCACACCATTTTAGATTCCAGAGGCGTCATTATATAGTAGGATGGATCAACGTTTTTACACACAATTTAAATTTTATAGCACCAATCCCCTTTTGCGTCTAAAATTAATGCGAACAATTTTGATGCAACTGATTAAGCCCTCGTGCTCTGTAACACGGTTGAAATTTGAATGGTTATGGGAAATTTCGCTTGCTTGCACTTTTTTTGTCAAATTTTACATGAATCTTATAGCCAATGATAATAAAATATAGGCTAAAGTGTGCAGAAGAAAAATCACCGATAATGATCGGCATCCAGTGCTAGCTAGCTATTTTATTAGTTCATCATTCAACAAACATGTTTGAAACAACAAACTACAGTGTTTTTTCTTCGTGAGTGAAGCTGGTCAAGCTGTCAACTGAGAGGTTTGATATTTTTCAGCTCTGCCTATACTTTTAACATAGCGTCGGATTATGATCCATCAAGATGTTTTCAAATTCGATTATGGATTTGACAAAATTCTTGCATTTCTGAATAAGGCTAACATAAGTTTTGATTTTCTCTCAAATCTTGGAAATTTTGGTCGGAATTTAACATTTGGAGGAAGGGCACAATTGAATAAACCAATATTTTTTTTAATGTTAAGGTGAGTCTTCCGGAAGATTTCTAATCAAATCCGAGGAGTTAAGCGGTTTTGCTCATTTGATTGAGTATTTTTTCATCAAATACATTTACTATTTCTTAACTACACCCCCCCCCTAAATTGACGAGTCAACGAGCACTGTGACAAAAGAAGAAAATGAGATTTATTCCGTTCTACAGATTTCTCAGGATTCAGGAACACTTCGGGTTATGACGACGGAAAAATTTTGAGTACACATTCGACGAGAAAGGCACTATCACCACTAGGTGGATTAATCTGGGTTTTTTTTTTGAGGATTCCTCCACCAATTTCTCCAGGGATATCTATAGAGGTTCCTGCAGTGATTGTTCAAGTGTTTTTTTTTTTGAGGATTCCTCCACCAATTTCTCCAGGGATTCCCAAAGGAATGTCAACAGAAATTCTTTTATTATTTCTGCAAATGTTCCTCCAGATATTTCTTCATGAATAATTCTAACTATTTCAGCAGGAATATCTTTCAGAAATCCTTACAAGAAATTTTACCAGAGATTAGCTAAATATTAATCCAGTAGTTCCTTAAAACATTCTTTAAAACATTCTTATAGACTACCATATAACCCATATTACCATGTTACTCAAAAAATACCAAAATAAGACATATTTATTCAAATATCTCAGAAACCAGTAGTAGAGATATCGCAATTTTGAAAACAAATTTGGCCCAAACGGGTTCTGAATCACCGATTTAGTCTAGAAATGTTATGTTTGAAAATAAATTTTGAAATGTTTTTTGGAGGTTTGTTCTTGTAATAATTTTTCTTAAACCCTTTGCGCCACCCCTGAATATCAACCGAAATCCCTCATTTTTGTACAGCTCACTTATTTCGACTAGTGGATCACCACATGGGAAATCATATCCCGGAGATATTTTTTAAAATTAGCCCCACCTTACTCTAGAGTTTCCTCCAGAAATTCTTCTAGAGATTCTTCCAGGAGTATTTCTAGGGATTCCTCCGTTAATCCCTGCAGGCATTCCTCTAGAATATCCTGCAGGGATGCCTCCATGGATTCCTTCAAAAAATTCTGCAGGGCTTAACTCGAGAACTACTTCTGTGATTCTTTACGGAACAAATTATTTAAAAAAATCCTCCAAATATTCTAACAGGAACTCTTCTTAGAATTCCTTCAGGAATTCCTTCTTGTATTCTTTAAGGAACTCCTCCATGAATTAAATCAGTTTAGAGGTTCCCCTAGGAATTCCTATTGAAATGGCTTCTCGGATTCCTTCTGGAGTCTCTTCAGGAACTTTTCTAAGGATTCCTCCAGAATTTTTCCAAGAATTTGATCTGCGATTAATTTAGGAATTATTCCTGGTATTCTTCTAAGAATTCCTCAAGAGATTCCATTTCTTCAGGAATTCCTCTAGGAATTTTTCCAGGGATACCTGCAGGGATTCCAGGAAATTTCTGCTGGGATTTCTTTAAAATTCCTTCAGGAATTTATCAAGAGATTCCTCTAGAATTTCCACCAGAAATTCCACTAGAGATTTCTCCAGGAATTCTTCTGGAGATTCGTTCAGGAATTCCTACAGGCATTCCGCTACGATCCCTCTAAAATTCTTACATTTTTTTCAGAGATCTTTCCAAGACATCCTCCAGGATTTCCTCAATGCATTCCTTCAGGAATTATTCCTCCAGTTATTGCTTCCGGGATTTTTCCTAGAAATCTACCAGGAATTCCTACAGAAATTTATCCAAAAAATCTACAAGGGTTTTTTTTTCTAACGATTTTTCCCAGAGACTCCTACAGGAATTCATCCAAAGATTTCTCCAGGAATTACTTCAGGGAATCCTCCAAGAATTCCACCAGAAATTCTCCTCGGCATTTTTCCAGGAAATTTTCTTGGCATTCTTCAAAGGATTCCTCTTTGGATTCTTATAAAGATTTCCCCAGGACTTTTTTCAGCGATTGCTCCAGGAATTCAACTAGATATTCCTCGAGGGTCTCCTCGAGGAATTATTCCAGGAATTTCATCAGCGATTCCTCCAGGAATTTCAACAGGAATTAATCAAGAAATTCTATCATAAATTATGTCAGCAAATCATCCAGTAATTTCTCTAGGAAATCCTTCAGGGATTCTCCCACGAATTTCTTTAGATATGCCTTGGAGGATTTCTCTAAGATTTTCTCCAGATTTTTTTACAAATTCCTCGAGGTATTTCTCAAAAGGATTTTTCAGAAATTTCGCCCAGAGCTCCTCTAGAGGTTCCCCAGAAATTTATCCAGTAATTGAAGCAAGAATTCCTCCAGGAATTCCTTCAAGGATTCTTCCATCAATTCCCAAAGGAAAACCTCCAGGCATTCTTCCAGGATTTAATCCAGGAATTTCTCCAGGAACTCCTCCATGAAATATTTGAAGAATTAGCATTTAAGTTAAAACACACGTTAATAAAAATGAAAAAAAAAATCCTCCATGAAATTCTCCATGAATTACCCCAAGAATTTCTTCAGCAATTTCACTAGGAAATGATCCAGGTATTGCTCCTGAATATCCTTCAGAAATTATGTCATCAATTTCTCCAGGAATTTTTCCAGAAAATCTTTTGGGGATATTTCAAAAATTCTTCCAGGAAATTCTCCAGGAATACCCTCAGGAAATGTTCAGAGATTCTTTCAAACATTTTTCCAGGTATTTCTCCTGAGATTCCTTCATGAATTGCTTCAGGCATTCCTCCAGGGATTTCTCAAGAGATTTCTCCAGAAATGCCTTCAGAAATTCCGCTAGAAATTCTTCCAGAATCTTCTCAAGTGATTTTTTCAGAAATACAAACAGAATAGAAATCTCCCAGAATTCCAATGGTGATTCCTCCAGGAATTTCATCATGGATTTCTCCAGCAATTCCCACTCCAGTCATTCCCCCAGGAATTTCTCTAGGAACTCCTCCAGGAACTCCTCCAGGAAATGCTCCAGGAATTGCTTCTGAACATCCTTCAGAAATTATGTAAGCGATTCCTGTAGGGATTCCTACAGGCTTTTCTCCGGAATTTCTCCTGAGATTCCATCAGGAATTGCTTCAAGAATTTTTCCACGAATTTCTCCACGAATTTCTCAAGGGATTTTCCCATGGACTTATCCAGGAAATCCTTCGAGAGTTCCTCCAGGAAACCCTCCATAAGTTTCTCCAAGGATTTTTCCAGGAAATCCTCCAGGGATTAAGAAGTTCCTTAAGTAATTCTTCCAGGAAGTTCTTCAGGTATACCTTCAAGAATTTTTCAGGGGTTGCCCCAGGTTTTCCTCCACGAATTCCTCCAGGGATTTCTCCACAAATTTCAGCAAGCATTCTCCCAGGGATTCGTTCAGAAATTCTTTCGAAAATTTCTCCAGGAATTCCTTCAGAAATTCCGCTAGAAATTCCTCCAGGAGTTTCTCAAGGGATTTTTTTTTCAGAAACAGAAATAGAAATCTCTCAGACAGAACTCCTCTGAAGATCCCTCTGGAAATTCATCCAGTAAATCTTTAAAGAAATCCTTTAGAGATTCTCCAGCAATTCCTCCAGGCATTCCTCCAGGATTGCATCCAGAAATTCCTCTAGTAAATACCCCAGAAATTCCTGCAGGAGTCGCATCCTTCAGAAATTATGTCAGCAATTCCTTCAGGAAATTCTTCAGGATATCCTCTAGAGATTTCTTCAGAGATCCTTCCAGGAAATTCTCCAAGAATGCTTCCAGGAGACATTCCTCTAGGAATTCCTCCAGAGATTTGTCCAGGAATTGCTTCAGGGGTTCCTCCAGAGATTTCTTCACGAATTCCTCCAGGGAATCCTCCAGAAATTCCTTCTTCCAGAAAATCCTCCTGGAATTTCTCAAGGTATTTTTTCTATCAGAAATTTTCCATCAAATCCTCCCAGAATTCCTCTGGATATATATCCAAGAATTCCTCAAGGATTTTTTTTTTCAGGGATTGCTCCAAGAATTCATCCAAGAAATTCCTCCAGGAATTCCTGTTGGGTCTCATCCAAGAATTCTTCCAGAAATTACGCCAGGAATTTGTTCAGAAGCTTCTCCAGGCATTCATCCAGTCTCAAGAGATTTTTCCATGAATTGCTTCAGGGATTCCTCCAGGAGTTCCCTCAGGGATTTCTCCTAGAATTCCTCCTATGATTCCTTCTTAAATTTCTCTAAGATTTCCTCTAGGAATTTCTCAAGAGAATACTTTTGAAAAATTTCTATGGATTCCTCCCAGAATTCTTTCAGGAATTTCTCCAGAGTTTTGTCCAAGGATTCCTCCAGAAATTTATCTAGGATTTATTCTAGAGTTTCCTCATAAGATCAAGACAAGAATATCTGAAGAGTATTTCTCCAGGTATTCCTCCACTAACTTATACAGAAATTCCTTTACGTATACTTTCAGAAATTCTTTCAGGGATTTCTCCGGAAATTTCTCTAGGGATCCTAAGGGCTTCCTCCAGGCATTTCTGTTAGAATTGCTCCGGGAATTCTTCCAGGGATTGCTCCAGGAATTCCTAAAACAATTTCTTTAGAAATTTCTCTAAGGTTCTCTTCAAAAATTCATTCAGGAGTTCCTTCGGAAATTTCAGATTTCATTCAATCATCTTTGCAGGGATATACGCAACAACTTCTCCAGGAATGCCTGATGATTTTTTTTAATTATTTCAAGAATTTCTGGAGTATTTCCTTCAAAGAATAGATAATTTAAAAATTTAATTTTAGTATTGGAAGATAATTTAAAAATAACCCGAAAATTCTAGTCCTCAAAAGAGTTCGTAATTTTCAAAAGAGTTCAGTTATGTTTTCTTATGAATATTTGTCTTCTAAATAAAGACAAATCAATCAATCAATTATGAATATTTTGTAGACATTAACAAAAAAATAGAGCAAAATAATGCACGAGTTAATAAAAATCCTTAATCTTCCAGAAATTGGTCACCGCTACCAGCACCACGTTAATTTATGTAGTTAAGGCTTTTCTTAACGTACCTATTATACAAAATACAACAGCGTGACTGCTGAAGGGTTAAATAATGCTTTTAGAATATAATGTTGTGATAAACAATTTCATCATATTGCGCATAGCTATAAAAGCTAGTAGGTACAAATTTGCTAAGGGGACTTGCCCCCCTCTGACCGAAAAGCTGGCTACGCCCTTGACAGCTGAGCGTTAGGAGGCTGGGCGTAGTTGCTGGAGAAAGAATAACTTTTTTCTGATCGGTGTATATTTATAGCCTGGGCACCGATGTCCTTCTGACTTCAGCTAGATTGAGAAGGTACGTCCCGCGCGTCTGTTCGCCGAGGAGGTGCGGCTCAAACAACGACTGTTTTGGCATCCAGCGGCTGAGTATGAAATGCCCCTCCACCGGAAGGTATACCTAAAGTGGCAGCCCTACCACGGTGGATATGGGTTTTTAGGCCAACAACCTACTGTTCCTAAAACCCAGAAACTGTTATAGAAAATAAAAATTAAAGGTTACAAAATAATTCAGACGATTTCGGTAGACCAATTTACTTTCTAATTATTTAGGGCAATATAACACTTTTAATATGTCTTTTTTTCTAGCAGAACCTTGTTTGCACCTCATCATTTGTGTGTTCAAAACCTTCCACTTGTACCTACCACAATATAAATTCGGCAACGATGACGTGTCGATATCGCTTTAACTCACCGCGCGCTGCTGATAGCCGAGCTCGTGATGACGATAAACAATTCGCATCCCCTCGGGATGTACGACACAATCCACCGCGCGAGGGCAGATCTCCCCTAGCTTCATTTCTATTGCCGTGTCATCTCGTTCGTATCATCCTCGTCATCATCGCCTTCGTGATCATTGCGTCGGCGGTTGTCGGTCAGCTCATCCACCACACCATAGTCGATTTATTACCTACTGACTGCCAAGCCAAGCCAGATCCAGATCCCATTCGCATCGGATTGTGGCGAAGGGCTATTTGTTCCACCATATCTCTCTTCATTTGCGCAAATAGTGATTACGACGACGACGATGACGATGACGAGAAATGATTGGAATTCGATTCGGGGCAGAAAGCGAACGAACGGGAGAGATAGAGGGCGTTTGATTTACCTACTCCATCAAAGGGAGAAACGGCGGCGAGCGACCGATGGCGATTACATTTGCGGCGAAGGACGATGGCCGTGCCGAACCGTGGAAATGTGGACTGGTGGAAGAGTTTTTGCGACAGTTGCATCCAGTGTTTGGACGAAAAAGTGATCAGTGAACCACTCGGCAGTTTTTCTTCCCTTCTGTTGGTTCTGTTTCAATTACCAAGCGGTGTATGTTCTCTCGTCGAGTCGCATGGTTCACGAAGGAACACAAAGAAGATACTCCGATATAAACAAGCTGCGGCGAGCGGGCATCGCTAAGTGTAACACTTACCGATGATCTCTCATCGTTGGCTGGGGGCAACTGTGAATAATCGTTATTTTCATTAGTATTTAATGCATTTTCGCTTTAAAAACGTGAACTACTATTTAATTTAACTGTATTCCCGACGTTGCAGGTTGTGTAGTCACAATAAAAAAAGAATTATGGCAATAAAATATTCTTACCGAATGCATCGCTTTCATTAGCGTCATCGAGCATCTTTTCTCTTGATTGCGCTCTCGTATCGAACCGGACAAGAGAATGATCAGCATTTCGAGGAGCGTTCCCGAGCATGTTGGTTCACGAAATGTTACAATCGCGAATGTATCACTTGCTGAGCATGGACCATTCAGTGGTTCGCGATAAAAATCCACACACTGGTTGCATCTGAGTAACGTTTGTGCATATTGATCACTTTAGTAAGGACCCAGATATGCCATTGCGGTCATTGAGAGTGGGAATGAATGTTAGCCTGACAACCCTCGGTATGCAAACCGAACATAAATATCTGCTTCTCCAGGATAACACAAGGAAAGAATTTGTGTGACTTGGGAAGGGTGAATTTTTGATCTATGAGACAACAGCAGGTTGTTGCTGTATATTATGACTTACTGGTAGCACCCCTCCAAGAATGTCTCCTATTCTCAGGAAGTTCTTTATGAGTTTCTTCCGAAAGTTTATTTGGAATTTGTTCAGAAATTCCATCTGGGATTCTTCCAAAAGCTTCATTAGGACTTCCATAACAGGTTCCATCGTCTTGGGATCTTCTAGGTTGTTCTTCCGAGATTCCATCTGGGATTTCTCAAAGAATTCTTTCTGGGATTTCTCCTGAAAATCCTTGTAGTATTCCTACAGGTCTCTTTTAACGGACTCCTTCCATTGGCGTAGCTAGCTTTTTCTTTTTTCTCACTCACTCTCCTAGACAAACATGAGAACAAGCGAGATGCAAGTGGGGGCCTGTGTCCCCTCTTTCATCCTTCTCTTTCTCGGGAGAGTGAGTGAGAAAAAAAAACCTAGCTACGTCAATGGTTCCTTCCATAATTCCTTCGAGAGATTTTTTTGAGATTCTTCCAGCATGAGTTTTTTCGGAATTCCTCCAGAAGTTCTCTTCGGGATTGCATCAGGAATTCCTTCCGAAGTTGCTTCAGAGATTCCTTCCGGGACTCCACCTGGCCTACCAAACCAGGACCTAGGAGATTTCTTCAAGGATTTTTTCTCAGATTCATCTAGGACACCTCTCCAGGTATCCTCCAAATACATTTCCCGATATTCCCCCAAGAACATTTTCTGGAATTCCTTCAGGAACTCCTTTCGGCGTTCCTTCAGGAATAACGTACAGGGTTCGTTCAAGATCTTCTTCCGACATTTCTGTGGTAATTCTTCCGGACACTAATTCCAGGATTCTCTCAAGAATCCCTTTTGGGATTCCTCCACGAACTTTTTCGGGATTCTAGAAGGAGCTGCTCCACACTTTCTTCAGTAACTCTTTTTTGGATTCCTTTGGAAATTTCTTTAGGGGTCCATGCCGAAATCCTTCCAGGAATCCTTCAAAAACTTCTTCCGTGGCTCCTTCGAAAGTTCTTTCTTGAATTGCTTTAGGAATTCTCCCAGGATACCTCCGGGAACTCCTATTCTGTAGATCCTTCTGGACTTTCTCCGGATTAATTTTTATATTGTCCAAGATGTTCATATTGGAAATCTTCCAGGAGTTTATTGAAGAATTCTCCTTGACTTTTTAAAAGAATTCCTTGTGGAATTACTCCAGGAGTTCCTTTCAAAGTTCCTATGGGGCTGTTCATAAACCACGTAGATCAAAATTTGACCATCTCAGACCCCCCCCCCCTCCCCCTCGTAGACTTTTGTCCATACAAAAATTTTGAAATTTGTATGGGGCGTGGACTTTGGCCAGACTTCCCCCATCCCCCCATAAAGCCTACGTGGTTTATGAACGGCCCCTATACTGCCGTAATTCTGCAAAGTGACGTAAGCGCCATTCAAAAAGTCGATATTTCTTGGTACATTATATTTAATATCTAGTGTAAAAATAACACTGTGTTTTGCCTGCTGTATTAGAATGCAAGATCTATTCGTATTCTATCATCTATGGAAGGAAATTTAGAGGATGGGCAAGAATTTTATGTAATATAACCAAAAAATGGGCAAAAACTATCAATGTCGCTTACGTCACTTTGCAGAATTACGGCAGTATAGAAGTTCGTTGAGGAATACCTCCAACAGTGTCTTAACCCTAGTAGCGTTTTGGGGTCAATATGACCCATACAGGTTCACTGAACGTGCACTACGCCATCGTGGTGCAGTTCGCGTAACATCCTATGAGGGTTAAGGAACTCGTCGAGCAGCTTTGCAATGAATTCACTCGGAGTTCTTTCTGATTTTCCTCCTACAGTTCCTTCCGAGATTCTATTTTTCCAGGAATTCCTTGTGAAAGCCCCACGAAAAAACTTCTGAACACAAACCACAAAGAAACAATTAGGAGAATTACGGAAGGTTTCTCGAAACTTCTGAAAAAATCCCAAATATCTTGAAGGCCCAGAAAGAAAATCAGAGGATTCAGAAAAAAAAAGATCGTAGAGGAAATCCACTTCGATATATTCATAAGCTTGAAGAATTGAAAAATAAATTCCTAAAATAACGGTAAAAAATAAACTTGAACCTTTAAAGGAATCTCAGAAGCAATTCCTGGAAAATCCAAGAGGGGACTTCTTAAGTAACACCAAGAAAAATCCCAGATAGAGCTCCCGGAGGAATCACAGAAGGAACTCCTAAAAGAATCCTGGAATGAATCACTGGAATGAATCACTGGAGAAACCACGGAAGGAATTCCTGGAGGAATCCCAATAAAAAATGCTGGGGTTGTTTCAAAAGAAATTCCTGGTGGACTCTTGAAATGAATTCCTAGCGATATTTCAGAAGGAATTTCTAGAGGAATCCAGGAACTTCTGGAGGAATTTTTAAAATTCGGAGTAACCTATGGAGGGTTGACTGGAGAATCTTGGTAGAGCTCCTAGAGAAATCCTAGATGGAACTGCTATAGGAATCTAAGAACAAAGTCCAAGAAGAATCCTAGAAGTATCTCATAAGGAATACTCTGGAAGAATTTCTTCTTAAGGAACGCCCTGGGAATCCCAAAAGAACTCTTGGAGGAATCCTGGAAATACTTTATAGAGAAATCGAGAAGGAATTCAGTATTGAATTGCTGTGTAATCCCTAAGGGAGCTCCTGGAAGGATTCTGCCAGCAACTTTCCCACGCGCCATGAAAAGCTGTTGAATTTTTCTAAATCTGAATCGTAAAAAACAAGGCCACGATACGTCAAAGTCTTAGGAAAAAATACCTTATCAACCGTGGCGTGCAGTGACCTATAGCTAGGACCCCTATAGCACTACGGATCACCTGCTCCGGGGACTGCTCCAACCAGGATAAACCCAGTTTGAGGCGTGAAGTGACCCGGGCCGAGAAATGAATGATCGAAGGGGTGAAAAAGATGCTCGACTGCTAACGGAGCCTGTGGGATGTCTGGGCAACTCTAGCAGTTACTTGTCCCGTAACGGTAGTGGTATGGGTGACTCTTCGCAAAAAGCGGGTAAGCAAGGTCTCCTCTAAAGTGAGTAGAGACAGCAGAAGCTAGCTGTGCGCAAGTTCCAGCATAGGGAACCTCATTGTCCTCCCGGATACTAACCATGCATCGAGCGTGATTGATGAGGACCGTAAACAAAAACAAAATCAAAGAGCTTTCCGCCATGGTGGTGGCTACTGAAGAAGTCAAATATCAGCAAAGACCTCAGTTAGGGCTAACTGAGCCTTCATAAGCCGATGATGGCGGCCAAGCAGGACCATAATGAACTCATATCAACTACGGTAGCAGAAAAGCACGTGAAGTTGAAACCGTCGAAGTCTACCCAGACCACACTAAGGCATTCTCGGGTAGCACGGTACTCTTGTACGATCGGCAGATGCGATCGCTAACGATAAGCTATCGTAAAAGCGCGCAAGGCACCTGTGAGTGGAGGGGCTACCGCGTGGCACTCGTAAGAGCATTAGATTATTAAGGCCAACAGTGAAGGGCAATAATGTCAGTACGTCTGACTCCGACCAGACGTCCCGGAGAGCTGGGAAGGGTGAGCTTGAAAAGGCCAACCCATCCCGGGATGAAATGACCAGGGAATTGTGACCCTGCATAGGACCAGAGCCACCACTGATTAGGGTGAATCAGAAGGAGCACGGACCTGGAGCCTTGTGGATATTGTTACGGTGTTTTTGTTGCCGTGTATACAATCACTTTTTGACGAGCAAATATGCCAACTTGACCCACTGTGCAACAATCCAGCCGACGCCGTCGACGAGCGCAGAGATCTTTTCAGTAACAAATTTTGAAAACGACGTATAATCAATGGTGTAGCATTGATTATACGTCGTTTTCAAAATTTGTTACTGTTTTATCCATCCCAAATACTCGCATCTCGCGCCGAACACACACAAACGCATCATCACCCTTCAGCCGAAGCCGTTCTGGTGCGCTCAAATCTCCTCTCTCACGCTTCACACTAAACACTTGCAACAACCAGCAGACAACCGACAGAGCCTACAACAGAAAAGCTGATCGTCGAGTCAGTTCGTCGTTCTTTACCTTTCGAACCAGTCAGTGGTGTAAACTTCCGTCGCACAGTCTGCGAACGAGATTGGGAAGAGAACCATTGTGTTGGCCAATTTGAAGGTCGAAAACCGAAGATCAAAGCCACGGTACTGTGCTTGGAGAAAAGGAGCCTTTCTTCGGAAGGTAAACACCACGAGAAGTTTAGTGAAGACGTACTTTTGATGTGCTTTTTTCCATCAGGGCTCCTTATGGACAGTGGAGAAAGTGAGGAGCGAAAGGTGGACAGAATTGGACGGAATGGAGATGATCGGACGGCACCGTTTGACGGCCCCCATCCGGCTATTGGTCGCTGCTGGACGGCCAAAGGGGGACGCGGCGGTGCGGGAGTAGCTGGATTGCAATGGAAATAAAAGGTACGAGGAGCGGGAAGAGCGAGGATGTGGCGGATGAAGGGAGGATTGCGGAGTTGCCGGGAAGGAGCAGGTTTGGAATCGGCCCGGTAGGGCGAAGAAGAAGAAAGGTATGTGAAGAGAAGAAAGAAGAGTGGCTAGAATAGGAAAGAAAGGATTAGTAGGGAAAGATAGGGAAGAGGCAGGAAGAAAGCGGAGTGAATAAAGATGTGAAAGGAGATTCTTGTTCTTTTTGTAATTTTGTTACAATATGTGGAAGAAGAAGAGAATGAGAAGAAGATCATGGGTACCAAGCGTGAAAACGGTGACGTGCTCATCATTAATACAGACGAGTCTAACTACTCTAAGGTCTAGAAGGTGATGAGGAGGGAGGGCAAGCTCAAGAATCTCAGACAGGTAAATTTTTTTTTTTTAATTTTTATTTTTGTGTATTTTAACTTAGACAGGTAAAATGATTCTCGAGCTCAAGCAGGATAAAATGCGGAAGGGTGCCGTTTACAAGAGTCACGGAGTTTCATCACGGCTTTGCAACATCAGTACGAGATGCAGGTGGCCGCCACAGCTGTTGGGTTACAGAAAGGTCCGGCAGATGCACAGGTGACCTTGGTTCAGCTACCTGTGACGGACACCAATAAGCCCTTTAAATTAGGGATGCTGGTGTGCTAGTCGGTATGCCCGCTGAGCATATATGAGCCACCGGTTGCTTGTTTTGGGTATCTGGAACTGGGACACAACTTGTGGGACTGTAAAGGGAATGACAGGTGCTAGCTTTGTAGGCAATTTGGTGGTGGAAGCAATAAGGCGTATGGCTGCACGAACACTCTCAAGTGTTCCATTTGTTCCGGGAAATCCGCAAATACCTGACGTGAGACCTACCGGATACACGCAAATACAGGACAGGAGACCTTCAAGAGAGCCTCAGCTGTCAAGTCTTAGTGCAGGTAACGTAACGTAGCTAAGCCTGAACCACTCTGTCAGGCAGTCACTGAGTGGGGAACGGATATCGCTATCTTAATAGATCCCAAAATTCGCGAACCAATAACGGCAATTGGGTCGCGGATTGGTCTGATACGGCGACGATCAGCACAACGGATAAATACCCGAGCCAGGAGTTGCTGTCTATATCTTACGAGAGCGTCGTGGTCGTCAAGGTGAACGGGGTTTTCTTCTTCTGTTACTTCGCCTCGTTCTCGGTCGTCGATCAAGCAAGTCACACAGATGTTTGGCTGTATGACGAAAGAGCAGACAGGGCGAAGGTCGATTATAGTAGCGCGTAATTTCAACGACTGGACCGTGAAAAGGGGTTGGTGTCACGAACCAACGGGATCAGATTCTGGTAGAAGCAATGATCATGTCGATGTCGATCTGGCTAATGTGCCGGTACTAAAAATACATATAACCGAAACATAGCGGAGTCGATCATCGATGTAGTTGTTGTGGTCCTGACCTAAGAAGTAGTTCGAACTGTAGAGTAGACTACACTCACAACGATCGCCTGGTGGTTCGCTACAGTATCGACTACACCAACAGCATGCTACGATTAGAGAAAGGCGCGACTAGTCCGAGGCCAAGCCCTCGTAGGGAGAAGACATCATACTTCAACAACGAAGTATTTTTGGAGGCGCTCCGTCGTGAGCGAAACCTACTCGGTTTAAGTGCCCACGACGCTTATGTGAATGTGATGCGACCCTGCCTAGGCAAGTCTACCCTTTAAATAGGAAACCACCGGCTTACTGGTGGACTCAAGCGGCTGCGCACCTGCCTACGGGCTACCCAAGTAACACACATGTTATATAAAAGTTACGACAGCGCAATTTTTGGTTGTATAGAAGTTTATTTTACGTTATTTCAACAAAATGTTAGAATTACGTAAAATAAACTTCTATACAACCAAAACTTGCGCTGTCGTAACTCTATTATAACATGTGTGTTGCTTGGGTAGGCACCTGATTCAGCGAGCACAAGCTGAGGACGAGCGAAACGAACGGCAGGTGGTGTTTGCCACTGCTAAAGTCGCGTTGAAGATCGAGACAAGGGCAAACAAAAAGGCCTGCTTTGAGAGTCTCAGTCAGAGTGGCAATTCGAATCCAAACCAAGATAAGAGGTGTAATAGCTCCTACAGAGCAGTCTCCAGAGACGTTGGAGGGGATCATTGAGGGGTTCTTTCCGCATCATGATCCTAGTCCTTGGTCACCTTTAGTAGGATAGCTGTGGACTGGAGTTGACGATGAGGAAAGGGCCACCGATGTGGAACTTGCGGGGAGTTTCGGACTTGACCTGAAAAGCAGCTATTACAAAGGCTCCCGAGATGTTCAGGTCTGCTATGCAGAAATTCCTCGACGAGGGAATTTTCCCGGATGCTTGGAAGCGGCAGAGCCTGGTTTTATTACCAAAGACGGGGAAACTACCCGGAGACTCGTCGGTATGAACACCAATATATTTGATCGAGACGGCGCGGATGTTGCTCGAAAAGATCATTATTAACAGACTGTTGAGGTACATCGAGGGTGTAAAATGGTCCTTCGAGAAACCAGTCTGGTTTCCGGAATAGGAGGTCGACCATAGACGCTATCTTGTTCGTTACAAAGACCGCAGAGATCGCACTCCAGCGCAAGATGATGGGTATTCGCTACTGTGAAGTAGTAACTCTGGAAGTAAGGTACGTGTTCAATAGTGCCAGTTCCTCGGCTATTGCCGATGCATTTCTGCGTCTGGGCTCTCGGAAGGTTCTAAGGTGTCTAAGGTTCTCGGAAGTTCGAATCGAGTACTAGCTTACGACACAAAGGTCGGTCGGAAGTGCTTTCACATATCCTCAGGAATCCCGCAAGGCTCCATCCTTGGTCCGGTGTTATGGAATGTTATGCATGACGAGGTGTTGAGGTTAAAGTTCCCGATGGGAGAGGAGATCGTTGGCTTTTCTGACGATATTACGCTGGAAGTCTACGGTTAGTCGATCGAAGAAGTGGCGTTGACTACTACCCACAAGATCAAGGTGGAGATTCAGGAAACTGGAATTGACTCACCACAAAACTGAGGTGGTGGTTGTGAGCAACTGAAAGTCGGAGCTGCAAGCGATTACACTATCACTTCGAAGCGCTTTGTCAAACATTTGAGGGTTGATTAAGCCTGTAAAAGAGCCTCCACAGCTATACTGTCGTTCTACGCATAATTGTTTTGTGTAGAACGGCAGTAAAAAGGCACTGTCCTAGATGATGTATAATAGCTCTACGGCTTCTTGCTAGTGTCTATACTAAGGTATGGCGGCCCGGCTAAGTTCCAAAAACTACCGTGGTAAGCTGGGAAGTACTCATAGACTAAGGTGCCTGAGGGCTGCGAGCGCGTACCGTGTCATACGATGTCCTCTGCGTCATCACTGGTATGGTGCCTATCGGTATCCTTATCGGGAAAGACGAGTGCATCGAAATGCTCGTTACAAGAGGCATACGCTAGACTGCCAGGATGGCCTCCATGGTCAAATGGCAACGCCATGGGACAATTCCACCAAAGAAAGGTGGACCTACAGGCTTATTCGGGCCATGATTGCTTTCAACGTCCTTTAGTCATACGGGTTGTCCCGAATTTCCGGTTTGAGCATCCATCACCCATATCGTCTTGGAGTTGTAGAGGAGGTTACGCGTAGACTGGCTAGTGCAGACGCTATACAAGACGTGGTCCAAGGGTTCGGAGTCGGCTACGTAGATCATACCGGTGCCCTGCGGTCGAAATCGGCCCTTACAGCGATTAAGTGGTCGCGGGGAGAACATCCTGGTTGCGTTGCTGTCGTGGCGTCGGTCTACTGGGTTGGATTCGAACCCGCGGTTGGAAAGAGGTCCTTGGCAAGGTTGGGGCAGGGGGAGGCCCCATGTTGGCACGTCAACAAGCCCCTCTCTGAATGCCTTCTTGGTGGTTACGGAGAGACGAAGGATTTGGCGGTCATGGGAATGTTGTTTATTGAGTCGAGAAAAAAGTAGTGCTGGCCTTCACTTTTGTTGTAGACGACGATCCCCACACTACCTGGACCTCCCTATTCAGGTGTCTGTTGAGCATCCTGCCATGGTTTAGAAAAGGACCTCTGTATTTGATTCCGGATCACACAAGAAACACATTATATTACAGTTCATACGTTACGCCAATAACTACATGTATTCAATGGCCGCATGAAATAGACCACCAATTGCGGAATTGTGTACAAACAGAGGCCTCCGGCTGCTGTAGCTGTTCGCCCTGGATAGACGGATGGAGGACGTCTGTTTGTACAAGTTTTGTCATCATTATGTAATGGTTTTCGGTTCGCCCTCTCCATACCGTTGAAGGTTCGTCGGAGCTCTTCATTTACACTGTGGGGAGATTGACCGCTGGACGAAACGAGGAGGAATCGAATCCAGAAGGCAGGGAATGTCGGGAATTCTTTTCATTTCCCTACATCATCGTCGACCATTAGTGTGCGAGGCGCTGCCGTTGGCTATTTTTATTGGTTCTGGTTGTCGTGTTTCAACCGACACGGACGAGACGGGACAACGACGCACGATGAAGCTGATGCTGATGGGGAACAATCCAATCCGGCAAATTCGGTGTGCGCGCCGTGTGGAACAAACGATTCCTGTCGGAATGAAGCAATCAAATCAATTCCGAAAGCGCCTTTGTAAATGAGTTTTTCTCTCGCGCGGAGTGGCCATTCAAGCGTGAGGGTATGCGATAAGATATACATTCAGGAGGTGAAGCGAATCGGTTTGTTTGGAACTTGAAGTTAAATGCTGTGCTGGAAAATCTGACTGAAAATGCGTGACGGCGTCAGTAAATTCTTAGGGTAAACAGGTATAATGCGCCCCCACGGGGCAAAACGCCCCCCTTCAATTTCCAAGGAATTCGAAATAATGAATGGATAAAATCATTGTATAAGGCTTCATATTCATAAGACTAGTCTACTATGCCAATTTTGTGGCTGCTGTACCCGTTAAAACAAAGATACAACAAGAAATTGAAATCGCACATATTTGTTGTAATTATCGATGTGTTTAAATTAAGCACTAGCACGCGCCAATAAAGCAAAACCAATGCAATTAGCTGTTGTCTACTAAATTATAAAGTAAAATAACCTACCTCTGCAGTTAAAATAAGATAATTATAATAAAATTTCGTAATTAATAAGTTTTTTCATAGTCACACTCAAACGGGCAATATGCCCCACCATCAGCTGGATAATATGGCTCACAGCCAATGCACTGCATCAGCTGATCGCAGTTCCGATATTTGACGTTTGTCCGACTCGGATTCACTCGGTAGGTGCATATAACCCCGTTGTTATGGAGCGTAATGCCCCGCTACAGAGGGGCATACTAGCCCGTTGTTGCGGATCATATTATACCTTAGCTGGGGCGTTTAGCCCCGACACTTTTGTGAGTTTATGATTTTGTTGATTTCAGAAAACACGTTATTACGGAATAAATGCTGTAATTTCGTGCAAAAGGTTATTATTGGATAAAAGCTAATACTTTGCTCAATCAATAAATGCATTGATTGAGTAAAATACGGTGACGAGTGCTAAGTTATTTCCATTTTTCCTTAGGGGGGGCATATTATACCTGTTTACCCTATCTACAGGAATGGTGACAACTTACGCCTCCCAGGATCTCATCATCTCCATAGGCATGGCTGCTTGTTAAACCTTCTTCCTACACAGCTTCTCTTATCGTTATACCTGAAGATCATCATAGCAGATGGAAGAGCAAAGCGAGCACGTTCTTTTCTTTTTGCTTCTTTGACATGATCGTCGGCAGAAGCTTTCGTGCCACAAGCTTAATATTGAAAGGTGGAAGCAGTATTTCGACAAACATCTAAATGGAATAAGCACGAAGAAACAAGAAATCAGGATAAATTTCAAATGAATATGGCGTTCAAGTAACATGCCCTGCCCACCGCATCATTCTGGAACCGGTAATCGTCCAGCGTAATGGTAAACAGTGTTTCATAGACCTTATTCCCGAATTAGTATTAAAGTGAGTCAAAAGAGCTTGCGATTTACTCTACTCACTTTTACTGTACACATACCCTTATTTGAAGCAACGCTTGCCGAAACGACGATCAGTTTGACGGCTATATTATCCAAATCGAAGTTGTTTGTTCCAGCTGACGGCTGTCAGGAGTTGGTATTGGCGACCACATAGGATAGAGAAGAGCTGAGCGATTCCAAGCAACAGCATCAAAATTAAGGAAAATTTTTAATTCATGATTTTCTATTGAACTGAAACTTTGCACAGTTTTTCAGTTCCATCTAAATCGCCATTTTTCGATATCAAATTTTTATTTAGAGCCACGACTAACTTTTCAAAAGGGTGTATGTGAAAATGGTTCAAAAATATTCAAAAATATGCACAGCAAAAACGGATTGTTCGATTGTTATGAATTTTTCAGCAAAGTTAGATAGCTAAATGGTGATTTCTAAGAAAATATACACTGTGAAAAAAAAATCTATTTTATCATTGAAAAACATCATTTTTGTCACAAAAACTCAAATATCTCAAAACCCTATCTTTTTACCAACTTGAATTTTTTAGGGAAAACGGTCCATTGTATTAGCAATCTACCATAAAAATTTGGTGATGGTAAACTAATAAACAAAAAAGTTATAACATTTCAAAAATTTCACAATTTTTACATTTAGTAAAAAAAATTTTTCTGTGTAAATTATTTCGGCCGGAAATCGCGATTTGATGCTGATTTTATTGTTCAGCAAAGTTAGATAACTAAATGGCGATTCCTAAGAAAATATACACTGTGAAAAAAATCTTTTTTAACATTAAAAAATATCATTTTTGTCACAAAAACTCAAATATCTCAAAACCCTATCTTTTTACCAACGTAATTTTTTTAGAGAAAACGGTCCATTGTATTAGCAATCTACCATGAAAATAAACAAAAAAGTTATGACAATTCAAACATTTCACAATTTTCACATTTAGTAATAATTTTTTTTAGTGTAAAATATTTCGGCCGGAAATTGAAGTTTGATGCTGATTTTATTGTTAATGGCCTTGCGTGAGTAAAACAAGTTGTTTTTATTATATATTATATATACATATAATATACTATGTACCGTAATGTTCCGATTTTATCACGCCCTCCGCGCATTAGTCGTTTGTTCATTAATTTGCTGTTACATTTGAGGACAAGTGTTTTCCCTCTTCTTCAAGATGAATGTTGAAAGCGTGTTTTGCAACGTTAAAAATATTGAAATGGGTATAGATGTTGAAGAATATTACAGGGCATTTTTGAAAAGGGGCGTAATTAAATTGTTTAAACAGATGTCGCTGATGGCAATTTCTCAGTTGTTGTCGTTTTCGAACTTCCTGCGCCCTGCTTTACCGATGATATACAGATGGCTCGTTTGTCAAATTCTAGACGGCAGGACGTGCAAATGCGTAATTTTGTACACAATGTGGACATTTGGGCATAACCAGTCTCTTTCAGTTTATCTATGGTGCTTTCGGTGAGATTTCGTAACTCTTTTGAACATTTTTTTTCATCAAACGGTCTACAAGAGAGCGTTGAGTTGAAGACCTTTGAGAAAGCGACTGTTCATCTTGTTCGTTAGATTATAATAAACAAAATCACTTATTAATTTTAACTTACTTGTTTGGTGTTGGTGGCTGAAGAAAAAAAATACTATACAATTTTTAATATTCATAGCGGTAGTATTTTTTTGTTTTTTTCGTGAGCATTGTCAGGTATGTATACAGACAAACAAACGTAACACTGGCGAAATTTTCATTGACCACGCCTTCAACGATCATTTTGAATCTTGGTTGTGGCTTTCATAACAAGAAGAGCGCCCATCGTTTTTCTTTGCGTTTGACGTTTCACACTAGCGCCTTCTGATGACGATATTGCACAACGCAGTGTTTCGTGAAACATTTCCACCAGGTGGTGATAGTGTGAACTGGGCGATGAATTTTCACTAAAATTGTTCTAGGCGTTTCGTCTGTTTGTCTGTGGTATGTACCTCTTATGCATTTGTTGTTGTTGAAGTTACTCGCATTCTTCCGATCATAAAGTCTGTTCTCTACACACTTAATTTTGATTACCGAGTTCGGTAATTTTTTGACGAGATTAAAACTGCTGAGCACCGAACTCGTTCAGCAAAAATGCATTGTTTACCTTTTCCATACGATTTTGACAGTTGTTTTACTGAGCCTCAGTAAAATCGATTACCGAAACTACCGAGATCGTACTGCTGTTATAATCTCGTCAAAAAAGTACCGAACAAACAATTCAGAAATAAGTGTGTAAGAGGGATTTTTTTTGCGGATAAACTAGACGTATACGCGTATAAAAAAACTTTTATTATACAGCTTTTGTCTTAAAAATAAATTCAATTCCATTTTTCTTATAATCAACAGCTTTTCAACACTATCAAGGGATTTTTTCACCAGTCACGTACAATAAAAAGTATGACAATCTCAATATTTTTGATCACAACACTGGATCGCGTCTAAGTTTCAAATAGATACTATAGTAATTACGAATAATCAAACTAAAGTATCATGAAAACAATTTGTTTAATTCAGGCGGTAGCCTTTACAATAAAATCAGCATCAAAATATAATTCTCGAAATAATTTACACAGAAAAAAAAATTTTTTTGTTACTAAATGTAAAAATTGTGAAATGTTTGAAATGTCATAACTTTTTTGTTTATCAGTTTACCATCACCAAAATTTTATGGTAGATAGCTGATATAATGGGCCATTTCCCCTAAAAAATTGAAGTTGGTAAAAAGATAGTGTTTCGTCCAGCGGTTGACTAGGCCCCACGTTGTGTTTAATTTCCCGGAGGAATGATGATGACGAACTACGGTTGACTACAGTTTTATTGGCGCACCACAGAGAGGCAGTGCTCCTGCTCTGTGGTGGTATATTGCTTACAACTAAAGATACATGAAATGAGCTGCCGCTTTTATAGGCGGCAGCGATAGTACGGACAATTGATAAATGTGTGCACAAAAGTGTGATGCGCTAAAGGCTAGCAACACGCAGCCCAGTTTGACTGCTACAATAGTCATCTGGCTGCTTGCTGCTAGCAGTGTAATGAAAGGGACGCAAAACTAGCAGAATTGAATGTACCGCTGCGCTGCTGCTGCTACTGAGGGCGCCTAGATAACGCCGTTCATGTGCTGCGCCAACATACTCCCGCCCGAAAACGCACGTTTTCAATTATCTTTTGCGCCGGCCAGGCTGACGACGACGTTTCATCTGGCGCTGTAGGTACGATCGGGATCGGCTGGTTGCAATCGGGATGCGATCGCTGCTCTGGTTCGCTGTCCGATGTAGGTAGGTCCGGCTGTGGTCGAAGATGATTCGCTCTTCGATGACGATGTGCGTAGTCGACCAGGTATTGGGTTTCTCATTAATGTTTAGACTACTGTGATAATTTGAGAATCCACTGAATCATCATTTTCCAGCGAAATTTCACACTAATCAAGCCTGTTTTGTTTACCTGTTGTGCATCCGACGCCCCTGTCTTGAACTCAACCGAACTTGTGCATGCCAGCCACTGCGAAATCGTGTGCGAAATTCGACTGTGATGATAATGAATTTCGGCCGAGTCTAAATGGGTGCAAATGTCGCAATAGTTTTTTCGCTTCTCGTTTTCGTTCGCCTATTTCGGTTGGATCAGCTGGAACGTTTGCATTCGAACGGGATGATGGGATGGAATTGATTCACTTCGCACTGGTTTGGTTTGTGACGACGACGGTTGGGTTTGATTGATGGCGCTTCGGCCGGGTGGTGGACGCTGGGGGTCCGACAATGAACGATTCGGCAGGGCGATGATGCGCTCGCGACCTGCAGGAGGACTCTCGAAGTCCGACGTGGATGATTCGACAGGCGGCGATGGTACGCTCGCGGCCTGCAGTGGACGCTGGGGTCCCAAAGGGTGGACGCTCGGGGTCCGACGGGTGACAATTCGGCAGGGCGATGGTGCGCTCGCGGCCTGCAGTTGGACGCTGGGTCCCATGGATGGACGCTCGTGGTCCGACGGTGGATTCGGTAGGGCGATGGTACGCTCGCGGCCTACAGTGGACGCAGAGGTCCAATGATCGATAGCTTGGCAGGGCGATGATACGCTCGCGGCCTGCAGGTGGACTCTCGGGGTCCGACGGGTGGACGGCAATGGTCCGGCAAGGGGACGCTACGGTCCGGCGGGTGGACGCTACGGTCCAAACGAGTGGATGCTAGGATCCAGTGGGCGACAGCTCGGCCCTTGGTGAGTTGTCGGGTGGCGTAGGCAATTCGTAGTCCGTCCGATGGTCCTCCGGGGTGTCCTTCATCCTGGTCACGGCACCAATGTTTCGTCCAGCGGTTGACTAGGCCCCACGTTGTGTTTAATTTCCCGGAGGAATGATGATGACGAACTACGGTTGACTACAGTTTTATTGGCGCACCACAGAGAGGCAGTGCTCCTGCTCTGTGGTGGTATATTGCTTACAACTAAAGATACATGAAATGAGCTGCCGCTTTTATAGGCGGCAGCGATAGTACGGACAATTGATAAATGTGTGCACAAAAGTGTGATGCGCTAAAGGCTAGCAACACGCAGCCCAGTTTGACTGCTACAATAGTCATCTGGCTGCTTGCTGCTAGCAGTGTAATGAAAGGGACGCAAAACTAGCAGAATTGAATGTACCGCTGCGCTGCTGCTGCTACTGAGGGCGCCTAGATAACGCCGTTCATGTGCTGCGCCAACAGATAGGGTTTTGAGATATTTGAGTTTTTGTGACAAATATCATATTTTTTCAAAGTAGAAAAAGAAATTTTTTACAGTGTATATTTTCTAAGGAATCATCATTTAGTTATCTAACTTTGCTGAAAAATTTATAACAATCGAACAATCCGTTTTTGCTGTACAGCTTTTAGAATATTTTAGAACTATTTTCGCATACACCCTTTTGAAAAGTTAGTCGTGAGTGAATATGAAGGTTTAATATCAAAAAATGGCGATTTATATGAAATTGAAAAACTGTGCAAAGTTTCAGATATTTTTGAAATGGTCGCTCAGGATCGACTGACATGACTCCGTGGAATTCCTCAGCTGTCTATCTGCCTGCCTTCCATTCCATCCTATCCACCAACGTTTCAAGCTCGGGCAAAGGATGAGCCAGGAGATACTTGGCAACCAGCGCCGTTGAAACATTTTAATTATCTCAACTCACTGCGTGGCATCTGCCTGCATGACCATGACCGACCAAGTTCCTCTGAAGTCTCCCTCCAGTTCAGCACATTAATACAGCAGACCTCTTACCCATGGCACCGCAGCACCCAACCCCCCCCCCTCGGGTGGGAGTCCGCGTTCGCGTGTTTTCAGATTTTCTCGTGTTTGTAATTAAATTTTTCCCCTTACGTTCGTTCGTCGCGATGTGCTCCGGTGCTGGAATTTTCCATGCTGCTGCTACATATTCCTCCCACGTCGTATCGGTCCGAAGAGCAAGAGGCTGTGATTCAGCGAAAAAAAAAACGAAGCAGTAAAAGGATGTTCAGGGTGGTTGGACCGGACTGGAAACATTCTATACTCTCATTGGGATTTTGCAGAGATTCTGAATATGCAGATTGGAAGGAGGAGAGGGAATTCAATTACCAACGAGATGGGTGTTTGTGTTGGATTTTTCCTACTTTCAATATGAATTAAGGTTTGCAAGTGGGAAAATCCCAAACATCAAATCAAATTGGTTTCATCGAATGAATGGGACATATTGGATTAATTTGAACGTCTGGGTTTTGCCCGACCAAACCAAAGGATGCAATAAATTAAATCCACTTAGAGTAATGATATCAGTATTGCATTCGTAGAAAGTGATAACGTGACGAACAACATTCAGTAGAGTGCGACCAGAAGCAAAAGGTTACATGTTACTGTAACTCATTTTCCATTCATCCCGTTTAAAGGTCGGATCATTGATCCGAATAATTTAACTGAAGTAATATTATTTCCAAAGAACACAATTTTGCTTCTGCTCCACTCTGATATAATCAATTAGGGTTCAAAACATCGGTTACTCTTTCTCTTTTCTTTTTTTCCGAGAGGTTGTGGTATACCTGAAATCCTTGGCTCTGCTCGTGGACTTAAAGCTGTGGGTTTTGGTCTGAATGCCTTCGGAGCAAGTTTGATAAGAAATGGCTGTCTTTGTGGAATACCTGAAAAGAAAAAAAATGAGACAATTTGTTAGCATTGCAATTTTAGTAGACATCAGTTCTTATCTTTCAATATGGGAAATTCTATGACTCTCATGAGTACTTTGGACCGTTTTGGCGAATACCTCCTGCAACAGATAAGTAAATTCGAGAGGGTAAGCGAATTACCCCGAGAGAGTAAGCTGACAGCGAATTCCCTCGAGAGGGTAAGCCGCAACAGATAAGTAAATTACCCCTGATGGGGTAAGCGAATTCCCCTGAGAGAGTAAGATAACAGCGAATTCCCCCGAAAGGGTAAGCTGCAATTGATAAGTAAATTCGAATGAGTGAGAAAGCGACTTCCCTCGAGAGGGTAAGTTGCAACAGATAAGTAAATTCCCCTGGGAGGGTAAGCGAATTATCCCGAGAGGGTAAGCTGACAGCGAATTCCCTCGAGAGGGTAAGCTACAACTGACAAGTAAATTCCCCTGACAGTGTAAGTGAATTCCCCCGAGAGGGTTAGCTAACAGCGAATTTCCCCGAAAGGGTAAGTTGCAACAGATAAGTAAATTCCCCTAAGGGAGTAAGCGAATTACCCCGAGAGAGTAAGCTAACAGCGAATTCCCCCGAAAGGGTATGCTGCAATTGATAAGTAAATTCCCCTAAGCGACTTTCCTCGAAAGGATAAGTTGCAACAGATTAGTAAATTCGAGAGAGTAAGCGAATTTTCTCGAGAGAGTAAGCTGACAGCGAATCCCCTCGAGAGGGTAAGATGCAACAGATTAGTAAATTACCCCTGATAGGGTAAGCGAATTCCCCGGAGAGGGTAAACTGCAACTGATAAGTATATTCCCCTGAGTGGAGAAGCGACATTCCTCGAGAGGGTAAGCTAACAGCCAATTCCTCCCAGGAGAGTAAGCTGCATGATAAGTAAATTCCCCTGAGAGAGTGAGCTAATAGCAAATTTATATGAGAAGATAAGTGAACTCCCCCTAGAGGGTAAGGCAACAAAACATCTATCGAGAGGATGAAGATGATGAAGGATGAAGATGGAGGATAAAGGATAATTATGGAAATAGGACGGGTATAGGGGGTCTCCTGTTAGCCTAGTGGTTAAGGCTTTGGATCGCCAATCCGGAGACGGCGGGATCGATTCCCATTCCGGTCGGGAAAATTTTCGACTCCTTGGGCATAGTGTATCATTGTCCTTGCCTCACAATATACAAGTTTATGCAATGTCAGACAAAGAAAGCCCTTCAATTAATAACTGTTGGAAGCGCTAAAAAAGCACTAAGTTGAAGCGAGGCAGGCCAAGTCCCAGTGGGGACGTAGAGCCACAATGAAGAGGAAGAAGATGGATATAGGACGACGAAGTATGAAGGAAGATTAAAAATGAAGGATGATGAATGGTAAGGATGGAGGATGTTGAATGATGATGAAGAATGAAGAATGATAAGGATTAAGAATAATGAATAATGAAGAATGAATGGATGATGGTGGTGATGATGATTACACAAGTTTACAAATTAAAACGAAAGTCGTGAACTTCTATCAACGACCAAAATTTTTGAAGCACAATTTAGTGCTGATTTCGAAACCGACCTTCAAAAAATTTTAAGTAGAACAGTTTTTGAGTTTTAGCTTAATATCGAGTTTTGCAACTTTTCAAAATATGTAATTTATTAAAATTCAAATATATTGCGTTTTGTTCAACCAATTTTAAATCTTTTTCCATAATTTAAAAGTTGAATACAATACCATTCGATCATCTGAATACAGGTTTTGCGTCAGATTGATGAAATTCAAGATATTGGCGAGTTTTAGGGACGGTTTTTTTAAATTTTAGCAAAATTCCCAAAATTTTTTGAAGAAATGTATTTTTTTAATAACAAAAAAACAACTTAAAATTTCTTTCTCGACGTTTATTTGACATATCATTTGTAGGCAAGTTACAGTAAAAATTTCAGCTCAATTGGAGCATTGATTACGGAGAATGAGATGTTTGAAGTGAGCGACTTTGCTTAAAAATGGAACAAAAATCGATTTCAAATCATCAACCTTGTATGGAAAGTCGAAAAAAAATCCGCTCTACTGTAATTTTTTTCTTTCGCGTTCTCGAACTCAGGGCATGATTCTACACCAAAAATGATCATCAGCTTACCGAGTTTAAAAATGCTGTAAACTAGTGTTATTATAATGAAGGAGGAGGATGAATGATGGTCGTGATGATGTTGATGATTAAGGATGATGATGATGAAGGATGATGATTGAGATTATAATAATGATGAAGGATGAAGGGTGATGAAGGATGATGATGATGATGATGATGATGATGATGATGATGATTGTGATGATGTGATGGATCATAAAGCATGAAGGATGAAAGATGAAGAGTGAAGGCTGTAGGATTAAGGGTGAAGGATTATGAAGGATAATGGATGATGATGATGAATGAGAAATGATGATGATGATGATGATGAAGAATGAGGAGTTTTGATGATGATTAAGGATGATGATGATGAAGGATGAAGGATGATGATTGAAACAATGATAATAAAAGGATGAAGGGTGATGAAGAGTGATGAAGGATGTTGAAGGATGATGATGATGATGATGATGATGATGATGGTGATTATGATGGATCATAAAGCATGAAGGATGAAAAATGATAAAGAATGAAGGATAAAGGTTCACCCTCAATGATGAATGATAATGGAAGATGATGAAGGATGAGGAATGATGATGATGATGAAGGATGATAGATGATGAAAGATGATTAAAGGATTAAGGACGATGAAGAATGATGATGATGAAGGAGGATGAAAGATGAAGGATCTTGAAGGATAAGGAATGACGAAGGATAAAGGATGATGATGACGAAAGATGGAGGATATATGATGATACTAAGGATAATGATGATGAAGGATAAAGGATGATTATGATGATAATGATGACGAGAGACGATGAAGAGTGATGATGGGGAAGGATGATAAAAGATTAAGGATCGTGAAGAATGAGGAGGGATGAAGGATGATGACGATTACGACGAAGGCTAGAGGATGATGATGATGATGATGAAGAATGATGATGATGAAATATAATAATGATATTGTTTGATTAAAAGAGTATATAAATTTTAAATAGTATATAAATTGATTTCGGCTTTCAGTCGAAGAAAAGCGTTGATTTTCTTATCTCATCTCATGGCGATGAGATAAGAAAATCAACGCTTTTCTTTAACTGAAAGCCGAAATCCCCGAGAAACAAGTCAACTTCCCAGTCGAACCTCTACAAATATATAAATAGAGTCTCAATTATTAGATTTTTTCTGTTAGCTTGAGCTTCATTGACAAAGAAAAGTAGGATAGGGAGAGAATGTAGGGAATAAGTGAGTCACTACATTCAATTTTCTCCCACACATATCCACCTCTGCCATTCCCTACAGCCAACTCTCCATCGATCTACCTACTATTCCTATGCATTACTCACACGAGTCTTAAGGACAGTAGGTAGCCACGAATGGATGTTTCCCATCTTTCCATGAGGTCTTAGGGGCGATTAAAGGGGCGTCAATGTTGTCTTAAGGGGTTTCAGGGAGTTCTAAGTGACTCCAGGGCGGCTCAGAGGTACTTCAAAGGGGTCTCAGAGTTGTTTTAAAGGATCTGAGGAGAGTTCCGCGGCAAGGAGTCCAGGGTTCCAAGGCAGTTTCGGAGAATCTCAGGGGCGTTTCAGGCTGTTTCAAGGGATACCAGGAGACCTCAGGCGTTTCTGTGGGTACCAGAAGATTTAAGGGGCGTTTAAGGGGTCTTAGGAAGTCTCAGGACGTTGCAGGTGGTCTCGAGAACACAACAGGAGCGTTTAAGGGAGTCCCAGAGGCATTTCAGGAGCTTCTGGAGTGTCAGTCGGTCTCATGGGCGTTTCAGAGGGTCGCAGGGGGCCTCAGGAGGGTTCCACGAGTCTCAGGATCATTTCAGAATTCAGATGGTCACAGAAAGTTCCAGAGAGATAACTGCAGGTATTAGGAGCATTTCAGGGGGTCATAGCGAGCTCTATGGGGTCTCAGGAGGTTTCAAAGGGTCTCAGAGGAATTCAGAGGAGCAGTGACGAGAATTGTCGGACAAAAGAGAAACAAAACAAGCAACAAGGAAGGCGCATGTAAGGGGAAAGTCGAATATCAATAATTTTTATATCGTTTCAGAGAGCGAGTAATGGTCCTTATGCCAAGGCTTGAGAGCCAGGATTCCAGAGCACATGGAGTGACATTAGCTTTTCCATAAAAGTAACTTCCAAATAAGCTGTATCCAAATCAATCTCAGTTTTCATGAAACGGTTGGTACACAGATAAAAATAATGAGATTTACACGTCATTTAAACTTACTCTTATGATGGATTACACGATATATCATGTAAATTTGTGCTATATGTCATGTAAACACTCAGAGTGATTCTGAATTACATGATATATAATGGAAGTTTACATGATATTTTATGACTTTTACATGATATGTCATGTAAACTTTTGTGATATCCCACGCTCCAACCATGTGCATCAAATGGCACAGAATTTTACACTCTTTTTTTTATCTGTGTACGAGATGTCCCTGTTCTATGGTTTTATGTGGACGGTTAACTGCTCGAGGGTTAATAATGACAAGAAAAATGGTAGAAGTAGTCGATTCTATCATTTTCCAAGATACTTTCAATAGATGGCAATGTATGTGTAGGCTATACTAGATCAAAAAAAGAGTGTAAAATTCTGTGACATATAATGCACATGATTGGAGTGTGGGATATCACAAAAGTTTACATGGCATATCATGTAAAAGTCATAAAATATCATGTAAACTTCCATTATATGTCATGTAATTCAGCATGACTCTGTGTGTTTACATGACATACAACACAAACTTACACGATATATCATGTAAACCATCATAAAAGTAAGTTTACATGACTAAACTGAAGTTCACATGACGTGTAATTCTCATTATTTTTATCTGTGTAGGCAATAATCGATTACAGTGAGGTCGCCATTCACCGCTCATGCTCCATTTACCACTCGTTTCATACGTATGAAGCGAGAGGTGAATGGAGCATGAGCGGTGAATGGTGACATCACGGTATTACTAATCCAAAATCGAAACTGTTTAAAGGTAGATCTTTTACTGTGTTGCAGTGTTAACCGACTCGAAGTTAGCCCTCGAAAATCGCAATGCAAAGCCTAAACATCTCTAAACTGGTGAACGATCTTTGTCCTATTTTGGCATTTTGTGGATTGTCGCAACAAATGCACTATCATTATTATTGCGTGATGGTTGAAATTTGATTCAGTGGACAGGATCATCCAGAGAGTTTCAAGGGGTTTCAGGAGCATTTCAAGATATCCCAAAAGGTTTTATGGGGTACCTGTAGTATTTTTTTTTTCAATTTATAATCATGTGTATTTTATTTAATTGCTTATTCTATATTCTGGTATCTGGAAGTCTCAGGGGCGTTTCAGGGGGTCTCAGGGAGCACCTACCAGCAGGTTTCAAGAAGTCTAACGGGCTTCAGAGGGGTTCCAAGGGGTCTCTGGGGCACTTCATAATATTGAAATGCTCATGAAATCCCCGTTATCACCTTGGCGCAATACAGCAACAACCAACCCCCGGACGTCCTTGAACTCCTGAGACCTATCTAGAAAAGCCTTTGAAACCCCTGAAATATCCTTAAACGCCCCTGATACCTCAATAATCCCATTGAAACATTTGTGGAGCTTCGTGGCCAGAGTATCTGTACGCACAAATCTCAATACGAGATTGAGAAACGTTGGCTGTGAGCACACGAAAATTCCTTGAGCTTGAGACTCGCGATGTTGGTGCACATCACATTAGCATTGCGAGTCTCAATGAGACGTCTCAATGAGATAGGCTTGAGATCACCTGTCAGTACCAAAAACCATTGAGTAAAAAATATTCCTGGAGAAAAGCCTGGAGATTCGTAACTGAGACTGAATCCTATAGGTTATGTTATTTGTACTAATCTGTTATTGTATTTTGCAGTTTCATGCGCAGTTGATGTACGCTGAGTAATGAGAGGCTTCCCAAGTTCCCAAGTAATTTGGAAGTTCATTTCTTGAAGTATTTGCACAGAACCAGCTGTAATCTGAAATTACTGATGACGTGGACATGACCGGGGTTAGATTAATTGAATTTACTTATTCTATTTTCCATCAATATTCAGTTTAATGTTCCTTAAATGTACTGTACTCAAAATGCAATATACTTTTAGAATAGACGTGGACTATTCCAATAAATCTGTTACGACAATTTTATTCTTCAGAGTGTGGAAGAGTTTTGACACCCTTATAAATGCCTAAATTTGTTGCTATTTATGCATTTTCATGGATTCCGGAAGTCAACCTAGACATTACAGTTTCAATTGTGGACTAGCGTCATTCAAATACTCAGGGCATTGTGAGTACTACGAAGTGAGAATTCAATTTTCAACTTT
Source organism: Aedes albopictus (assembly GCF_035046485.1). Lineage (NCBI taxonomy): Eukaryota > Metazoa > Arthropoda > Insecta > Diptera > Culicidae > Aedes > Aedes albopictus. The sequence goes on along the minus strand of NC_085138.1, from coordinate 404,872,771 downwards.
CGAAAAACCCTGAAAGGCTGTTCTATTGGGCCGGGGCTCGACCAATGATACGGTCAATAAGAACAACCTCATAAGTTCGACGGAAACAAAATCAATGACCAGGACACGGTCAAGCATCAGCCCGTTCGTGACCCACTGAAGTGGGAATGTAGTCAATTCAATTCCCGGCACTTGAATTTAGCCCATCTTCATCCTGAGAAAGAAGCACACAAATTACAGTTACAGGTTCAGTCTAACGAACTTCAGATGTTATTAGGTTCTATTAGGCTCATTGAGACGAGTCTCATGTGACGTCTCATGAGACTCGCACATTAGATATTTTTTGCGCGTACTATGATCTCATTGCTCCTAAAAAGGTTTGAGACACATTTCAAATTAGCGCATGGCACACTGTCTCATCCATGTATACATGAGAAATCAGACACTCTGTTCGTGGCCGTGCGGATAACGTCACCAAGCGTATAACCATACCATGCCATGGGGTGAGGGTTCGAATCCCGCTCCGAGTGATGAAACTTTTTGCAACCAAAAAAAAACTGCGCTGCGTGACTCTTTTGTAACATTTGTGCTGCTTGAGTGGTTTCACAGGTTTCGCTGAAATTTTACACATCTCGTTTGGGACCTACATGGAATCTTAAAAAGTCGACTAGAGCGATAGGGGTCTCCAGTTAGCCTAGTGGTTAGGGCTATGGATCGCCAATCCGGAGACGGCGGGATCGATTCCCGTACCAGTCGGGAAAATTTTCTCGACTCCCTGGGCATAGTGTATCGTTGTACTTGCCTCATAATATCATAATATCATATTTTCATGCAATGGCAGGCAAAGAAAGCCCTTCAATTAATAACTGTGGAAGTGCTCAAAGAACACTAAGTTGAAGCGAGGCAGGCCAAGTCCCTGTGGGGACGTAGAGCCATAAAGAAGAAGAAGAAGAAGCGGTTTTTTTTTCATGCGAGCGTGTCCTATGCTTCTGTACATATTCCCTTTTACTCCCAATCCATAATTCACCAAAAATTGACCTGCTATAACGACGTGAAACCGAGACTACAAAGCGATGTGCACACACTCTCATCCTATTAGAGACGAATGCTCCGTTTCATTTTCTTGGAATTCCCAGCTCGGCTCCAAAGCCGACGCTTATTTTAATGAGCATCATTCTTGGAATTTCGGATCCCATCCCGACTAGGCGATCATAACAAAATTATATCATAATATGTTATTATGTTACACAGATTTTTTCTAACATAGGCAGTTATAATTTAGATGCAGGATGTTGTTAAAATAACAAAAATTCTAACTAAAAATCATAAGGGTTCTAACAAAAGTGTATCAGAGTTTGTTACGAATACATAAAAAATATATCAAGCCCTGTTCTAAGTTTTTGATAAAATATATCAAAATTATAATACAGTTTGATATTTTCAATTAGGGTAAAAATCAAATAGGGTAAAAACTAAATTTGTTTACTCATTTTTGGGCAATTACTTTAAGTGTGTTATTCTATTTTTAGAAAATAATAGGTCACATAAAAAAACTTTCGAGTTCATTATAAAACTTACAAACATGGACGGGATTTGAACCACCAATCCTGCCATCATAAATTTTCAGTCGCCTTCGCCAATGAGGCTATCACAGCACTTGAAGTGAGGGACGAAAGAAGCTTTACTGGTTCTACGTATTGCCAGTTTCCCTATTCCCCCATCTCTTGTTTGTCAGTCGCAGGACAAAAATAGACAGAGATTTGAATGCAAGATCAAACAATGAACCTCTCTCTCTTACCAACAGCGCTATCACGGTGCGCAGACATGCGCACTGAAACACTAATAACAGTGGTGGCGTTCGCATGGCCCGTCGTCGGCTATTTCCAAAGCAAAAAGAACGGCGAAAAAGTTGCTAGCCGACTATTTATGATTGAGCTTCGTCATGGGGTGCGTTTTGGCGGCGACAAAGATTCTTTCCGGACGGAGATGATTTTTATTTTATTTTTTGTTTTGTTCGCGCTGCGAGAACGGCGATTATACACGTACCTACGTGAGCGAAGGTAAAATGTGGCTTTGTTTTAATAATTAATAATAATTAAAAAATTATTGATCACAATTATATCATATGCCGATATGATTACTTCTGCAGATGCTGTTTAGTTTTATTCTGTTTTAGATTATTTTTAGTAATGAAAAAACATATTTATGATATAATGTCAAACAATATATGGTCGAATAATAATAGATCGATGGAAAAAAGTTATAATAGACAAATGCAATCATCAATTGAGCAGAATTGTCTGTATACATAGTTGACATTTTTATTGATTAGAATTATTTAGTAGGTACCACATTTGCTATCTCCACGCTCACAAACATTCATTACTTCATAATACTATGTAACATAGTCTGTTCGGTTCCTTTTTGACGTTATTATTAGAAATTAGAATAGCAGTACTGTTAAAATGACATGTAAATCCAACTATGTTTACTCAATTTTGAGATAAAAAAACTCATGTGCAGATGTATCACTTTTCGAAGCTAAAATTTTACTTAACCTTTAAGAATTAGGAATCGTAGAAAAGTGATAGGATTTTGGCACCGTAACGGGACTGGGATATTGAAAGAAGGAAATAAATACTTAGATAAACATATCTATAGCTATGATGCTATATTTAGCTTAGCTTAGACTGACTGCACACATCTATGGTTGCTATTCCGTGATTGAACCGAATCAATGACAGTTGCAAAATGAATCAACTGAATAATTGACTGGGAGTGGTCAATATTCTCACTGTGCACGCTTCAGAGACTCTCTTTAATGGTACAATAACGGCGCCGGCCACGTCCTTACAGTCAGGTTGGAAGAGGGAAGGAATATTAGTAACAACCTTTGTTAAGTGAAGGCCCGCGTTTACCGCTGCGGCTCCACCAAAGGCTGCAGGAAGGAGTGTTTGTTAGTAGGAAAGGTATCGTTGGGTCTGGATTCACTTTGATAAGTAATATGACCTTCGTGTCATGCTGGTTGCCGCGCTATTGTTTGCTTTACGCGGAAAGCAAACAATCGACCACCCGCATCAGGTGGTCGCTTAATATTTACTGCAAACGACGCGACAGAATATGCAATCTAACACGCTATTATTTGCTTCACTCGGAAAGCAAACAATCGATCACCCACGTCAGGTGGTCACTTAATATTTCGAATCGAACCGCAGAAGCTAGTCGCCAAATGACACGACCGAACATGCAAGCTGACGCACTATTGTTCACTTCATATGAGAAGCAAACAACTGATCACCCACGTCAGGTGATCGGTCAGTGTTGCTACAAAAGACGCGACACAACGAAATGCTCATTTTCGAATAGGGAAAAAGAAAAATCGAACGACCGAAGCAAAAGCGCGCGACACCGGCACCCGGACGAAATCCTATCACACACTCTGCCATTTTGGCGCACTACAATCCATAAACGACGGCACGCAAAGTTTACTCGACCGACGCACACGAATGATCGGAAATTTCTGGTGCTTGCTACTGCGGAACATCACCACCAGAAATGCCATTTTGGCGCACTACAATCCACACACGACGGCACGCGTAGTTTATTCGACCGACGCACACGATGATCGGAAATTTCTGGTGCTTGCTACTGCGGAGCATCATCACCAGAAATGCCATTTTGGCGCACTACAACCCACACACGACGGCACGCGTAGTTTATTCGACCGACGCACACGATGATCGGAAATTTCTCTATAGCTATGATGCTATATTTACCCAAAAACTCAAATTAAAGCAATGAATAAAATAAAATAAAAACGGAAGAGTCTGATGAAATTTCTAGAAACTGCATTGCCTTTATTTTTTACTTCATAATATGAAACAGCAGTCAATATACTAAATAAGGTATACTATATAATGGTTACATCTGCGATAATTTTTTTCCGATTTTGACAATTGTGATCTCATTTAATCCAGATTTATTTTTCCATCTAAAACAAATCCGACTGAACCGATCTGGTCATCGTGGATTAAGGAAACCCCGAATTGCCATACGCGTGGAATTTTCCATAGACCAACTGCAATAACATATCTGACCAGCCTAGGCCCAAAGTATTGACTCCAAAGTAATCATTACGAAGCATGTTTCACGAGAGACCATGTCTTTTCAATACGATAACTCCAACAATGGCGATATTAGAATAGTGGAGCTTAGAAGCAAAGGGGTGTAAGTTACAAAAACCCAATTTCGAGTAAATGAGCTTTGAAGTTTTTCACCAATTTTTCATCCCATTCAAAATGTATGGAGTTTCAATATCAACCCAATTTTCTCTGATTATTGTATTTTTTTTTCTAATCATTATAAAAATAATCTTTAAAATGTTCCTGAAAGCTTGAAATCTGAAGATTTTTTGATATGCTCAGCTCAAACTCGACAAAATGGTAACTTACACCTCTTTGCATCTGGGCCCCTCAATAGCATAAAAGCATGTTCCAGAAAATTTGGACTTTTGGTAATACCGCCTAACCAAATCGTTCTATTTGCATAACCAATCAATAAAAAAAGCTTTCTTGATCAAACGAGTCGAAGTTCACTTAAATCTGTTCAAAGTTGAACAAATATGAGTACTTTTCAGTTTTGAGGGGAGCCGGATGCGCTTCCGGCATTCTACGCAATAAAAAAACAAGCAAAACTGCAGCCCCTCAACAGCAATTGAATGTTTTTTCATATTTTTTTCAATTACATAGAATAAAGCTGTTTCCTTTAAAGCATTTTTTTTGATCTTTTACCTGCATCGCACCTTTTGCTCTACAAGCAATGAAAAAAAACGAATACAAAATCAAATTTCTCATTTTTTTTGTAATATAGCTAAAAACTAAAATTGTTTCCTATTCTGATATAATTATGTTATTTTTTCAACTGATCAATTTGTTCAGTTGCAAAAATAACAAAGTTTTAACAGAGTTTGTTCTGATTTATTTGTAACAAAACTAGTTACAAAAGATTATAATATATTTTGTTATAATTTAGTTTGAAAAAGTAATAAACAGTCCACGTCATAACAAAATTATAACATAATTTGTTAGTTATATCACATTAAGATATAATTATGATATATTCTTGTTATGTTCATCTAGTCGGGATCCGATAACATCCCCACCGCCCGCAGGACCCTGCTTTTATCCCCATGGATTCGGGAATGAATTTCCCGCTGAACAATGCGAGCACCATTAGTATGCATCCCACATACACACACGCAGATTGCGCCGCAACAAACGTTTATCCATCATCACATCAATTAGTGGAGGCCCGAAATTGATACGAGACGACACACAGTCATGACATTTCGCCGCACGATTGCATCCACAACAAATTCCACGTGAACATACCAATCTGGCCAACAACGACGCGACGAGGCAGCTGGGTGTGCGCGCGATGTGAAGCGGCGTGGCGTTCCATCGTCATTTCCATACATAACATAGCCGACCCGACCCACTCGCCATGCAAACATTCCTTGCCCAGGGTTTTGGATTCCCGTCATTCCACTCGTGGGGTTGGAGATGTGGGTTCTCGTTCCCTTTCCCTTTGTACGGTGTGTTTGGACGTAGCTGTTGCACATTTGATGAGTTTAATTAAAACTAATAAATTTTAATTAAAGCGCTCCATTGAAAATGATTTAACAGCTGCCAGTCATTAGTGTGGGTGATGGTCCGCCGATTGACAACCTGTCTTTGCTGATGATGGATTCGGGGTCAAATGGATTGTCACGATGGGCAGATATCACTGAAATCAGGTAGGGTATCACGCCACTTGGGCGGTGGCTTCTATATTCGTCTGTTTTCCACTATAACTCAGTCAATTTTGAACCAATTGACTTGAAATGTTGTACACGGGTAGATACTATACCTATCTCACCACATTCCAAAAGTTGTGTCAATTGGTTCAAATTTGACTGAGTTATAGTGGAAAACAGACGAATATAGAAGCCACCGCCCAAGTGGTGCGATTCCCTAGTTCTAATTCGCATCGTACTCTCCTGCCGTATGGACTACAAAGCTTTTTGATTACAGAAATTAAATATTACCTCAAACAATACAACTGTAGCACATTGAGTATTTGGACGGTATCGCAGCTGAACTCATCAAAATGGGCCCGGAAAAGTGCTTTCCCAGATCATCTTCCGTCGTGAAAGACGTAAAAGTAAATGAGTTCGTGGGAAGTTACCAAGCCAGCTTCATCGACGACCGGTCGACAACGGACCAGATCTTCACCGTACGGCAAATCCTCCAGAAATGCCGTGAATACCAGATCCCAACGCATTACCTCTTCATAGACTTCAAAGCGGCATACGACAGTATCGACCGCTCAGAGCTATGGAAAATCATGGACGAGAACAGCTTTCGCGGGAAGCTTACCAGACTGATAAGAGCAACGATGGACGGTGTGCAGAACAGCGTAAGGATTTCATGTGAACTATCCAGTTCATTCGAATCTCGACGGGAACTACGACAAGGTGATGGACTCTTCTGCCTACTATTCAACATCGCCCTGGAAGGTGTTATGCGACGAGCCGGGCTCAACAACCGGGGTAAGATCTTCACGACATCCGGTCAATTTGCCTGCTTTGCGGATGACATGGATATTATTGCTAGAACACTTGGAACGGTGGCAGAACTGTACACTCACCGAAATGTGAAGCAGCAAAGGTCAGACTGGTGGTGAATGCGGCTAAAACAAAGTACATGCTGGCAGGTGGGACTGAGCGAGACAGGACAAGTCTGGGCAGCAATGTTACGATAGACGGGGATACTTTCGAGGTGGTAGAAGAATTCACATCATCAGTGGAATTCGTGGCTCCGAAAGAAACTGCAGTCAAAAAAGATTCACCCAAGCACCAAATGTACCATGTAAATGACGCTAATAAGACCGGTGGTCCTCTACGGACACGGATCATACTCAAGGAGGACCTGCAAGCACTCGGAGTTTTCCAGCGACGCATACTAAGGACGATTTTCGGCGGAGGAAGTATAGGGATGAGTTTGGATGGCATGTCATTTCAACAGCTATCATTCACATCGTCCTGCAGCTACAGATGAGGTGGCGCGTGGACTCGGAGAATGGCTAGTGCAGACGCTCTACAAGAGATTGGTCCAAGGGTTCGGAGGTGGCTAAGTAGGTCAAACCGGTACCGAAATCGATCCTTACAGCGATTAAGTGGCCGCGGGGAGAACATCCAGGTGGCGCTGCTATTGAGGCGTTGGTCTTTTGGGTTGGATACGAGCCCACGGTTTAAAAGGGTTCCCGGCAAGGTCGGGGCAGGTGGAGCCCCATGTCGGCACGTCATTCTGTATGCTAGCTAATAGGGATAGGGACTTACTTTCGGAAAGGTCAAATCGCTCTGCACGCAGTATCAGTTCTTGATACTTGCTGTGCAGATTGGAAGCAGGCATGGTGTCGGCTCTGCCTGCCTTCCGAGGACCAAGGGAGTGGTGAGGACCACTCGAGAAGCTGACTAAGCGCCAGCATGTCACCTTGGTGGACTCCTAAAAGTGGGTCTTCGATGTTCATTGCTGCAAGGTACGCAACTAACCTTGAGGGTGCGATGTGCACTAGCCCCTCTCTGAAGCAATGCCTTCTTGGTATTTCCGGAGAGACAAAGGGTTTGATGGAGTGGGTCGAGGAAAGAGTAGTGCTGCTTTTCACTTTTGTTTTGTAGAAGATGGTCCTTAACCCCTAGGCATACATGTCTGTTGAGCAGATTATCCCCCATGGTTTAGAAGAAAAAAAAAGGTTGCTTTTGCGAGTTTACGAAATATATGGAGATCCAATCGGATCAATCACCGCCAAAATTCGAATGTTTAACTCAAAAGCGAAATGTGGTGCCTGTCAGCAGAGACCACACAGAAGCTACACAGGTTTCCATCAACCGATATCTGGGGTTTATAATTCGGGCCTGGTGGCCTCACAACTGGATCTTGAATTTTCAGCTCCATCGACGATACCTTTAGAAACCTATATCAACAGAAATTCTAGAACGTAACTGGAGGTGCATTGGTCACACGCAAGCGGTGCATTGGAATCCAGCAGGACATCGCAGCAGAGGCAGACACAGGGACTCGTGGCGACGAAGCCTTAATAAGGAAATCAAGGAAGTCGGTAAGAATATGATCTGGGCCGAGGTCAAGGTTCAAGCGTGCAGCCGCCCAGAATAATGATCTTCCACGTTGGCCCAGAGGTGCTCGCTTAGGATATATGAGTGAGTGAGTGATAAAAAGAGGATTTTTTTTACATAAACGATGGGGACTTCAACTGGAATTTAGTATCACGTGGGTTTCGGCTTCTCAGTCATGAATTATGCGTCGACTACGTAGGCGAAGATAACAAAGCAACGCAAAATTTATGACTGAGAAGCCGAAACCCACGTGTTTTTTACATAAATTTAGTCAAGACGTTGACCAATGAATCTAGTTAGCGAGAATAGGTCTTAGTCCTGGGCATTTGAAATACGGCAGGGATGTTTGCGGAAAGCATCCAGAGAACCCCAGAAAGAGGACCCGAAAAAGCATCTGGGGCGTTTTAGAGGGTTATTTCAAGGGGTTTCAGGGGCCTTACAAAGGCATTCCGTCAGATTGCGTTGGCGTTTTATTGGGATTATGGAAATTTCAGGGCTTTTCAATAGCATTAAGGATTTCTGTGCATTTCTAGAGGTTACAGGGACATTTCAATGTATTCCGGGGACTTTGAGGGCATTTCAATGGGATTATTGAGATGTCATTGGCGATTCAAGGCATTTCATCTGGAACTTCTTGAAATGCCTCGGACACCCCCTAAAACTCCCTCGGACCCCACGTAACGCACCTGAAACCCCCGTGGAGCCTCTGAAACGCTCCTGTACCCCTTGAAGCTCCCCTGAAATACCACTGAATCCACCATGTATCACCATGAAGTTGCTTCAGATCCTCTGAAACGTCCCTATGACTTCCTAAATCATCTCTGAGACACCCTAACACTATTGAGACCTCCTTGGGAGCTATCCATAAACCACGTGGTCATTTTTTGGGAGACTCTGTACACCCCCTTCCCCCCCCCCCCCCGCGAGGGCTTTCGTTCATAACAAAAAAAATTTTTTGGACCGTGGTCTTTGACCGAAACCCCATCCCCCCCCAACATGACCACGTGGTTTAAGGATGGCCCCTTAAACGCCCCTCAGACCTCCTGTTATCCCTGGAATGCTCATAAAACGCCCCTGAGACCTGCTGGAACTCCCATGAAACCTTCTGAGGCTCTCTGGAATCCCCCTAAGATCACTTGAAACGCCCCTGGTCACTCTGAAGCCCTCTGAGAGGGCTCTGACATGACCCTATAACTTAATTTTGCTTTCTCCTATATATAAAAGAGAATTTCAGGGATATTTCAAAAGGTGATTAGGAAAGTGTCCGTTAAGGAGATTTCAGGAGATTTAGGAATATTACAATGCGGATTTCAGGTTATTCAAGGGCTGTTTCTAGTGAGTCTGAAGGACAAGCTCACTAGAGTCCCAATTTGTGTCTAAAAATGTGTGCATGTGAGGTTCTGATGCAATGTTGAACTGGCATTCTGTAATTTTTGTCCTTAAAAATGGAGAATCCGGGGGGAGTTTTCTATGAATGCAAATTCAGGAAAGTTCAGGTTAGGTTTCAAGGTGGTTGGGAAATTTCAATAAATTTGAGTTCGCTTTAGTGGGGTATTTCGAAGGAATTACATGTGGTATCAGGCATATTTAAGGAGGGCTGCAGCAAGTTACAAAAGCTTTTAATTTGCCATTATATGGCTTTTAATTTGCCATTATATGGCCCTAAACATTTCTTACAATCCTCTTTCCCCCTCCTACTACTCCTATTTAAATCCCTTTTTAACTCCCTCATAACGATGATAAGATCTACAGTGATAGACATTCGTTAAGCCGAGGCCAAAAAAATTTCAAAAAAGTGTCAGGAACCTCATACAAAAGATTTTATGATAAAACTTTTTTATCGTAGTGATAGCATATTCAGTACTGTTTTATAAAACTGTGATACATCACACTTACATATGCACTGAAACAAAAACGAGGGTAAAAACCCTTCAAATGTCATTTTTTTGCCTAGACATTCGTTTAGCCGAGGTAAATGAAAAATTGGTTTTCAATAGATTTTTAACAACTTCGTGAGTATATTTCGAGGATATACCCCAAGGCATTTAGTTTATGACGTTTTAGCAAGATAATAGACCTTAAAAGTTTAAGTTTATTTCGTTTTAGTTTCAGTGTATATGTAAGTGTGATGTACATATCACATTTTTATTAAACAGTACTAGACATACTATCACTACGATAAAAAAGTTTTATCATAAAATCTTTTGTATGAGTTTCCTGTCACTTTTTTGAAAATTTTTTGGTCTTCGCTAAGCGGATGTCTATCACTGTATGACATTGCGTGCATGCGCGTGGTGTTTACAACCAAATGTATGGGAGAATGTAATGGAAGGTTGGCTCACGTTTTCACCGATATCACATTGTAGCGGTCTATGCTCATTTCAATATTTTGATGTTCTTTTTAACTTAACTAAAGTATCCTTTTTTATCATATTCTAGAGAATAATCAAGAAAAATGAAATTCCAGACTTCATGTAAATGATGGACTGGTTTCAGCGAGAATAACTCATCTGCGTTAAAAGAACATCAAAGCATACAGAAATATCCATAGTTCATGAGTTTAGAGAGTAATCCTCCACCAAACAGCCACCGTCTTAAATTTTGAGACGCCATCTTGGATGTTCTGGTGGTATTTTTTAACACCAGACAGCATCCCTAAAACAAATATACCCATATTGCATGGTTTAAGAGCCTAAAGCTCCATTAAACAACCACCATCTTTAATTTGGAGCCACCATCTTCTATTTAGAACGCCATCTTGGATATTCTGGCTGCCGTTTCTGGACTTCGGACCGGACATTTTCTACATATAAAAATATTCATATTTCGTTATTGTGGGGCACAACCCTCCATCAAACAGCCGCCATCTTGAATTTTGAGACGCCATCTTGGATATGCTTGTCGCCATTTTTTTAGTTCGGACATTTTCCCAACAAAAATATACGATATTCAAATATTGCGTGGATTATTTAAGGGCCTAAAACTTCTTTAACAGCCGCGATGTTGAACTTTGAGGCGCCATCTATGATTTTTGACCGCCATCGTGGATTGTTCGCCATTTTTTGGGATTCAGACATCTTTCATATGCCAAATATATATCCTTAGCGCATGCTTTAAGGTAAAACTCCATTAACTAGCCGCAATATTGAATTTTGAGGTACAATTTTGAAATTTAAGGCACCATATTGGATTTCAGACCGCCATCTTGAATATTCCGGTCACCATTTTTGGAGTCCAGACATCTTTTTCATACCAAATATACCAATGGTTTTAGAGGCTAAATTACAATAAACAGACGCCATCTTGAATTTTAAGGCGTAATTTAAGATTTTAGACTGCCGTTTTGAATATTCTGGTCGCCATTTTCTGGACTCCAGACATCTTCCCCATGGGGTCTCCAGTTAGCCTAGTGGTTAAAACTATGGAACGCCAATTCGGAGACGGCGGGTTCGATTCCCGTTCCAGTCGGTAAAATTTTTTCGACTCCCTGGACATAGAGTATCATTGTATTTGCCTCACAATATACAAATTCATGCAATGGCAGGCAAAGGAAGCCCTTCAATTAATAACTGTGGAAGTTTTCAAAGAACACTAAGTTGAAGAGAGGCAGGCCAAGTCCCAGTGCGGACGTCAAGCCATAAAGAAGAAGAAGAACATCTTCCCCATATCAACTATAACCCATTTTGTATGGCTTTAAAGCCTAGAACTCAACCCATCTTGAATATTAGAATTTCTGGCCTCGAGTATTGATTTCCGCACAAAATTTGTCAACCATGCTGAAGGCTATATAAATCGTCGCAATTTGATATGTCGCATGATGGAGCTTGGTTCAGTTTTATATACGGACAGCACCGATGGTCCGGATCACTGAAATGGCCATAACTCCGTAACGCCTTGACCGATCCGAACCATTTCGTATAGCAAACAATGCAGTAAAATTCCGGTTCGATTCGAGCTATAATCCGGAAAATCGGCCGATGGGAAGTGCCTTAAAAATGAGTGTTTTTTTTTGCGCACAGACATACATACATACATACATACATACAGATATCATCTCAATTCGTCGAACTGAGTTGATTGCTATATGTGACTTGACCCTCCGAGCCTTCTATCAAAAATTCGTTTTTAAGTGAACATATTCCTTTTAGTACACTTCGGTGTACGAGAAAGACAAAACTTGAGATATTTCTAAAAGAACTCCTGTAGAAATTCTTAGGAAATATTGAATATAAAAATTCTTCTTCCCAGAGAAATTCTAGGAGCTATCTTTTAAGCAAATGTCTGAGGAATTCTTAAAGAAATACCTACATGGAGAAATATCTGACAAAAATCCTGAAAGAATCTGTATATGAACTCCTGGAAGGATTACTTAAAGTAATTCCTGAACAAATCTATGGTGGACTTCTTGAACGAATTTCTGAATAAATACAGGGGATAGACAAAATGATCGGGACAGGCAAAATTTTCCCTCCTCAAAAAATATTCAAATAGCTGTAACTTTTCTAAAAGTGCATCAAATGTTCTCAAATTTTTACTGTAAGTGAATCAACTAGTTGTGTATCGGTGGACAAAATTTGGAAAAGATCGGGCTATTCTGCACGAAGTTATAAAGATTCTAGAAAAAGGTATATTTATCCGATAGTCAACTTTGAGCTGTTATATCTCCGGATTCAATGAACCAAATGCAATGAAATTTTGACCATTTACGACTTATTTAATAAGCTCTGAAAAACGTTTGACTCAACTTGAAATTATTAACAAGAGAAAAAGTTATAGCGATATCATTTATTTTATGATTTCTTAGTAAATTGGTCTATTTTTAATAAGCATCCCATTACTTTTTCAATGAATTGCCGGCTATGTTGTTACTTTCTTTCAAAACATATTTATATTCAAGACAATTAGAGAGAATATAAATGAATTTTAATTAGCACCTTGAATTTTGAAACGATGTTGAAATTTAAGAAAATTTGGTGTTTTATTAGAAAAATAATCTAATCGTTATAATTTTCTTCCGCATTAACAATTTTAAGTTAAGTCAAAAGTTTTTCAAAGCTCATTATATAAGTCATAAATGGTCAAAATTTTATTCCATTCGGTTCATTGAATCCGGAGATATAACAGCTCAATGTTGGCCATCGGATAAATATACCTTTTTCTAGAATCCTTATAATTTCGTGCAGAATAACTCGTTTTTTTTCCAAATTTTGTCCACTGATACACAACTAATTGACCCACTTACAGTAAAAATTTGAGAACATTTGATGCACTTTTAGAATAGTTACAACTATTTGAATATTTTTTTAGAAGGGAAAATTTTGCCTGTCCCGATCATTTTGTCTATCCCCTGTATGTGGATGATTTTTCGAATATTTCACTGAATTACCAAAGAATCTTTGTAATAATTTCTGAAGTGATCCCTGTAGAAATGTGTAGAGGAATCCTTGCAAGGGTTTCCTAAACGAATCCCTAGAACAAAATTTGAAGTAATCCTTGGCGGAGTTTTGGGAAAAAACTCATGGAAATACACATAAAAGTATTCCTGGTTAAATTTCTGAAGAAAATCTCAATACAATCTCGAAGAAACCTTCAGAAAACATCCATGAAGCGATTTTGAAAGCAACCCATAGATGATTTCCTAATAAAAACATTCTGGATTTTGGACCCCTGAAGAATTTCTGAAGAAAACTTTGGAAAAGGTCCTAAAGGAGTCAGAAAGTTTTTCTAGAGAAATTCGTGAAGAAATGTCTTGAGGAATTCCTTCTGGAGGAGTTTTGATTTTCTGACGGAATCGCTAAAAGGATTTCTGAAGAAATCCAAGCATGATTTCCTGAAAGAATTGTCGTATGGAATTTTGAAAGAACTGCTAGAGTAATTTCTGAGGAAACTCATGAAAGTGTCACTAGAGGAATTCTTGGAGAAATTTTTGGATAATTTTCAAGAAGTAATTCTAAATGATATTCAAGAGCAATTTCTGAAGAAATCCATAGCAGATGTCCTAAAAAACTTAAAGGAATTCGTATAAGAGTTTATATTTTTTTATTTTTGTTTTTTTTTAAATTATTTTAACGGTATCTATGGAGCACTTTCGGAAGGAATACAGGGAGAAATTTTACAGGGTATTCCTGACAGATTTTGTATGAATTTCTCTGGCTATTGTTCTGACGAAATCGCTTGGAGAATTTCAGAAGAATTTTAACAGGAACCCATAGAGTAATGTCTGATGATCTTTTGATAAATTTCGAGAGGAATCTCTCAGAGAATTTCTGAAGATTATTATTCTGCTTAGAGGGTTCGAAAAGTCGGTACAAGATGAAATATCTGAATTTATCCTTGTTTGAAACTCTGGGAATCTCTGGATAAACCTTAGGAATGAATCTTTGACAGTTTTTCTATTCAAAGATTCCGGAGAGTTTTGGCCGGGGAATTTTGTGGAATAATCCATGGGCGCTCATACTGGTGGAATTGGAGTAACATCGATGACACCACTGTTCTTTTCCCCATTCAAATCCTGATTTGCTTCCTTTTCCCTCAGGTAGATGATGTAACAGGCATTTATTAGGGTGATGGCATTAATGTTCCAAATGGAAGATACCGTAGCGATTTTAAACAAAGATACTGCCATGCCTGGTAATGAATTTCTCTTTCCTTTTTTACTGTTTTGTGGTGGCTTTTGAGTGTTAACCAAGATAAAACGCTATTATTTTATTATCTCCAACGTTTCGGTCCGTTGGGGATCTTCCTTGGGAACTCCAGAAATGTTAATTCGTTATTTCTAGTTAATTGAAAAAAAAGTATCAATGCATACTAATAGTTCCAGTTTTCTCGTCCAGTGTGGTGGAACTTGTAACTTTCGTTTGGTTACCCGAGCAGATGAATTTTTTTGGAGAATACCAAACTCAGTAATGGAAAACTGAATATCTACAATCAAGGATGGGAACAATCACTTGCAAAGAGTTACACTCACTTGCGGTTTTCTCAGCTCAGAAGCGTGCAATCTAAAAACGATGTATGGACGACATTTGCCTCGTGATTTTGACTAAAAGTTTGCTGAATAGAGTAGGGGTTGCACACGCATGCCGAAGTCGTGAGAGAGCTGCTAAGACAAATCTCCACGAGGTGAATGTAAATTACGCTCACCTCGTGGAGAGTCACTTTCACAGCTCTGTCACGACTTTGGGGTTCGTGTGCGTCCCCTACTCTATTCGGCAAAGTTTTGGACAAAACCACAAGGCAAAAGTCATCCATACGTCGTTTTTTAATTGCACGCTTCTGAGCTGAGAAAATAGCAAGTGAGTGTAACTCTTTGCAAGTGAGCGTTCCCATCCCTGTCTACAATCTGAATGAGGTATTAGGAAACCCTGCATTAGGTAAAATACATAAATTAATAGCTGGTATATAATCTGAGCGTAACACGTGAATACTTAAATAATGATCGGCGACTTTTCCATAATTTAATAATTATGTATTAATGTATTAATACATCAAGCAGTCCTCAACACCAAACCAACAACACATTGAGGTATTTTATAAATACCTACAA
This sequence comes from Aedes albopictus, assembly GCF_035046485.1. Classification (NCBI taxonomy): domain Eukaryota; kingdom Metazoa; phylum Arthropoda; class Insecta; order Diptera; family Culicidae; genus Aedes; species Aedes albopictus. The sequence goes on along the minus strand of NC_085138.1, from coordinate 404,857,076 downwards.
AATACCAAAATAAGTCATTTCCAATACCTGGGAAACCAACCAATACCTAGTCTTGGTAGGATACCTTACTTTGGTATGCTGCAGTTATTCGTTCCTGCTCGAGTATAATTGCATTTCACGAAATTTGTCACAGTGTACCCCTACTTATCGCTGCCAAATTTGATGCTCTATAGAAGGAATTCTTTTTAAAGCAGTGCAAACAAGGGTAATAAACTGAATTTGCACTTAAAATTATATGAAAAAAAAATATTTTTTAGTGTATTTCCAATAAAAAAAATGATAGAATTGTTGTAAAAAATAACAATATTAACCATTAATATGAATAATTATTTAAAGCTCACAAACCATTGAACATATTTCATTATCACTTATTTCACAATGAAGAGTTGAAAAAAATGGCTTCGATGCTTCTAGGAACACAAACCACCAGTAGCCATTCCGAACGCAACTCTCAAAAGCACATTCCAATCCATTCGCGCGGATCCGATCCCCGTATCCGAGAAAGATTTGTTTGCTTGTTTATTTTTGTTTCGGATTTTCCTTGTGGTAATCCTCGGATGTATCCCCATCGCAATATAGGTAGGAGCTTTGGCTGCAGCAGCCAAGCACAACCCACACTCCTCCATTTTCCGATACTCTGTTTTTCCTGTTTTTCTGCAGCATCAACTGATTTCAACCATTTACAGTTCTGTAGAAGAACACTGGCAATGGCAATCGTAGGTAGCTATCTTGCCGTGTCGGTTGGATGGTGTTGTTTCTTAATTCCACTAAGCTGCTTTTTACACATCGCCAGCGCGCTATCTTTCCAACGACTTTCATTACACTTCGGTTTATTTGCTATGTGCTACCTGTTTGTAGGAGGATGATGGTAACAATTTCTCTTTAAAGTAGGAGGTTGGTTTGTTTGGTAAAAAGACGAGTTTACTAATTCAAGAGAGCAAAAAGAAATAACAAAATAAAGGTGATGCTCGATTTCAAACATTGCTCAAAAAATAAATATAGTAAAATATGAATTACCAGAAAAATCATGACTTAGACCATCAAATTAATAATAAAAAATGCAAAATTTATAAATTTTCGATAATAATTTCAAGCTAATGAATATCTGTTAAAGACTAATGGGTTTTTACATGTACACGTGTATATGGCCTTTTTTTAAGACAAATGTATAAAACTCAAATTGAAAACTTGTTGTCGTTGTTCTAAAGAAAACCCACTACCATTTTCCACGAACAACTCCCACCAAAAAAAAATCACTCATGCAACCAACGTACAGGAAAAGTCCATGTATCGAAACGTGAGACCACTTTCCACGTGCAAACCAAACAAATCTGTTTGCCGAAAGTATCACGCCGGGAATACTCCAGAAACGTAAAATTCTTTTCTGCCTCCATCCACCCACCCATCTTGTTGGTTGGTGGCTCGGCGCGTGGTCTCCTCAATGGGTTTGAGAGGGGAAACGTTTACTCACTGCACACAGCTTATCTAATGGCGAAATGGGAATTCCGAATACCCCAGCCACCACACTCACGGCTGATAAGTCTCATCCTCGCGTCGACCGGGCCGTGTGTACCAGCACGCCGATGAAGCTACTGCTTGGCCAAAAAGCCAAAAGCTTCAGCGTTTTTTTCAACTACCATTCTACAGTACATACAAGCACACATACGACGACTATGCGTACAGTCGTTTTTCGCGTTTTTTAAAAGCTTGCCAGCCTTCGCGCGCTGAATGAGCCAAGTGGGTAACATTGAAAGAACGTCGGAGAATGGGGAAACGTAGAGCAAAACGATTTGGATCCTGTGGGAAGGCGAACGGTGAGAGAAATGCGCACTCTGCATAAATTAATTCAATAAAGAAGTTGGACAAAAACAATAGCTCATAGGAATCTACCCAGAATCCTGCTCGGAATTCTTCCAAAAGTCATCAGATCCGTCTCTGAATAGTCCACAAATTTTTTTCTAGATTATTCTCAGTGACCTCTCAGGATTCACTTTGGAATCTACACAGGATTCTCCTCAAAATCTCTTCTAGATTCGCCGCAAATTCCTTTCATGATAATCCACAGAATCCATTCAGGATTATCTACAGAACCTTTTCTTAGGAGGATCCCGAAAAGATTCTGAGGAGGATCCTAAAAGGATTCTGAGGAAAATCTCGAAGGAATTCTGAGGAGAATCCTCGTCAGAATTCTTTCAGGATTCTCGTCCGTATCCTTTCAGGATTCTCGTCAAAATCCTTTCAGGATTCTCGCCAAAACCCTTTCAGGATTCTCGTCAGAATCCATTCAGGATTTTCGACAGATTCACTTCAGGATTCTCGGCAGAATCCTTTCAGGATTCTCGGCAGAATCCTTTCAGGATTCTCGGCAGAATCCTTTCAGGATTCTCGACAGAATCCTTTCAGGATTCTCGGCAGAATCCTTTCAGGATTCTCGGCAGAATACTTTCAGGATTCTCGGCAGAATCCTTTGAGGATTCTCGGCAGAATACTTTCAGGATTCTCGGCAGAATCCTTTCAGGATTCTCGGCAGAATCCTTTCAGGATTCTCGACAGAATCCTTTCAGGATTCTCGACAGAATCCTTTCAGGATTCTCGGCAGAATCCTTTCAGGATTCTCGGCAGAATCCTTTCAGGATTCTCGGCAGAATCCTTTCAGGATTCTCGGCAGAATCCTTTCAGGATTCTCGGCAGAATCCTTTCAGGATTCTCGGCAGAATCCTTTCAGGATTCTCGGCAGAATCCTTTCAGGATTCTCGGCAGAATCCTTTCAGGATTCTCGGCAGAATCCTTTCAGGATTCTCGGCAGAATCCTTTCAGGATTCTCGGCAGAATCCTTTCAGGATTTTCGGCAGAATCCTTTCAGGATTCTCGGCAGAATCCTTTCAGGATTCTCGGCAGAATCCTTTCAGGATTCTCGGCAGAATCCTTTCAGGATTCTCGGCAGAATCCTTTCAGGATTCTCGGCAGAATCCTTTCAGGATTCTCGGCAGAATCCTTTCAGGATTCTCGGCAGAATCCTTTCAGGATTCTCGGCAGAATCCTTTCAGGATTCTCGGCAGAATCCTTTCAGGATTCTCGTCCGTATCCTTTCAGGATTCTCGTCAAAATCCTTTCAGGATTCTCGCCAAAACCCTTTCAGGATTCTCGTCAGAATCCATTCAGGATTTTCGACAGATTCACTTCAGGATTCTCGGCAGAATCCTTTCAGGATTCTCGGCAGAATCCTTTCAGGATTCTCGGCAGAATCCTTTCAGGATTCTCGACAGAATCCTTTCAGGATTCTCGGCAGAATCCTTTCAGGATTCTCGGCAGAATACTTTCAGGATTCTCGGCAGAATCCTTTGAGGATTCTCGGCAGAATACTTTCAGGATTCTCGGCAGAATCCTTTCAGGATTCTCGGCAGAATCCTTTCAGGATTCTCGACAGAATCCTTTCAGGATTCTCGACAGAATCCTTTCAGGATTCTCGGCAGAATCCTTTCAGGATTCTCGGCAGAATCCTTTCAGGATTCTCGGCAGAATCCTTTCAGGATTCTCGGCAGAATCCTTTCAGGATTCTCGGCAGAATCCTTTCAGGATTCTCGGCAGAATCCTTTCAGGATTCTCGGCAGAATCCTTTCAGGATTCTCGGCAGAATCCTTTCAGGATTCTCGGCAGAATCCTTTCAGGATTCTCGGCAGAATCCTTTCAGGATTCTCGGCAGAATCCTTTCAGGATTCTCGGCAGAATCCTTTCAGGATTTTCGGCAGAATCCTTTCAGGATTCTCGGCAGAATCCTTTCAGGATTCTCGGCAGAATCCTTTCAGGATTCTCGGCAGAATCCTTTCAGGATTCTCGGCAGAATCCTTTCAGGATTCTCGGCAGAATCCTTTCAGGATTCTCGGCAGAATCCTTTCAGGATTCTCGGCAGAATCCTTTCAGGATTCTCGGCAGAATCCTTTCAGGATTCTCGGCAGAATCCTTTCAGGATTCTCGGCAGAATCCTTTCAGGATTCTCGGCAGAATCCTTTCAGGATTCTCGGCAGAATCCTTTCAGGATTCTCGGCAGAATCCTTTCAGGATTCTCGGCAGAATCCTCTCAGGATTCTCGGCAGAATCCTCTCAGGATTCTCGGCAGAATCCTTTCAGGATTCTCGGCAGAATCCTTCCAGGATTCTCGGCAGAATCCTTTCAGGATTCTCGGCAGAATCCTTTCAGGATTCTCGGCAGAATCCTTTCAGGATTCTCGGCAGAATCCTTTCAGGATTCTCGGCAGAATCCTTTCAGGATTCTCGGCAGAATCCTTTCAGGATTCTCGGCAGAATCCTTTCAGGATTCTCGGCAGAATCCTTTCAGGATTCTCGGCAGAATCCTTTCAGGATTCTCGGCAGAATCCTTTCAGGATTCTCAGCAGACTCCTTTCAGGATTCTCGGCAGAATCCTTTCAGGATTCTCGGCAGAATCCTTTCAGGATTCTCGGCAGAATCCTTTCAGGATTCTCGGCAGAATCCTTTCAGGATTCTCGGCAGAATCCTTTCAGGATTCTCGGCAGAATCCTTTCAGGATTCTCGGCAGAATCCTTTCAGGATTCTCGGCAGAATCCTTTTAGGATTCTCGGCAGAATCCTTTCAGGATTCTCGGCAGAATCCTTTCAGGATTCTCGGCAGAATCCTTTCAGGATTCTCGGCAGAATCCTCTCAGGATTCTCGGCAGAATCCTTTCAGGATTCTCGGCAGAATCCTTTCAGGATTCTTGGCAGAATCCTTTCAGGATTCTTGGCAGAATCCTTTCAGGATTCTTGGCAGAATCCTTTCAGGATTCTTGGCAGAATCCTTTCAGGATTCTTGGCAGAATCCTTTCAGGATTCTTGGCAGAATCCTTTCAGGATTCTTGGCAGAATCCTTTCAGGATTCTTGGCAGAATCCTTTCAGGATTCTTGGCAGAATCCTTTCAGGATTCTTGGCAGAATCCTTTCAGGATTCTTGGCAGAATCCTTTCAGGATTCTTGGCAGAATCCTTTCAGGATTCTTGGCAGAATCCTTTCAGGATTCTTGGCAGAATCCTTTCAGGATTCTTGGCAGAATCCTTTCAGGATTCTTATCAGAATCCTTTCAGGATTCTTGGCAGAATCCTTTCAGGATTCTTGGCAGAATCCTTTCAGGATTCTTGGCAGAATCCTTTCAGGATTCTTGGCAGAATCCTTTCAGGATTCTTGGCAGAATCCTTTCAGGATTCTTGGCAGAATCCTTTCAGGATTCTTGGCAGAATCCTTTCAGGATTCTTGGCAGAATCCTTTCAGGATTCTTGGCAGAATCCTTTCAGGATTCTTGGCAGAATCCTTTCAGGATTCTTGGCAGAATCCTTTCAGGATTCTTGGCAGAATCCTTTCAGGATTCTTGGCAGAATCCTTTCAGGATTCTTGGCAGAATCCTTTCAGGATTCTTGGCAGAATCCTTTCAGGATTCTTGGCAGAATCCTTTCAGGATTCTTGGCAGAATCCTTTCAGGATTCTTGACAGAATCCTTTCAGGATTCTTGGCAAAATCCTTTCAGGATTCTTGGCAGAATCCTTTCAGGATTCTTGGCAGAATCCTTTCAGGATTCTTGGCAGAATCCTTTCAGGATTCTTGGCAGAATCCTTTCAGGATTCTTGGCAGAATCCTTTCAGGATTCTTGGCAGAATCCTTTCAGGATTCTTGGCAGAATCCTTTCAGGATTCTTGGCAGAATCCTTTCAGGATTCTTGGCAGAATCCTTTCAGGATTCTTGGCAGAATCCTTTCAGGATTCTTGGCAGAATCCTTTCAGGATTCTTGGCAGAATCCTTTCAGGATTCTTGGCAGAATCCTTTCAGGATTCTTGGCAGAATCCTTTCAGGATTCTTGGCAGAATCCTTTCAGGATTCTTGGCAGAATCCTTTCAGGATTCTTGGCAGAATCCTTTCAGGATTCTTGGCAGAATCCTTTCAGGATTCTTGGCAGAATCCTTTCAGGATTCTTGGCAGAATCCTTTCAGGATTCTTGGCAGAATCCTTTCAGGATTCTTGGCAGAATCCTTTCAGGATTCTTGGCAGAATCCTTTCAGGATTCTTGGCAGAATCCTTTCAGGATTCTTGGCAGAATTCTTTCAGGATTCTTGGCAGAATTCTTTCAGGATTCTTGGCAGAATCCTTTCAGGATTCTTGGCAGAATCCTTTCAGGATTCTTGGCAGAATCCTTTCAGGATTCTTGGCAGAATCCTTTCAGGATTCTTGGCAGAATCCTTTCAGGATTCTCGGCAGAATCCTTTCACGATTCTTTGCAGAATCCTTTCAGGATTCTCGGCAGAATCCTTTCAGGATTCTCGGCAGAATCCTTTCAGGATTCTCGGCAGAATCCTTTCAGGATTCTCGCCAGAATTCTTTCAGGATTCTCGCCAGAATTCTTTCAGGATTCTCGCCAGAATTCTTTCCGGATTCTCGGCAGAATCCTTTCAGGATGCTCGACGGAATCCTTTCAGGGTTATCTTCAGAACCCTTTCAGGATTCACTTCAGAATCTTTTGGGAATTTACTTCAGATTCCTTCGAGGATTCTCTTCAAATTCCTTTTAGGATGCATTTGAGGATTCCCCACAGAATCCTCTCATGATTTTCTTTAGTGTCCTTTCAGGATTTTTTTTCAGAAGCCTCTAAAGGTTCTCTTCAGAAGCCTCTCAGGATTTTCCTTGGAATCCCATCATGATTTTTATAAAAATCCTCTCAAGATTCACATCAGAATCCTTATAGGATTCTTATTAAGATCCTTTTGAGATTTAAGTCAGATTCTTTTCAGGCAACTGCACAGAACCCTCTCAGGTTTCTCGACAAAATCCCCTAAGGATTCTCTGCAGAATACATTCTTGTTTACGGAACTATCCACTTTTGAACATATTTGATTTGTTCGAATCTGTAACCCATTTGATTTTGCTGGCGTCAACGGGAATGCAAACGTTTAACGTTCGAAAGTGGGTTCTTTCGTAAACAAAAATGAGGGTGAATAATTTGCTCAGAATCCTCTTAGGACTCGGTTAAGAATATTCCTAGAATTCGGTTCAGAATTCTCTCAGGAGTTTGCTCAGAATCTTCTCAGGAGTCTGCTCAGGAATTTCGTAAGAATCCTCTCAAGGTTTTCGTCAAACTTCCCTCAAGAGTCTACTCAGAATCCTCTCAGGACTTTTTAGATTTATCTTAAGTTTTTGTATTTGATTGTATTTCTTTATTTCGTCAATCCAACGTACATAGACATAAACATATACATAAATTTTGTTTTCTATTTCTTACTAATGCATTTTATTATTTTTATAGGGGTCTAAAAAGTAGTTCGTTCAAACTATGTGTGTCTATTTCTGTTGTTATTGAAATATTGTTTCAGATTATGCCGAGACATTGTAAAGTCCATCATTTCGCAATGTTCATTATAGATTGACATCATTTGATTAATTGGTCCAAATTTAGCGTAATCCGTCCGATTATAACAAGTTTTAAAAGGTGTTCGACTACGAAGACGCCGTGTAGGCGCATAGAAATTGAATTTAGATAAAATTTCAGATAAGTTTATTCATTGCGAAATGATATAATTTACAAATGAGATCATGGCGATCTCACGACGCTCTTTTAATGTCTGAATGTTTATAAGCATGCAGCGTGCTTCATATGATGGAAGAGGAAATACTGTCCAACCTAGCTTCCGAAGAGCATATAATAGGAATTGTTTTTGTACTGATTCTATCCTGTCGATATGCGTTATTCTGAAAGGGGACCAGACAACGCTGCAATATTCCAGAATTGACCTCACATAAGAAATGTACAGAGTTTTTATTGTATACGGGTCTTCAAAATTGTAGCTGAAGCGTTTTATAAACCCAAGCATATTATTTGCTCTATGGATGATCGTATTGTAATGGTCTGTGAAACTTAGTTTAGAATCCAAAATAACTCCTAGATCCCTAACTCTTTCACATGTTTCTACTTCTTGGTTTCCTAGAGTAATTGCGCTAGTAGGTGTGCTTAGTTTTCTGCTAAAAGTTATTAAATTACACTTTTTAACATTCAGCTGCAATAAGCTTTTTGAGCACCATTTAAAATATGAATTTCCTTCTGAAATATACTTATATCTTGGTTATACCTGACTTTCAAAAAAAAGCTTCATGTCATCAGCATAAATAAGTAATCTGACTTTTTCAAGAATGAAGGAAATGTCATTTACGTACAGTATGATTAAAAGGGGACCTAGATGGGAACCTTGAGGAACTCCAGATGTGACTTGAATTGGATTAGATTGTTTTCCATTGAATTTTATTATTTGTTCTCGGTTCGTGAGATACGACTCAAGCCATTTTAGAAGCCCGGGTTCTATTCCATTTTTCTGCAATTTGAAGAGTAACAATGGAATATCAATCCTATCGAAAGCTTTACTAAAGTCGGTGTATAGAGCTTCTACGTGGTTGCCATTATTCATGGCATTCAACGTGTAGTTAATGAATTCTATAAGGTTTGTAGCAGTAGAACGTCCCTTAAAGAATCCATGCTGCTTATCTGTAATTCTGTGTTTTATTTGAATAAATATTTTTTCGTTAATTATTGCTTCAAACAGCTTAGGAATGCAAGAAATAATGGCTATTCCACGATAATTACGTACGTCTGATTTTTTTTCCTGATTTAAAGATGGGCACTAAATATGAATTCTTCCATGCTTTTGGAAAGGTGCGGGACTCAATAGATATTTCAAAGAGCCAGAATAATGGAGCAGTAAGCTCAGTCGCTAGAGTTTTCATAAATATTGGCGGGATTCCGTCAGGTCCAGCACCTTTAGAAGCATCTAATTTTTGTAGGCCGTGTAGTATTTTGTGTACCTTGACGTGATTCACACCTACATCCGCTGGGTGTTCAGTTATGTATTCAAAAAAGTCACGGTCACGATCCTCTTCGGAATAAGAAGTATATATTTCCTGGAAAAATGATGCGAAGAGATTACAAATATCTTCCGAGTTATTGCCAACGCATTGGTCCAAATACATTGACGATGGAAAATTATTAGATTTAAGTTTCGACTGTACGTAATTAAAGAAGTTTTTTGGACACAACTTTATCTCTTTTTCAGTGTTTGTGATGTACTCTTCAAATGCAACGTCGATGGCCAAGTTGAGTTGATCGCAGATGTCTAGATATTTTTCCAAATTTTCGTTAGTTTGGTTATTTTTGTAATTCTTATGTGCTTTCTGTTTCCGGTTTTTTAAATTTTTTATTTGTCTATTGTACCAAGCTGGAAATTTTGAGTTGCGGTTCCGTCTTTTTTTCTTGACAGGTACCTCTTCAAGAATAATTCTAAAAATAATGTTGTAAAATAATTCAACTGCAGTGTCGACGCTTCCTTCATTTTTTAACAATACTTGCCAATTTATACTATTAAGTTTATGTTTAATGTTATCGTATTTTGCTTTATGGTATTCAAAGACTTCCTCGTACTCACAATCGTTGGGTCTATGATTTTCATGAACAAACAATGAGTATTCGATTGCTGTGTGAAATGCTTCATTCTTCCATAGAGGTTGTAATGAAGCAGCAACACAGAAATCTTCCTGAATATTCGTGAGAAGAAAATCAAGATAGCAATTTTGTTGATTATTTATATGATTAATTTGATTCAAAGATAAACCAGCAGTTCTGTCAAAAATTAATTGCAATGTTTCGTTTTCACCAACGATTGGAAGTAGAATTTGGTCATTTTCTGAGTCATGGATAAAATCGGCGTTGCGTTGGTTAAAGTCCCCATAAATGTGAACTTTAACCTCCGGTGGAAGTTCTGATAATATTTTTTCAGCAATTTCAAAGAAATTTTCATAACTGCTTTTGTTAGTGCGGTCTGGGGGAAAATATACAGAGGCAAAAACGTGAGTTTCACCTGCATCGTCAACGATACGCGATTTTCCTTTTCACGTATTATGGAGTCTACGTGCAGCTAAAGTTATGGTGGCTCCTCTGAGGATGTGTACTCAGGAAAGCCACTTTAGTTTTTTTAGCAACAAGAGACAATTGTGGTAATTCATTAGCATTCTTTTGGAGCTTCTAGTCGTTTAACGGAGTGCTCTATTTGTAGAATGATGGGGCATTGGAAATGTTTACGGTGCAAGACAAAGTCATCGATAACATCTCGCGCTGCTAATGTGAAAGTGAAGTGTAGCTCTTGCACAAAACCATTTTTTTTTTCAGATTATTCGAGCAATGTCGAAAAATTTGTTAGTTAATCAACGGATCCAGCGATAGCTTTGTGGCAACAAAATCAGAACCTTTTCAACGTTTAACGCTGTTCACAGTCATTTCCTTCGCTACATGCATACTTGTGGCAAGTTGTTTTGCCATGGTCGCGTATTTCACACCACATCCCTCCACAACGTATGTGTCAGACGGCCGCTGGTTTGCCCTGGGGCACAGGATGCACGAAGGCGTGATCGGGAAGCTGTGTTATGGCACGAGGCTCATGGCTGTGCGAACGAATCGGGAAGAAATTCTAGAGAGCTGTTATTTTTTGCCATTCCACCCACCACCACCATAACCGTCAACCGTTAACCGTTGTTGCCACCCACCACAGGCATTGTTACCCGCTGCTGCTGCTGCTGGAGCTATTTCTTCGAAGCCAAAGCAGAACACAGAACAGAACGTGTGCATGTGAAAATGTGTATAATTTGAGATAACAATCGCGCGCGCCAGTTTTCAGCGGAATCGTTTCTCTTTTTCCGGGGCTGCACGGGCCGTCGTCGTCATAACAGGGACATGTGTGTGTGTTCGGGGGGCAAGGATGCATGTGGGCTTTATTTATTCGGGAATTTAACAAACGTTTAATAATAAAAGTTCAGCAGTAAAGAATCTGCATCTTATTAGATTTGCTTCACTGTTTGTTTTCCTCTAGCATAATAAGGTGAACAGTATGGAATATGCCTCATATCCTAATGGAGTGTCCTGACAATTTTCTCGAACTTCTATGGGTATATTAAGTTTCTTCATCTCCAAGTCTATTACACAAAATACGAATGCAAGTCTTAGCATATAACACTAGAAGTGTCCTTTAAGTTTAATGATGTTTCCTTTACTCTTTGTTTTACACTAAACTGCACTGATAGTCCAAAGTTCCATACGAATAACTTAGTGACGTTGAATGTTATTGGATGTGAAGGATAAATTGTTCTGATTTTCCAGCACTACGCTGGCAACATCGCATTAAACCAGGTACAACATACCGAGGAAGCACCTGCGTGCGTTCGTTGCGTACCCTGTTGCGTATCTCAACCCGGAGTTCACCTACCTGGTCGTATAATTTCGCTACTCCGGAAATGAGAACGCTACACTGGATTGCTGAAGCTGGTCATCGCAATGCGGGGCACCATGTTTGTAGGCCCAGTCGACCGGTCCCGGCCCCGGCGTGGTTCGGGTGCCATGTGGTTTTAAGCGAATAAATTTGCAAATTAATTTATAGGAATTATGCCCCTGCCACCAACCATGCCACGTGCTACTGCCGGCTGAGCCGGATTCATCCGGATGTCGCGATGGAATGCCGTCACTGATGTGGATTGGAGGGTGGGTCGGAGGAATTCGGCGATAATTTATAATCCAGGCAGCTCGAAACATGCGGCGGCCACCATGAATGCACGTTCCGCCGAGCACAATATCGGTAAATAGTTCAATAAGTTAGTATGCTGTCTGCCTGCTGCCGGTTGGAGCGACGTCAGCTTGCATCGATGCGCGCCTACCGGAGTTCGGAGTGACATCTAATTATGGCAAAACATTCGGACGAACAACGGGTTTTGGTAATTGCTTCCGATGTAGGAACGTGAAGCCATAGCTTGTGCTGAGATTGTTGTTGTTGGATTGGGGTATTTTCACATCATGTAGATCGCGGAGCTCGATAGGATTTTTGCTCTAATTATCCTAATTGTTCGGTATCATGTCGCTCACCCGGAATTCGAAGGATTGTTTAATTTAGAAGCGCTCCATTCCATCCAATCGCTCCATAGCAGAAATTTTGCAAAGCAGATTTAAAAAATTTCCACATTTTTGGCAAGTTAACCGCAATCAACAGAACCGGGTAACGCATTACAATCCAACAACCGCCACAGCAATTTCGCACAGTTTAGTTTCTACCTCGGTGTCAACCCGAGTAAGAAGAGCAAGCGATTTGAAAATTCAAAATACCCATAGAGCTGGAGATCTTTTTTTTGTCATAATTTTGAATGTATTACTGTGGTGTCGACAAAGAGAAAGAAAAGCAAGGATGTCACCGTGTCAAGGATATTGCATTATTTAAAGCGCGAATCCTGTCGAAAACCCTGAGAGGATTCTTTCGGGAATTCTGAGAAGATTCTGTGGAGAATCCTGAGAGGATTCTGTGGAGAATCTTGAGAGGATTCTGTCGAGAATCCTGTGAGGATTCTGTCGAGAATCCTGAGAGGATTCTGTCGAGAATCCTGAGAGGATTCTGTCGAGAATCCTGAGAGGATTCTGTCGAGAATAATGAGAGGATTCTGTCGAGAATCCTGAGAGGATTCTGTGGAGAATCCTAAAAGGATTCTGTGGAGAATCCTGAGATGATTCTGTGGAGAATCCTCCGAGGAATCTGTGAAGAATCCTGAGAGAATTCTGTCGAGAATCCTGAGAGGATTCTGTCGAGAATCCTGAGAGGATTTTGTCGAGAATCCTGAGAGGATTTTGTCGAGAATCCTGAGAGGATTCTGTCGAGAATCCTGAGAGGATTCTGTCGAGAATCCTGAGAGGATTCTGTCGAGAATCCTGAGAAGATTCTGTCGAGAATCCTGAGAGGATTCTATGGAGAATTCTGACAAAATTCTGTAGAGAATTCTGGGGAGAATCCTGAGAGGATTTCTGTGGAGAATCCTGAGAGGATTCTGTGGAGAATCCTGAGAGGATTCTGTGGAGAATCCTGAGAGGATTCTGGAGAGAATCCTGAGAGGATTCTGACGAAAATCCTGAGAGGATTCTGTGGAGAATCCTGAGAGGATTCTGTGGAGAATCCTGAGAGGATTCTGTGGAGAATCCTGAGAGGATTCTGTGGAGAATCCTGAGAGGATTCTGTGGTGAATCCTGAGAGGATTCTGTGGTGAATCCTGAGAGGATTCTGTCGAGAATCCTGAAAGGATTCTGTCGAGAATCCTGAAAGGATTCTGTCGAGAATCCTGAAAGGATTCTGTCGAGAATCCTGAAAGGATTCTGTCGAGAATCCTGAAAGGATTCTGTCGAGAATCCTGAAAGGATTCTGTCGAGAATCCTCTGAAAGGATTCTGTCGAGAATCCTCTGAAAGGATTCTGTCGAGAATCCCGAAAGGATTCTGTCGAGAATCCTGAAAGGATTCTGTCGAGAATCCTGAAAGGATTCTGTCGAGAATCCTGAAAGGATTCTGTCGAGAATCCTGAAAGGATTCTGTCGAGAATCCTGAAAGGATTCTGTCGAGAATCCTGAAAGGATTCTGTCGAGAATCCTGAAAGGATTCTGTCGAGAATCCTGAAAGGATTCTGTCGAGAATCCTGAAAGGATTCTGTCGAGAATCCTGAAAGGATTCTGTCGAGAATCCTGAAAGGATTCTGTCGAGAATCCTGAAAGGATTCTGTCGAGAATCCTGAAAGGATTCTGTCGAGAATCCTGAAAGGATTCTGTCGAGAATCCTGAAAGGATTCTGTCGAGAATCCTGAAAGGATTCTGTCGAGAATCCTGAAAGGATTCTGTCGAGAATCCTGAAAGGATTCTGTCGAGAATCCTGAAAGGATTCTGTCGAGAATCCTGAAAGGATTCTGTCGAGAATCCTGAAAGGATTCTGTCGAGAATCCTGAAAGGATTCTGTCGAGAATCCTGAAAGGATTCTGTCGAGAATCCTGAAAGGATTCTGTCGAGAATCCTGAAAGGATTCTGTCGAGAATCCTGAAAGGATTCTGTCGAGAATCCTGAAAGGATTCTGTCGAGAATCCTGAAAGGATTCTGTCGAGAATCCTGAAAGGATTCTGTCGAGAATCCTGAAAGGATTCTGTCGAGAATCCTGAAAGGATTCTGTCGAGAATCCTGAAAGGATTCTGTCGAGAATCCTGAAAGGATTCTGTCGAGAAACCTGAAAGGATTCTGTCGAGAATCCTGAAAGGATTCTGTCGAGAATCCTGAAAGGATTCTGTCGAGAATCCTGAAAGGATTCTGTCGAGAATCCTGAGAGGATTCTGTCGAGAATCCTTAAAGGATTCTGTCGAGAATCCTGAAAGGATTCTGTCGAGAATCCTGAAAGGATTCTGTCGAGAATCCTGAAAGGATTCTGTCGAGAATCCTGAAAGGATTCTGTCGAGAATCCTGAAAGGATTCTGTCGAGAATCCTGAAAGGATTCTGTCGAGAATCCTGAAAGGATTCTGTCGAGAATCCTGAAAGGATTCTGTCGAGAATCCTGAAAGGATTCTGTCGAGAATCCTGAAAGGATTCTGTCGAGAATCCTGAAAGGATTCTGTCGAGAATCCTGAAAGGATTCTGTCGAGAATCCTGAAAGGATTCTGTCGAGAATCCTGAAAGGATTCTGTCGAGAATCCTGAAAGGATTCTGTCGAGAATCCTGAAAGGATTCTGTCGAGAATCCTGAAAGGATTCTGTCGAGAATCCTGAAAGGATTCTGTCGAGAATCCTGAAAGGATTCTGTCGAGAATCCTGAAAGGATTCTGTCGAGAATCCTGAAAGGATTCTGTCGAGAATCCTGAAAGGATTCTGTCGAGAATCCTGAAAGGATTCTGTCGAGAATCCTGAAAGGATTCTGTCGAGAATCCTGAAAGGATTCTGTCGAGAATCCTGAAAGGATTCTGTCGAGAATCCTGAAAGGATTCTGTCGAGAATCCTGAAAGGTTTCTGTCGAGAATCCTGAAAGGATTCTGTCGAGAATCCTGAAAGGATTCTGTCGAGAATCCTGAAAGGATTCTGTCGAGAATCCTGAAAGGATTCTGTCGAGAATCCTGAAAGGATTCTGTCGAGAATCCTGAAAGGATTCTGTCGAGAATCCTGAAAGGATTCTGTCGAGAATCCTGAAAGGATTCTGTCGAGAATCCTGAAAGGATTCTGTCGAGAATCCTGAAAGGATTCTGTCGAGAATCCTGAAAGGATTCTGTCGAGAATCCTGAAAGGATTCTGTCGAGAATCCTGAAAGGATTCTGTCGAGAATCCTGAAAGGATTCTGTCGAGAATCCTGAAAGGATTCTGTCGAGAATCCTGAAAGGATTCTGTCGAGAATCCTGAAAGGATTCTGTCGAGAATCCTGAAAGGATTCTGTCGAGAATCCTGAAAGGATTCTGTCGAGAATCCTGAAAGGATTCTGTCGAGAATCCTGAAAGGATTCTGTCGAGAATCCTGAAAGGATTCTGTCGAGAATCCTGAAAGGATTCTGTCGAGAATCCTGAAAGGATTCTGTCGGGAATCCTGAAAGGATTCTGTAGAGAATCCTGAAAGGATTCTGTAGAGAATCCTGAAAGGATTCTGTCGAGAATCCTGAAAGGATTCTGTCGAGAATCCTGAAAGGATTCTGTCGAGAATCCTGAAAGGATTCTGTCGAGAATCCTGAAAGGATTCTGTCGAGAATCCTGAAAGGATTCTGTCGAGAATCCTGAAAGGATTCTGTCGAGAATCCTGAAAGGATTCTGTCGAGAATCCTGAAAGGATTCTGTCGAGAATCCTGAAAGGATTCTATCGAGAATCCTGAAAGGATTCTGTCGAGAATCCTGAAAGGATTCCGTCGAGAATCCTGAAAGGATTCTGTGAAGAATCCTTAGAGGATTCTGTCGAGAATCCGGAAAGGATTCTGTCGAGAATCCTGAAAGGATTCTGTAGAGAATCCTGAAAGGATTCTGTGAAGAATCCTGAAAGGATTCTGTGAAGAATCCTTAGAGGATTCTGTGAAGAATCCTTAGAGGATTCTGTGAAGAATCCTTAGAGGATTCTGTGAAGAATCCTTAGAGGATTCTGTGAAGAATCCTTAGAGGATTCTGTGAAGAATCCTTAGAGGATTCTCTGAAGAATCCTTAGAGGATTCTGTGAAGAATCCTTAGAGGATTCTGTAAAGAATCCTTAGAGGATTCTGTGAAGAATCCTTAGAGGATTCTGTGAAGAATCCTTAGAGGATTCTGTGAAGAATCCTTAGAGGATTCTGTGAAGAATCCTTAGAGGATTCTGTGAAGAATCCTTAGAGGATTCTGTGAAGAATCCTTAGAGGATTCTGTGAAGAATCCTGAGAGGATTCTGTGAAGAATCCTGAGAGGATTCTGTGAAGAATCCTTAGAGGATTCTGTGAAGAATCCTAAGAGGATTCTGTGAAGAATCCTTAGAGGATTCTGTGAAGAATCCTTACAGGATTCTGTGAAGAATCCTTACAGGATTCTGTGAAGAATCCTTACAGGATTCTGTGAAGAATCCTTACAGGATTCTGTGAAGAATCCTTACAGGATTCTGTGAAGAATCCTTACAGGATTCTGTGAAGAATCCTTACAGGATTCTGTGAAGAATCCTTAGAGGATTCTGTGAAGAATCCTTAGAGGATTCTATGAAGAATCCTTAGAGTATTCTGTGAAGAATCCTTAGAGTATTCTGTGAAGAATCCTTAGAGTATTCTGTGAAGAATCCTTAGAGGATTCTGTGAAGAATCCTTAGAGGATTCTGTGAAGATTCCTTAGAGGATTCTGTGAAGAATCCTTAGAGGATTCAGTGAAGAATCCTTAGAGGATTCTGTGAAGAATCCTTAGAGAATTCTGTGAAGAATCCTTAGAGGACTCTGTGAAGAATCCTTAGAGGATTCTGTGAAGAATCCTTAGAGGATTCTGTGAAGAATCCTTAGAGGATTCTGTGAAGAATTCTTAGAGGATTCTGTGAAGAATTCTTAGAGAATTCTGTGTAGAATCCTTAGAGGATTCTGTGAAGAATCCTTAGAGGATTCTGTGAAGAATCCTTAGAGGATTCTGTGAAGAATCTTTAGAGGATTCTGTGAAGAATCCTTAGAGGATTCTGTGAAGAATCCTTAGAGGATTCTGTGAAGAATCCTTAGAGGATTCTGTGAAGAATCCTTAGAGGATTCTGTGAAGAATCCTTAGAGGATTCTGTGAAGAATCCTTAGAGGATTCTGTGAAGAATCCTTAGAGGATTCTGTGAAGAATCCTTAGAGGATTCTGTGAAGAATCCTTAGAGGATTCTGTGAAGAATTCTTAGAGGATTCTGTGAAGAATCCTTAGAGGATTCTGTGAAGAATCCTTAGAGGATTCTGTGAAGAATCCTTAGAGGATTCTGTGAAGAATCCTTAGAGGATTCTGTGAAGAATCCTTAGAGGATTCTGTGAAGAATCCTTAGAGGATTCTGTGAAGAATCCTTAGAGGATTCTGTGAAGAATCCTTAGAGGATTCTTTGGAGAATCGTTAGAGGATTCTTTGGAGAATCCTTAGAGGATTCTTTGGAGAATCCTTAGAGGATTCTTTGGAGAATCCTTAGAGGATTCTTTGGAGAATCCTTAGAGGATTCTTTGGAGAATCCTGAGAGGATACCGACGAGGATTCCGAGAATCCAGAGAATCCTGAGAGGATGCTGAAGAGAATTCTGAAAATGTTTCTAGGAGATTTCGGAGAGAATTTTTAGGAGAATCCTGAGAAATTCAACTCAGAATCCTGAGAAGATAATCTTGATAGGGTTCAGAGGCGAATCATGATAGGATTCAGTGCTGAATTCTGAGGAGTTTTGAGCAGAATACTGAGAGGATTCTGAGGAGAATCCTACTTGGAATGTACGGTGAAATCTGAGCGGGATTCTGAATAGAATCCTTAGAGAATGAGAAGCAGTATCATTAATGGAATTTGAGAAGAACTCAGAGAGGATTCTGTGCAGAAATCTGAGAAGAATTTTGAGTGGATTTTAATGATTATCCTTAGAGGATTCAGAAGAGATTTCTGAGAGCATTCTGGGTGGAATCTTTAAAGTTGTCTGAACAGAATCCTGAACGGAATCTGAAGGGAATCCTCAAATTCATAGCATTGGCATAATCGAAATATTCTATTTTGAAATCAACTTTTCATCGGGCTCCTTCTCACCTACACCTCCCTCCGAGGTGAATCGTTTCATTAAAATTCCAAAGCACCGTGAAATTTAACTTCCATCCGGTTTTCCCCCTTTCGCGCTTATTTTCTTCTTGCCAGCACTGACTGCTGCCGGCTACTATCACTTTGGTTGGATCAAAATTGCTCCCCCACTTTTTCCGCGTTGTGCGTTCTGCTTCCCTATGGTTTCCCGTTACTACAGCTTCCAGCAGGGAGCAACTCTTTTCCCAAATTCCTGGCAGAAGCAACCAACACCCCCGCGGGGATGCTTATAATGGTTGAATTTCCACTTCATTTACGGTTTTGGTTTAGGCGCATTGTTGAACTTTTTCTCGCGGCTCCCCTCGCCGTTAAATTCAGGGAAAGTTGTTCCACCCCCTCACAACCACGGCGGCCCACGGGAAAGCTTCCGCGTATTGAGCGAGAGGAAAAGTTTTGAACCGGGCCAAATTTGATTGTTATCAACTCTTGTCATTAGAGGGAGAGCCGTTTTGGATTGCTTTTCTGTGGAACTCCAAAAACAGAAACGCGGCTCGGTGCTGCTGATTGGCACGAGCTTGTTTTCTTTTTTTGTGGGGGGCGAAAAAAGTCTTACCCGCCACTTAGGGGCCCACATTCACGGGTTATCGCACGTGTAACGTAACAAGTGCGAAGTAGGGGTAGGAGAAAAGCAGTGGTTCGCGATTATGGTTCTCTTGGAAACACCTACGTCCCGCCGCCGTCTGAGTGGTTGTAAGAAAAACAACACAGAGGTCTACTGACACACTGCACTGGTGCCGATTGATCAGCAGGCAATCTGCTGCTTATCTCAAATGGAACAAGGCTGAAATTGTTTTTATGGCGTATTGAGAGCGTGTGGGGACGAATCAAATTTTCGAACGACCTTGTTTAAGGAACCCTCCTGTTTTTAACGAGAAATGGCCTACAAATCTCATAATCTGTACATGAAAATGTGCAGTGAATGCTTTCCTTTTGATATGCTCCTGCTGGGCCAGGACCGAACAGTAGCCATAAATGCATTTGCCATACGGATGCAAATGGACGATTGCCATACTTATATTAGCCGTAACGGATGTTTGGCATAATGTACGATTGCCATAATATGTAGACGTTTGCCAGACAATGCATACTGGTGTCAATATTGTTTCAAAAATGTGCCAATTGAAAATGGACGATAGCCATACTTGGCTTTATTATATATAGCCAAAAGACATTTGGTCAAATCGCGTTTGGTCTAATGGCTTTTGGCCGAAAGCTTGTTTCAAGGCAAGCAATTATTTGTCATTTGATTGAAAATACATTTGGCCAGATGAAAAGGTTGCCGGAAAACAATTTAATAGACCAGCGTTTCTTAAACTATGAGTCGCGACCCACTGGTCGCGGGCTGATTTTTGGTGGGTCACGAAGGTTTGGGCGGTATTGTGATAAATTTCCTAATTGACTTATATCAAACGATACTGCTAGCTAGCCATTTTTTAATTTACAAATTTCTTTATTTCTTTATTCAAATCCAACTGACTATATATTAGTCTTTTTGAATATCGTAAACTATGAAATTACAAAACTCATCACATTCACACCGAATAAATAAGAGACGCTTAACAGCACAATATTTATAACGTAACTGTCGGTTATCCCAAATACTCTCTTGGAAAATCGACAGAGTTAATTCTAGTACGGAACGGAACGAACGCTATGTGTTTCAGGTTTTTGTATATGAAGGTTTATGATTCTGAAGAAATTTTAGATTGTTCTTGTGTTCTGCGAAAATAAAGTTCAAGTTGTTGTTTGCTGTTTGCATTTTCAGTTAGATTTACACGCCAGTTCAACAAGAAACCTACGAACGATTATCTTTCCCGAATTATCTGTTTATTTTTATCCAGCTTCGGGAAAGCTTAACTTTGGTAAACTTATCTGACCATCATACAGTAGTAAAATTTAAAAAAATCCACTTTATGTTTACCCACTCGTCGTAAATAATAAAAATACCATTCCAAACCCAATCTGTTTGATATATTTACAAATTTTTGAATGAGAAAACAACATACAGTTTCTTACCGATTTTGGCAACACGAGGTGAATTTTATGTTGCCAAATTGGGGTGTTGCCAAAATCGGTAATTTTTTTTTGTGGATTATTTTCAAGTTTTATACGTTAATTTGGCTTTTATTTTAAATTTGAACTATTCACAAGTTATAAAACGATCCCTGTAGGTGACGTTCATAAATTACGTCATGATTTGTAAAATTGTTGATTTTGGAAAATTTAATGAATTTTGATTTTTTGAAGAAGAATAAAGCTAAAATATAAATACATTTACAAATACAAACGATTTTTCGGTAAAATTTTTGGTCAAAATTTTGTGTTGCCAAAATCGGTAAAAAAATTGTTGCCAAAAACGGGTGTTGCCTGAATCTGGAAGGAAATGTTGCCAAAAACGGGTGTTGCCGAAATCGGGAGTAGACAAAAACGGGTGTTGCCAAAATCGGTAAGAAACTGTACTAGGTTTCATTTCCTTTCATTTTAAAGAAAATTCTTAAAGTTCGGCAGAAACATAAAATTGCCCCTATATCTTCAAAGACTTTCTTGTTTTCTTTGTTTCTAAAATGTGGCAATGTTTCATGAAGCCAGTCTGGTTGATACTTGCAAACATATCATGAGTTCCTAAGAGAAAAAGATTACTGAAACTAATCACATGGGCATCTTAATCTTATTTTGACTTAAAAAAAACGAGAAGAGCAAATTAAAAAAAAAACTTAAAAAAGTAACATTAAGTGCCATATAGCGTAAGTTCATCAAAACCTATGAAAACGATAAAAAGTATTTATACGAAAAGACAGTGTCAGTCTTCTAAAATGACATATGTTATGAAAAAAGTTACTGATGGGTCGCCAAATTCTATAGCAATTGAAAGTGGGTCGCCAGCTGAAAAAGTTTGAGAACCCCTGTAGTAGACGTTAGGTTGTTTTCCATAAAAAATTCTCATATTTTAGCTTCTTTCCTTTCGTTGGCGTTGTTGAAGTTGCCTACTTTTTAAAATTTTGTGGGCTACGTGGCCGAGCGGTTAGCGGCGTCAGTCGTTTAGGTGTCTCGTAAGCCTCGGAGTGTGGGTTCGATTCCCGCTCCAGTAGGGGAAAACTTTTCGTCAAACGGAAAATTCTCCACTGGGCCACTGGGTGTTTCATGTGTTGTCCGTTGTCTAATGTTAGTTATGTTCAGTCTGTGCGGCCTCTGGCCGAAGACGGTGTAGTGTATTTTTTCTCCTTCTTTGAAACGTAGACACTTCTATCAAGTTTCCTAATTGACTATTGATATTTTAGTGTAGACTATTTAGACTATTTTTCCTTATTTAAAACATGTGCTGTGTACATCGAAATGCAATTAATTAAGAGCACTTACTTAATTAATTGCATTTCGATGTACATATCAAAATTTGTAATGTGTTTTGGTGCACCACATCTTTTCATGAAATATTTCTCCTTCTTTTGAACATAGGCTATTCTTTCGAGTTTTTCTATTCAAGCTATGTTTGCAAGTTACGCATAAGATATTTTATGCAATTCGGTATCATAATTTCTATTTTATATAACTCATTTCGGTATCATAATGATCAATTTTTCTGAACTGGTTCATTATGCAACTGAAATGAGTTGCATAAAAAAAAATAAATGCATAATGTTCATAATGCAACTCATTTGAGTTGCATTATGAACATTATGCAACTCAAATGAGTTGCATTATGAAAAATCATTGCACAAAATTTTGTATGTAACTCGTGGCAAAACTCGATTTTTTCAGCACTCTTCGTATTTACGTATTTGTACGACTCGTGCTGCAAAAATCAACTTTTTGCAACTCGTCACATAAATAACCATTATAAGATATTTCTCATTCTTTTGAAAAAAGGCTGTTCTATCAAGTTTCCTTTTTGCACTGTCTTTGATTGATATAGCTGCTATTTTTTATCCTTCTCTGATAAATGTTGTGTATCGTTGTATTAAACTTTTTATGCAATTCAGGATCATAATTTTTTATTTTATATAACTCATTTTGGTATCATAATGGGCAATTTTTCCGAACTGGTTCATTATGCAACTGAAATGAGTTGCATAATGAAAAATAGTTGTATAATGTTCATAATGCAACTCATTTGAGTTGCATTATGAACATTATGCAACTCAAATGGGTTGCATTATGAAAAAATCATTGCATAAAATTTTGTATGGAACTCGTTGCAAAACTCGATTTTTTCAGCACTCTTCGTATTTATCCAACTCGGCAAGCCTCGTTGGATAAATGTGCGACTCGTGCTGAAAAAATCAACTTTTTGCAACTCGTTACATAAATAACTATTATGCAATTCAGTATCACAATTTCTATTTTATACTACTCATTTCAGTACCCTAAAGACCAACTTTTTCGTACCGATTCATTATGCAACTGAAATGAGTTGCATCGGCAAGCCTCATTGGATAAATTTTCGACTCGTGCTGAAAAAATCAACTTTTTGCAACTCGTCACATAAATAACTATTTGGCGATTATGTTAATGAATGAGTGTAATCAGTTTTGTACCTTTTAATTCCGCCCTATGTTGCTTATCCTTTGACAGATACGCGTATTTCGACTACCACTTGTAATCTTCCTCAGTGTCAGTTATCCAGTGGATAACTGACACTGAGGAAGATTACAAGTGGTAGTCGAAATACGCGTATCTGTCAAAGGATAAGCAACATAGGGCGGAATTAAAAAGTACAAAACTGATTACACTCATTCATAGAGGGTATTCTGCTTAGAGGGTTCGAAAAGTCGGTACAAGATCATGTTAATGTTTTTTTTTTATTTTTTTACTAAGCACTATTTTGAAATATTTATAAACGTTTAATGCATATTCCTTATAAATAACATTATAATATTTATCAGTTTTCAAGTTAGTTAGTCCTTAACTTGGTTAAAAGTTAATGTAAACTGACTGTTTGTCAACCTATTATAATATGTGAATCATTGGAACTATTTTGAGCTCGATAGGTTAATCTTTTGCGAAGCTAGAACCGTTCTCGTAAATCACTTATTTTAAGACAACTAATTTTTACACGGTCATATATTCTAAACCAGTGAATCGAATCTAATGAAACTTGTATTTTTTTCTATTTAGCTGAATTTCCAACATATTATACCCCAGTGGTAGTCTATGTTCTTTAAAAAGTTTTCGTTGAAATTTCTGAATTCTATATCGTATGATATTCCACCAAACATCTCCTAAGGACTAGATTGAAGCTTTTGAGAAATTTTTGGCAAAGTTCTTCAAAATCGTGTTCACTTTATCAATAAAATATGTTGCAAGACTATGTTGCTTTTCAGTGATTTTTGATAGATTTGTAGATCATAAGATAATTAACAAATCTCTGTGTGATGTTGTGACAGAATTTTCATATTCCTGGTAAATTGTTAATGGTTTTCTTTTTAGTGTTGTTTGTACACAAATAAAAGAAAATTTATTATTAGGATTAACAATATCACGACAGTTCGGATGACTTAGAAACACAATTTCCACAGCAGTGTTTTGTATTTATAGCAGCTTGAAACTAAATTTATTAAATTATTCACAATTCGTACTATGTAGTTTATCATTTGTCAATTTACATTTTATAGTTTCCTAATAATCCCTTTTTGTTCGCTGTAGGTCACTTTCAACCGCTCGGGACTCGTTTATCAATCTATGTCTTATTTCTGGTGTTTCCAGCTACTTACATCACGATCCAGAACCGCCCAAACTAGTCTACGGACCACGGATGCTATCGCTTTCCAATTCAATTCAATTAAGAAACTTCTAATTACTTCCAAAATTATTTTTTAGGTTCACTTTCTACAAATCGCAATGGCACCGATTCTCTCACTGAATTTCTATTTCTTTCTGTTTACATTTTGCTCACCAGCCTGAATTCAGCCACCAAATTTCGCGTACCTTTTATCTACCTACTTTGCACTGTGGCGATATCTAGTCGTCACTGCAATGTGTCCTGTTATCCAGATAGATACCGTCAAGGCGCCATTCACCGTGGGGGCTCCATTCACCGTGTGCCTTCGAATATTTTTTCATTATTTCCATATTATGATTGAATAACATGACAATTTCCCTTCAATTTCACCAATACAACATTGTAATGGTGAAATTGAAAGGAAATCGTCATATCATTCAATCATAATATGGAAATAATGAAAAAATATTCGAAGGCACACGGTGAATGGAGCCCCCACGGTAAATGGCGCCTTGACGGTATAACCATCCGATTACAGGATGCCGAGGTTTCATTACTTGGTCTGTGTTTTTCAGTTAATGGAATTGTACTTTATTCGGCAGTTCGCGTTTTAGTTGACAGTCATTGCTGCTGCACTCATAACTTATTTTTGCCCAAGAAAATCTTAGAATCTTAAGACAACTTTTGCAAAAAAACATGTTTTATTAGATACATTGAAAAAAAGTAATTGAAAAAGTAAGAAATCAATGAAAAGGGTTATTAAAGAATCACTAACATTTTGTTTTGGAATATGTTGGAGCTTTTGTTAAGGGCATTATCAACCGGAAAATTAATTAACTCTTATAAGTGCCATTAAGATGCCGAGGAATCCAGGACGTATTTGGCAGATAATTAATCCGAAGCAGTCTTATAATGGTGTGCCTGAACGTTGGAGGATTGCGACAGTCTTGTCGAGAACTTAGAGATAAGTCTCTAATCTTTGTGTTTTGGTATCCGACGGGAAGGAGGCAATCCTCATAACTGTGGTCTAGGGCTGAACTACCTACGAAATTTGTGCGACTTGCTTAATGCTAATGTTTACGTTTTCAGTGGTAACCACGTAAATGATTAAACCGTGACAATTTCTCATACACTTTTTCGCCAAGGAAAGCATCCCATTAAACCCTATCCAATTTCCTACTCCAGATATCTATGAAGTGGGCCAAGTTCTTGGACATGTTCTGAGTAGATATCTAATCAACATTTCCTCCCCATCCCCGCTGATCGTAAGGACCTGGCCAGGTGTCGAGAGTTCGTTAAATGAAAGGTTTGTCAAGTCCCAGGCATCTTTTCTGGCGCATTAAACGTCTCTATCGACAGCCACCCCAGGATTTGTACGGTCGGCTATGCTATGCTATGCTATGCTATGCTATGCTGTGTTGAAAAATAAACTTGAATATGTCACAGACTTTGTGAAAATGTCGATGAAAAAGAAAGAGACGAACCAGCCAAGGGCTGAAAGTCTCTCAAATAAAGATAAATCAATCAATCAATCGATGAAAAAGAAAACTCTTGGGAATTTACATAAAATTGCATTACTTTATAATATTTTTTGATGAATGTTGCCAAAAATATCCATTCTATCTTGTTTACAGTGCTGATATGATAAAGCCAGAACTGGTTACTCAAGGTTTCCAAGTTTCAGCAACCCTTTACTGGTACACCCAATATTCATCAAAGTTTTTCGAGAATGTTTACAGAAATAAATTTCTCGGAATATTTTTAGCATGAATTCCTCTAAAGATTCCTCTCTATATCCCATCTAAACGTATCTCTGTCCAAGGATATATTTAAAGATATCTCCACTAATTCTCCCAGAGATTCTTTCAGAATTTTTTACTGATACTTCTTCAGGAGCTTTTCAAAATATTCTCGTGAAACTGGTCCACAGGTTTCCCCGAAAATTCCGTTCGAAGCTTCTTCTGGTAGACCTTAAGGACAAGGTATTTGGAGTACATAGCTCAAAATTTCTAGAGCACCGTTTTTTAGAACCGTTGAACGGATTTGGATGAAAATGCTTCACGATAATTGTTAAGTGGTTGTCAACAGTGTGATGCATTTTAATCCCAATCCTTTCAACGGTTCTAAAAAACTGTGCTCTAGGAATTTTGAGTAATGTACTTTAAATACCTTGTCCTTAAAGGATTCAATAGAAAATTCCTTCAACAATTGCTACATAAATCCATGCTTATTCTTTCATGTATTTCTTTCAAATATTTCTGAAGGTATTCCTCCATAAACATTACCAGGTTTTTATCCACGAGTTTTTCCATGGGATTTTTCCGAAAATTATTCTTTGAATTTCTCTAGGAGTTTCTCCAGGAATTTCTCCAAACGTTTCTTCAAAAGATAACATTGCAGGAGATTTTTTTAAAAAGAGATTCAGATACAGTTCCAAAAATTCCTCCAAGGTTTTCGATTAGAAATTCAGAAATTTTCCCAGAAACTTTCCAAAAGTTATAGCTCGAATTTCTATAGGGATTCCTTTAGGTTTATTTATTCAGGTTTTTTTTTGTCTGTATTAACGAGATTTTTAATCCTAAGCTAGTACATCTCGGTCATTTATTCTGGGATTTTCTCATTTATTTGGAAACGCCTCTAGAAATTCTGAAGAGATTTTTCTGAAAGTTCTGCTGGGGTTTCTCCAATGGTTTTTTCAGGTATTCCTGTAGGTATTATTCTGGATGTATTAAGACCTTCTTTCAGGGACTTTTTTCCACATATTCTCTTAATAATTGCTACAGAAATTACACTAGAATCTATTCATTAGTGTTTTACAAGATTTTTTTCTGGTAAATTTTCTATGTACACCTGCAGGAGGCTCTCCAATTTTTTTTCAGATATCATTCCTTTAAAAATATTGTTTTATTTTTTTCAGTGGTTCTCTACAAAATAAGATGTATAAGATTTTTTTCTAAGAATTTCTTCCGATGTATCTCCAGCAGTTCTTCCAAGGATTTCATCAGGGTTTCATTTAGGGATCCCCGTCAATTCATTGAAGGATATCTTCAAAAAAAAAAAATCCACCAGTACCTTTGTCAGCGATTTTTACAGACATTTTTCTTCAGAAATTCCGTTACAGGTTTCCCAACAATCCTTGGTGGAATGAAATTTCTCAAGAATTTTCTTCTTGAAAAAACCTGCAGAAATCCTCCAGAAGTCTACCATTTTTTTTCAGAGAAGTGATTCTTCAGGAATTCTCCTAGACATTTTTCTAGGCAAAAATGCGAGAATTGATGAAAATATAATATAATATAAAATATTATGACCCCATTCCATGCACTACGGCAGAGGGGTGAGCGTCAGCTAATGCATGAAGAAGGTTATCTTTGTTCACAATCAAAGATCACTTTGTGATCTTCGCCAATGTTCAGCACACTTATTCGATTCATGTAAAATTCATGTAAAATTACGAGAAAAATGCAGAAATAGTGGATTTTCCATTCAAATTTCAATCGCAAGGAGAAGAGCGAGGGCTCAACTAGCCGCACCCTAATTGTGAGCAGTAATTTTAGAAGCAAAACGAGATTGAAGATTGAAAAAAACTTTATTCGGTGTTGATGCGATTAAATTATAATTTGTCCATAAAACGTTGATTTACACCGCAGGAATCTAAAATGGTGTGATTTGAAGAGATCGCTTTGGTCCGATTTTGTTCTCTTGCATATATGAAGACTTTGACCATTTCTCACCCAAGACCTAACGTTTACAGGCTATCAAAAAAGCCACGATTTGATATATCGCTTTGACATTTATTTTGTTCATTCTTATAATTCTGCTATTTGATGTGCATGGGATTCGTTAAATTTTACACTTGACCACTTTTGACGGGACACCTGGAACCGATTCCAGGTGTCTCAAATATGGTCTGAGACTATGTTCTTGTCAACTGTTCATCGGGTTACCTAAAAAAACGAAAATTAATATGATCTGAGGCTATTTTTTGCTAATCGTTCGCAATTTTTTTGAAAAAGCCGCTATTTTATACGTCGCATGCCTGGAACCGGTTGCGGAACACTACCGGCACTTTCTTAAATAGTCTGAGCTTATTTGCTTGCTAACGTTTATAAGATTATCAAAAAACCGCGCTTTGCTGTGTCGCATGCATGGGTTCGGTTCAGTCTTATATTTAGGCGCATTCGGAGGGAAACCCGGAACTAGTTTCGGAACTACTGATAGTCCCTAATGCGATCTTAGCCTACTTCCTTGATAACCGGTCTTCAGTTTGTCGGAAAAGCCATGATTTGATGTGCCGCTACAACAGTTTTGTTCAATTTTATATACTAACATTTCCAGCGGGACACCCGGAACCGGTTCAAATATGGAGACTGTTTTCTTGCTAACTGCTCATCAGGATATCGAAATTGCCGCAATTTGATATGTCGCATGCATAGTTTTAAATCACTTTTATATTTAAGCACTTGCAGCAGGACATCTTGAACCGGTTCCGGAACTCTGCCGGTTCAGATATGGTCTGAGATTGTTTTCTTTCTAACTGTTCATCAGGTTAATGAAATTTTCGCAGCTTGCTGTGTCGTATGCATGGGTTTGAATCAATTTTATAGTTAAACCACTTCCAGCGGGACATCCGGAACCGGTTCCGAAACACTACCGGTTCAGATATGGTCTGAGTCTTTTATTATTCCAACCTTTTATTGTAAAAAAAGCCGCACTTTGATATTCCGCATGCATGGATTTGGTTCACTTTAATATAAGGCCACTTCCGGGGACACCCGAAACCGATTCCGGAACACTGACGGTTCAGATATGGTCTAAGACTGTTTTCTTGCTAACTGTTCATCAGGTTATCGAAATTGCCGCAATTTGATGTGTCACATGCATCGTTTGGGATCACTTTTATATTTGCCCACTTCCGGTGGGACATCTGGAACCGATTCTGGAACACTACCGGTTCAGATAAGGTCTGAGACTGTTTTCTTGCTAACTGTTCATCAGGTTATCGAAATTTCCGCAATTTGATGTGTCACTGGCATAGTTTTGGATCACTTTTATGTTTAACCCATGGTTTGGCCACTTCCGGCGGGACATCCGGAACCGGTTCCGGAACACAACTGGTTCAGATAAGGTCTGAGTCTTTTTTTATTCCAACCTTTCATTGTCAAAAAAAGCCGCGCTTTGATATGCCGCATGCATGGATTTGGTTCACTTTAATATTTGGCTACTTCCGGTGGGACACCCGAAACCGGTTCCGGAACACTGCCGGTTCAGATATGTTCTAAGACTGTTTTCTTGCTAACTGTTCATCATGTTCATCGAAATTGCCGCAATTTGATGAGTCACATGCATAGTTTTGGTTCACTTTTAGATTTGGCCACTTCCGGTGGGACATCTGGAACCGGTTCCGGTACTATACCGGTTCAGATAAGGTCTGAGACTGTTTTCTTGCTAACTGTTCATCAGGTTACCGAAACTGCCGCAATTTGATGTGTCACATGCATAGTTATGAATCATTTTTATATTTGGCCACTTCCGGCGGGACATCCGGAACCGGTTCCGGAACACAACCGGATCAGATAAGGTCTGAGACTATTTTATTGCTAACTGTTCATCAGGTTATCGAAAATGCCGCAGTTTGATGTGTCGCATGAATGCGTTTGTTACATTTTTATGTATGGCCCCTTTCAAGGGTACTGGTCCGGAACACGTAAATGGCCATAACTCCGGAACGGCTGGACCGATCCGAACCATTTTCAATAGGAAACAATAGGACCATATTCTGCGTCGAATGAACCGTCGGTCATTAAAATCGGTCGAGGTTTACTGCCAAAAAGTGATGTGAGTTTTTTTGTACACATACACACACACATACACACACACACACACACATACACACACACACATACATACACACAGACATCACCTCAATTCGTCGAGCTGAGTTGATTGGTATATGTGACTCGACCCTCCGGGCCTTCTATCAAAAAGTCATTTTTGGAGTGAACATATAGCCTTTCCAGTACACTTAGTGTACGAGAAAGGCAAAACATTAATTCAACAAATTTCTCCAACAAATTTTAAGTAACTTCTTCTCGGAGTTTCCAAAGGTATCTCCAGGAGTTTTTTTTAGGGATTTTTGAAGCACTCCTCTAGGGATTTCCTAGAAATTCCTTAACGATTCCTTTAGTGAATTTTTGTGTACTTCAGAAAGGTCCCAGAAAAAATATCTGAACAAATTCTGCAGGGATCTCTAAAGATATACCTTGCAGCACCAAAGTCACAAAGCAGTGTCGACAGCGCAGATTTTTGGTTGGACACGAGCCATTTTCAAGTTATTCTGCCTTTGAATTAGAATAACATGAATATATCCCATGTACAACCAAAAACCTGCGCTGTCGACACTCCTTTGTGACTTGTGTGCTGCTTAGGATCCCAAGCCATATTTCCGATGGAACTGCAAGAGCAATTTCATAAAAATCTTTGTTGGAATTTCTGCATGAAATACAGCAGGATATTTTCAAAAACATCTTGGATTTGTAAAGAAGTTTTTTGAAAAATTTATGAAAAATTCCATGAAAGAACTTTTGAAGAAATCGCTTGCTGAAATTCCGTAAAAAATCTCAACAATTTTAAAGAAATTTGTGGAGACAGAGTTATTTTCTTATATGAATTTCCGAATATTTCTAAAAGAAACAATGAAGGAATTTTTAAAGAAATCATCAGTGGAGTCCCTGCGGAAATCTTAGGGAGCACTTTTGACTGAATCGCTGAAAGGATATCCCAGGGAAATTCCAGAATAAATTCTTAGACCTCTGCTCAGAAACTCCCTGGACAAACTTTTCAGGAAACCTTCAATGGAATTCATAAAAAAATATCGAAGGTTCTGTAGGAAAGTTCTGGAGAATATCATCATCAAAACTTTCCTAGGATTTTCTGAATGTATTCTCGAAGAAATCAGTGGATCTATTTCTGAAAGTTATGCTGTCAGAATTCCTGGAGGAATGCATAAAGAAACATCTGAAAAGATGCCTAGAAGAAAAAAGGTTCTTGAAATATTTCTAAAAAAAATCTTTGAAATATTTGTGAATGAATTCCATCAATAATCCGCGGATGATATATTGGAGTTATCCTTAGGAAAATTTCTTCAAAACCATTAGAAGAATTTATAAAAGAATCATCGTATATTTTTTTGTTAAATCGCGGTAGAAAATGATAAAAGAATCTCTGGACAAATATCCGATTCCTTTTTGCCTTTCTCGTTCACCAAGGTGTACCGAAAGGCTATATGTTCACTCCAAAAACGAATATTTGATAGAGCCTCCGGAGGGGTCAAGTCTTATATACCAATCGACTCAGCTCGACGAATTGAGGTGATGTCTGTGTGTGTGTATGTGTGTGTGTGTGTGTATGTGTGTGTGTGTGTATGTGTGTGTACAAAAAAACTCACATCACTTTTTGGCAGTAAACCTCATCCGATTTCAATGACCGACGGTTCATTCGACGCGGAATCTGGTCCCATTGTTTCCTATTGAAAATGGTTCGGATCGGTCCAGCCGTTCCGGAGATATGGCCATTTAGGTGTTCCGGAACGATACCCCAGGAAGGGACCAGTTATGAAAATGCATCAAACCTATGCATGCGACACATCAAACCACGGCATTTTCGATAATCTGATGAGCGGTAAGCAGAAAAATAGTCTAAGACGATATCTGAACCGGTAGTGTTCCGGAACCGGTTCCGCGTGTCCCGCCGGAAGTGGCAAATATCAAAGTGAACCAAACCCATGCATGAGACACATCAAACCACGGCATTTACGATGACCTGATGAGCGGTAAGCAGGAAAATAGTCTCAGACCATATCTGAACCGGTAGTGTTCCCGAACCGGTTCTGGGCGTCCCGCTGTAAGTGGCCAAATATACAAGTGAACCAAACCCATGCATGCAACACATCAAACTACGGCATTTTCGATAACCTGATGGACAATGAGCAGGAAAATCATCTCAGACCATATCTGAACCGGTAGTGTTCCCGAACCGGTTCTGGGCGTCTCGCTGTAAGTGGCCAAATATACAATTGTACCAAACTCATGCAAGCGACACATCAAACCACGGTATTTTAGATGACCTGATGGACAATGAGCAGGAAAATCATCTCAGACCATATCTGAACCGGTAGTGTTCCGGAACCGGTTCTAGTTGTCCCTTGGAAGTGGCCAAATATACAAGTGAACCAAACCCATGCATGCGACACATCAAACCACGGCATTTTCGATGACCTGATGAGCGGTAAGCAGAAAAATAGTCTCAGATCATATCTGAACCGGTAGTGTTCCGAAACCGGTTCTAGGCGTCCCGCTGGAAGTGGCCAAATATACAATTGAACCAAACCCATGCATGCGGCACATGCACTACGGCATTTTCGATGACCTGATGGATAATGAGCAGGAAAATCATCTCAGATCATATCTGAACCAGTAGTGTTCCGGAACCCGTTCCGGGGTTCCCGCCGAAGTGGTTAAATCTGAAAGAGAAACAAACCCGTACATGCGTCACATCAAATAGCGGCTTTTTTAGATTACCTAATGAACGGTCAGCAAGTGTTTCGGAATCGGTTTTGAGTGGCCGGAAGAGGCCAAATGTAAAAGTGAACCAAATCCAGGCATGTGACACATCAAATCGTGGCTTTTGCTATAACCTGATGAACAGTTAGCTAGAAAATAGCCTTACGTCACTGGTAGTGGTCCGGAATTGGTTCAGAGAGTCCCGTCGAAATTGTCAAACCCTGCATGTGACACCTTCAATTTGCAGCGTTTTTGGTTAACCGATGAGCAGTTAACAAGACAATAATGTTAGACCATATTTGGTTCAGCCGGTAGTTACCAGGAATCAGATCCGGGTAGTAAAATGTAAAATTTAACCAAACCCATGGATGCGGTACATCAAATCACGACCAGTCTTGTAAACATTCGACACTTTTTACTACCTTCATTTCGTTGCCGCAGTCGGGTGTCAGTCGGCTTTGTTACATTCGTGCGCTATCGTTACCTCTTACCTACACACAACACGAGCAGTAGAACGAAGACTGATCACGACTTATCGACAACCTGATGGAAAAATAGGGTCAGACCACATTAGATTCCCGGTAGTGTTGCGGGTTCAGCTGTGGCTTCGAAAGTGGTTAGCAGTAAAAGTGAAGCAAACCCATTCATGCGATATATCAAATCGCGGTGATTAGGTAAAGGTGAATAAATAGCAATAAAATATTCTCAGACCATAATTGGGATAACCGGTAGTGTCATGGTCCATGACTCAAGGAATCAGATCCGGCTATCCTACCGGAAATTACCAAGTATAAAAATGAACCAAACCCATACATACGACACATCAGATCGCAGATTTTTTGATAATCTAATGAACGGTTAGCAAGAAAATAGCCTTAGATCACATTAGAGACTAGCTGTTGTGTAGCAGAACCAACGTTCATGTGAAAAATTAAATCGTGGCTTTGTTTAATGGCCTGATAAACATTAGGTATGAACAACAGTGACGAATAGGTCTAAGTTCTCATATATGAGAACAAAATATAGACAAAACTAAAGCGATCTTATCAAATCGTACCATTTCAGATTCCTAAGGTGTAAAGTTATAGCAGGATTGGTCAACGTTGAATGAAAAAATAAGAATTTGATCGCGTAAACAGAAGATGGTGGCTGTTTTAAGGAATTTTGAGCTCTAAAACTATGTAAAATAAGTGTATTTGGTATGGGAAATTTGTTTGAAGTCCACCAGAGTATCCAAAATAGCGGTCCAAAGTCCAAGATAATGGCCCAGTATTCAAGTTAGTGCCTATTTTATAGGATTTTTAATTCTTGCATTATGGGCATATTTTGTATGAAAATATGTCCAGAATTCAAAATTTGTAATCAGAAAACCCAAGCTGTGCGCTGTTTCACAAGGTCTGCAATTTGACTATGGTTTGAATAAGGAAGAATGCCGGTCTTCGTCCAAAACTGGTAATAAGAAAATCATAAACGACATGCCAAATTCAATACGGCGACTATTTTATGTAATTTTAGGTGCAGAGTCCAAAAATGAATACCAGAACATCCAAGATGGTGTCTCAATGTTCAAGATGGCGGTTAGTTTAGTTGGGGTAGATATCCGGAGTCATAAAATGATGACCGGAAAATCTAAAATGACGTTTCAAAATTTTGCGGCTTCATGACACTTGTTTAGTTTGAGTTTTGGATCGTTGTCTTATATTTTCTGAATATTGGATGTTATGCTAATATAAAATGTATCCATATTGAGTAGATTTAGCAAGCAGTTTTCATTTTGTATTTATGTCAATGTCATCAACATGTCGCTCGAGTTTTGTTGAAAGGATATTTTAAAGCACGAGAAAGGCACCATCACCGCTAGGTGGATTAATTAGGGTTTTTCAACGAATCACAGGAAGAATTTATATAGTAATTCCAGAGGAGTTTCAGAATGAACCCATTGAAATTTACCTGGAAATATTCCTGAAGAAATTACTGGAGAAATTCATCAGGGAATACCTGGATAAATTTCTTAAATAATCTTTGGTAGAACTACTGAAAAAAAATCACCGTAGGAGATTCTGTAACACATCTTGATAGATTTTAAGACCGAATACCTGGAGTAATTTCTTAAGCAATCCATGGGATTATTTTGAACGAAATCCTTGGACTTGGACCTTTTAAAAGTTGGACAAGTTTAAGGAGGAATCCTATAAGAAATGTTTGAAGGAATCTCCAGTGAAAATTTTTGAAAGAATCCCTGAAAATTTTTCTAAAGGAATTCTTGCAAGAATTTCTGAAAGTCTGAAAGTCAAAGAAATCCTGGCAGAAATTTCTTGAAGAACCTTTGATTGATTCCATGAAGCAATATCGGACGAAATTCAGGGAAGGTTGTATAAAAAAAGTTCCTAGATTAGTATCTGGGGTAATCTCTAGGAAACTTTGGGGAAAACTTTGAACGAAACTAAAAATTTTCCGAAGGAATCAATGGAAACATTCCTGTAGATTTCTCAGAGAAATCTCCGAAGGATATCATGGCAAAATTTTCCAAAAATTCCCTGGAAGATTTGCTGAAGGAATCGCTGGAGATATTTCTGATGAAAGCAATTTCTGATGAGTTTCTGAAGATATCCATGAAAAAAACTGAAGAATTTCCAGAAGAAAAAATTCGAATGAATCTTCGATAGATTTTTTTTAAACGCTTTTAGCGGAATTGCCGGAGAAATTATTCATTGAAGATACTTCTGAAGGGACGAGTTTCTGAAGAATCTTACAATATATATTTTTTATTTATAGGGATTTCTGAAGGAAACCCTGGAAGATATCCCAATAACACAGAATTTTTATTGCATGTGTGAGGGAATAGAACATTGGAAAACTTAAAAGGTAGCTTACTTTTCCTACATGCATGAAGCGCAGGAAGATTTGGAAAATGATATAAGTGATTCAATTATCATATTTCGTAGTATGAAAAATGTGATTATTTTTACAAATTGGGGAAGCATTTCGAAAAGTGGCACAAGTAACGTTTCTTATATTTATAAGCCCGCGAGTAAATTTTTAAAAACAATATAAAAGCCTTCACCATATTTACAAAATCATAAACGCTATTAAACACTATTCCAATACTCTAGAAGATATACTGTCTGAGGTCTTAAAAAAGTAATACTGATTTTTAAATAGTTCTCTATTCTATGGGGCTGTCCATTAATAACGTAAGGATTTATAGGGGGAGGGGGGTTTGAGAAATCTTACGCGCCATACAAAAATATTTGGCTTTTCATACAAAAAATCTTACAAGGGGGGAGGGGGTGTCGAAAAATCGCAAAAAATCCCTTACGTAATAAATCTTACGCGCAATACAGGATTTCATTTCTTGTCAATCCCAAAATGTCGTGATACTTGATCAGCTTGTAGCTCATCGAAAATAATTGCACTCGCATTTTTTATTTCGTTAGGGTGACCAATTTTGTAATAGGGTGGTAAAAAAAACTAGATTTTTCATGACTTACATTTTCCAAAATCATAACTTTTGTACCAAATGGTCGATTTTTAATCTCTTTCTATTGGTGAATTGAGTTATTGAAGATTCCAACAACCGATGGAATCAAAAATCGACCACGTTCTAATTGACGGACGCGATTTCTCCGACACTATCGTCGTCAGAACCTATCGTGACGCTAACATCGCCTCAGATCTCTACCGCATAATCTTGACGCAGCGTTGCCAGACGAGAATAAGCTCGATGTGGCCCATCCAGACGACTGCTGGAAAACAGTAAAAGCAATCACGTTGATGGCATCCGAGAGCACCATCGGATACTTGGAACGCAATTGACAAAACTATTTGACAAATAGTTTAGAGCGATATTGGAAAAAAAAGAACGCTGCCTAGGTAGGCGATAATGCTGCAGCATGGCACCCGGCAGAACGTGGAACGTTACAGACAGAAGCGCAAACAGCAAATCCACCTCTTTTGGGCAAAAAAAAACGCTTTCTGAAATAAGCGGGCGAGGTAATGGAACTGAAGTGTCGCTCTCAAGAAGGCTTAGGGACAAAACGTCGAAAGACAAAACGTCGAATGCCAAAACGTTGAATTCCAAAAGGTCGAATGCCAAATCGTCAAAAGGGACAAAACGTCGAAAGGACAAAATATCGAAAACGTCTAAAACTAGTGATCTAAGCAAATAGTGAGTTCTTCATTCTTTTAAAGGATACTCATTCTTTCATTCACTTGTATCTGCCAACTAGGTCAGAGGGGAGCCTTCCTGAGGCTCCCTGAAACAACACCTCAGGGTGGGCATGTTTCTTGACCAGTTCTTCGCGGGTAGATAATATTCGCAATGTCTTATATAAAAACTCACATCACGACACGTTAAATAAATGTAACTATTCCCGGACTTTCCCGGCCTTTTCGTCTCTCACTTCTTTGGAACCCCTTCTACTGGCACCCAGTGTTGCAATTGAAATAAACGCGAGCCGAAAATGAACAGAGCTTGGATGTGTCATAAAATCTTATGTGCGTCCTGGCTAGGTATCAGGTATCAGAAGGCCGGCTCCAGAGGCACGTTATCCTCCATTTGGGACATTTGTGCCATCGCCAAAATAACAGCCTATTTCATCATCTACCTGAGGGAAAAGGAAGGAAAAAGGATTTGGATGGGGATAGGGACAGGTAGGGAAATAGGAAAAATACCCTGGAAGAGGGTACTAACGCACAAGCGTACGACAATGGGTTCAAACAGCGCCCTGAAAAGGGCACTGTAATAACGCATAAAGCGAAAGAGAGCCTATAGATCTTTACCACAGCGGGTTAAGAACAACAGAAGATTCAGGTTTCTGAAATCAGTTTCACTTAATAAGTGTTTTCCGAATACTCGGAAACGCAGTTGCGCGAAAACTGGACAGTTACATATCAAATGATACGAAGTTCCATAATCGGATTCACAGCTATCACAGGCAAATGAATCAGCTTGCTGAATATTCGCCATGTGATAGCTGAGTCGGCAGTGGCCAGTCAATGCTTTGACCAGCATGCTGCAATTCTGCTTAGACAGATTAGTTAGATACTTCGCCACCCGTAGAGATGGCTCAGCACTATACAATTTGGTTTGACGACATGACTCCAAACTATTCCAGTATTGTTTGTGCTGAGTGGCAGCCCAGATGTCAATCTGAAGCTTTACCCAACACTTGGATACCGGAATAGCTGGCTCAGGGCCAATGAAGTCATGTGATGCTCCAGTGCGAGCTAACTCATCAGCCAATTCATTTCCAGCGATGGAAGAATGGCCAGGTACCCATACAAGGTGAACAGCGTTTGCTGAATTCAGCTCCTCAATTTGAGTTCGACAAGAGATAACTATCTTCGACCATGAGTTGGCCGAAGCAAGTGCTTTAATAGCAGCCTGGCTATCTGAACAGAAGTATATTACTTTGCCCATTACGTGCTGCTGAAGTGCTGATTGCACTCCACACATAAGAGCAAAGATTTCGGCCTGAAAAACGGTGCAGTGTCTACCAAGTGAATAAGACTGATACAGCCTTAGCTCACGAGAATAAACACCAGCACCTGCTCGACCTTCGAGAAGGGAGCCATCAGTGTAACATACCATGCCGTCTGAAATACTTCTTTCCAGATAACCAGATGTCCACTCTTCCCGGGAAGGGAATTTCGTGGAAAATGTCCTATACGGAAAATTACAAGCAATTGTAAGATCACTTGGAGCAAGAACAATTTTGTCCCAATTCACCAAAAGTGAAAACAACGAGGTGTGTGTTGATGTGCGGTTCACAGGAGTTTCCTCTAGTAGACCGAGTACCCGTAACCGGTAAGTTCAAGAAAGGGCTTCTTGTTTGAGATGAATGTGTAGTGGGGCAACGTCAAAAAGAACTTCGAGCGCTGCCGTAGGAGTTGAAGAGAACGCTCCAGACATCGCCATTAAGCACATCCTTTGGAGATGGCCTAATTTCGATTGGACCGTTCTCACTTCACCCTTTTGCCACCACACAAGACATCCATAAGCCAATATTGGCCGAACCACAGTTGTGAAGATCCATTTGATATACTTGGGTATTAGACACCAAGTTGTACCAAAAGTACGCCGGCATTGCCCGAACGCCATACAAGCTTTCTTGATTCTGAACTCAATGTGAGGTGTCCAGGAAAGCTTGGAATCAAGAATGACTCCAACGTACTTTACCTGTTCAGTCACATCGATTTCAGAATCAAAGAGACGCAAAGGTCGAACGCCATTACGGTTTCGCCTTTCCGTGAAAAAAACAATAGATGTTTTACTCGGATTAACCGAAAGGCCATATTGGCGACACCAACCCTCAACTACCTGAAGGGCGTTTTGCATCAGGTCGAAAAGGGTGCTGATGCACATATCAACTAACAATGTTAGGTAGTCGTCGGCAAAACCATAAGTAGGAAAACCCGCTATTATTGAGTTGCCTCAATAGCGTATCTGCTACGAGATTCCACAAAAGCGGTGATAAGACTCCCCCTTGGGGGCATCCACAAACACTCAATTTCCTAATCCCTGCTAGACGCAATGTCGAGAAGAGATATCGGTTTTTGAGCATTTGGTGAATCCAGTTGGAAATCATTGGAGATATACCATGACTCCGTGCGGCTTCCAATATGGCATCGAAAGGCACGTTGTCGACGTTTTGTCCTTTCGACGTTTTGTCCCTTCGACGTTTTGTCCTTTCGACGTTTTGGCATTCGACGTTTTGGCATTCGACGTTTTGTCTTCCGACGTTTTGTCACTTATTTCTCAAGAAGCACAGAAATTCTACTAGCAAATCAACACATTCCGTAACGTTTTCTTGCCGCGATCCCAAATCTGCAGGGATAAAAAAATGGAAGCCTCCTGACCTGATTGACGGACGTCAGGCGATTGAAAGGTGGAAGCAACACTTCGATAAGCACCTGAATAATAGACATGTTCACATTTAAGAAAATGTCTCGAATCCCACTGGTCAAGTAAATATCATAATTCTCATGCCTAAATGAACTTCTGGTCAAATTTTCAGCTAGATTGATAAAGATTTCGATGTGCTTCAAGTCGATTTGGTAATTTCAGGCTTTTCTACACTTTGAAAAATCATAACTATTGAACGGAAAGACATACAGTTAGGATTATAGCTCGAAATCAAAGCTTATTATGTTCCACAAAAGTCGTCCATACACTAGTCCATACATACTTGTACAATTCTTGCAAGTTTAATAAATTGAGTTTTGTTCTAAGAGGTACCGAAAAATCTGTTATCTTGTAGTCAAAATGGCCTGGGAAGCATGGAATGATGAAATTCTAGGAGTTGAAATACCCAGGAGATAGTCATGTCATATCTCTCAAGACGAACCCCGTTCGAGATAATTCAGCAATTTTTTGGCATAAATTATTAAAAATGCTGGAAGCCATGCCACACGCCATCATCATCGTGGGGGACAAAAAAGCTTCAAGTGACATCAAAATTAACACAAAATGAGCACACTAGCCTGGATTTTTTCTGCCAAACGATGATTGTTTTGGTCACATTTCATTGATGAATCAGAACGATTTGAAATCAGTCATCGTCATCAGCAATGAAAAACCAATGCTAACGTACTCATTTTTTCCATTCAATAGGCGCTTTGTGGTGATTTTTTGCCCCACTCGATGGGTGATGGCGTGTGACAAGGCTTTCAGCATTTTTAATAAATTATTACAAAAAGCTTCAGGGTAACCCCGAACGGGGATCGTCGTGGGATATATTACATGATTATCTCCAGAATATTTCATAGCAGAAAATTTCATTAATCCATGCTTCCCATGCCATTTTGACTCCAAGATAACAGATATTTCGGTACCACTTAGAATAAAACTCAATTTATTACTGACTAAACTTGCAAGAATTGTATAAGTATGTATGGACAACTTTTGTGGAATATGATAAGCTTTGATTTCGAGCTATAATCATTATTGTATGTCTTTCCGTTCAATAGTTATGATTTTTTAAAGTGTAGAAAAGCCCGAAATTACCAAATCGACTTGAAGCACATCGAAATCTTTATCAATCAAGCTGAAAATTTGACCAGAAGTTCATTTCGGCATGAGAAATATGATACTTACTTGACCGGTGAGATTCAAGACATTTGATAAAATGTGAACATGTCTACTGAATAATGTTAAGGATGTCATTCGCCAGCTCAAAACCAACAAAGCAGATGGTAAGAACAATATCGTAGCCATAGGCGCCAACTTAGGGGGAGGAAGCGGGGGGGGTGGGCAAGCATGGTTTTGCCCCCCAATATCTGACGATTTTTCGATTTTCCCATACACAAAATTGGAAAACCCAGGCTTTGCCCCCAATCATTTGACCACGTTGGCACGTCTGATCGTAGCTGAGCGCGTAAAGATGAGCCCAAAAAAGTTGGCCAACTGCCTGCACTGATTGAGAGTCGGGATCTTTGAAACC
The DNA here is from genome assembly GCF_035046485.1 of Aedes albopictus. Taxonomy (NCBI): domain Eukaryota; kingdom Metazoa; phylum Arthropoda; class Insecta; order Diptera; family Culicidae; genus Aedes; species Aedes albopictus. The sequence continues at coordinate 404,816,230 of NC_085138.1, read as the reverse complement.
GAACAGCTACCGGAGAAGTGGCCAGCTGGAATGTGAGAACTTCAGAGCCCAAGCGCATGCCCTGTTCATCGATTTCAAGTTGAAACCTAAATCATTGAAAAATTTAAGAGGAATGTATCCATCATTGCAGAATTTGAAGGATCATAATCATTTATTATTTTTGCTCAGTTTCAGCGTTGCCAGAACAAATAAAAACAGTGTGGTTCCTATACATTTCATCGTCCCGCATTGTTACCGTTAACTTCACCATCGCAAATCCATTGGATACCTTATAAAAGCACAACTTCTGAACAGCTTTGAAGTAGGTTTTTATCTGTGAGCTGAAACCAGGTGGAGAAGTACAATCATCGGGTTCGCTAGGAACATCCGGATCAGCATTGCTCAAAGGAAGTTGCTGCTGTTGTTGCTACCCCGGCCAACCTGGTTACTACCAGCCCTAATTGAATGACGCGGTACGGTGGTTGGCGGGAGGACCGCCGCCGTAGAGCCCCATCCTATCCTCCGCTTGGAGCGCGGTCTCTGTTTGCATGGCGTTGCTCGCCTATGTCGGTTGCATTACCTGGAAGGAAGATGCAGAAGAAAGTAAAAAAAAACTCATTAGAATAGATGTAATCAAGGTGAATGCGAAATGAAGTAATGAAAGCAAAATTTAATCCTTTTTTATTATGTTTCAAGAGTTTGGTGCGCGCACGGTTGTTGGTTCAGCCTTTTCCCAACCCAGTTTCTGTTTGTTCTGCTCTGAGGATGGGGAATGTGTTGAATGAGGACTTTGGTAGGCAAAACCGAAATGGACTTTCTTTTCATTGCCGTGAGCTTTGTGGGAGCAGAATATTCATTCATTACACAAGTACAGGCTTTTCTTGAAATTCTTAATTTTTACAAATGGAGAACAAATTGGTTTAGAAAATGGCATTGTTCTCACTTGAATTGGTTGCTACGAGTGAAAGATTCTCCATTGTTTCAACATTTTCACTCAATTTAGAAAAATCATCACTTGTTCCGGTTACCACAAGGAAAAAACCTCAAACAAGAAGCTTTCAACCGTTCACCAAAGAACTCCCACATCCTTCCATCGGGAAACACTTTTTCCCACCAATTCATTGCTGTCGGTTCGATTCGTATTGCACGGAAGTGCAGCACACCTTATAACTGGAAGGCGGATGAACGCCAAGTGAAGAGCGAAAAACATAAACACGAAGTCAGTTATTGCGGTGCACTTTTGCTACTTCCTTGGGGATGCTCCATTCACCCACATATCGCTTCCCCTACGCCACACCATCAATCCGACTCCTCAAGGAAAGCGACCAAAGGAAAGCAAGCCAAGCAAGCAGGAAAACAGCACCGAACAGCACAAAGTTGCGGAAATCATGTATCAATTTATCTGACGGCTAAATTCAATTTTCAACTTGTGCACTTATCTGATCCGGCAATATTTTCTCGCTTTATTTTTTTTCCCTTCAGTTCCGCATTTTTCTCTCTCCTTTTCTTGTTCCAAGCGAGTTTCGAGTCCTTTGAGCAGCAAGCTCAGCGGAAAAAAATCGAATGGCATCAGGGAGTAAGCTTTTCCTTCTTTTTCCAATCGAATGGGCTTCCATACTAGTCGAGTCGGGGGAGTTTTTCTTTCTTAGGTCCATCATATCGAGAATCGCAGTCTTCCATGAAGTATGTGAAAATATGTTTTGGAAATCGAGACGGGATGATTGAGCTATGGCATAGAAGGGGCACAGGGCTTGAAATCATGACGAGTGCAGATGTACAATGTACATTCAAAAAATCAGGACTTAAATATTGTTTATATTGAGAAACAACAATGATTTTGAATCAATAAAAATTTCTCTCATCTGTTTTCCCGGAATTGTAGGATCACATGCTCAATTTTCCGTTTAAATTTTCAATAGCTTTTACAGCTTAGTGAAGTTTTTCAGCAGATCAGGAAGAGCATTTAAATAAATATTGTTGAGTAATAATATTCAGGGTAAATATTTGAGATAAGAAAACTCTACATTCTGATCCGCCATCAAAAACGGAATTCTATGTGTGACTTAGACCTTCAAAAGAGTAGGACATGGGGATTTTTTTTATTACCGTACGGGTTTGGGCCGGAGGGTCTCAGATTTTCATGAAACTTTTTCCACAGGCAGGGCTCATGTTTATAAACAAACAAAAAATTGATAAAAATTCAGGGTCGCCTATTTTGCCGGAAAACTCAGGTGGAAGTTTTTTGTTTTCCCCTGACACTACTTACTTTGAAAAATCATAACTCAAGGACGAAGTATCGTAGAAACAAAGCTTTTTTTTAGAAAATAAAAGCAAATTTTCTCAGAAATAAAAAAAAATCCACAAAATAATATAGGCTTACATGGCCATTTTCTTCAAAATTGGCCATAACCACGGAAGGAAAAAAAGTGCATTCATAAATATCGGCGAACAAAGCTTATAAAATCACTTTCTCAAAAATATTTTTTTGAAAATTTTCCGCAAATGCGGGTATAGTTTTTCCGGTTTTTCTTTGCGAATTTTCTCAACGACTAAAAATTGTGTGGAAATTTTTTTCCAATTAATATTTTTTTTTTGGATTTCTGAGAAAATTTGCTTTTATTTTCTAGAAAAAAAACTTTGTTTCTACTATGCTTCATTCTTGAGTTCTGATTTTTCAAAAAAAAAAAAAGCTTATGTGGCACATTTGGACATTTTTCAACAAAATTGGCCATAACTCAAATACTAAAAAAGTGCATTCCAAATATTTCAGCGATTAAAGCTCATGAAATAACCCTCTCAAAAATATGTTTTTACATTTTACATGGGCGTAGTTTTTCCGGCTTTTCTTCACGAATTTTCTCAACTGTGGAAAACTTTTTCCACTTCATATTTTTTTTCGATATTTGAGAAAATATGCTTTCATTTTCTTGAAAAAACTTTGTTTCTATGGTGCTTCGTTCTTGAGTTATGATTTTTCAAAATAAGTAGTGTCAGAGGAAAACAAAAAATTAGGCGACCCAGAATTTTTCTCATTTTTTTTTCATATATCCATGAGCCCTGCCTGAGTTTCAAGAAAATCTGAGATCCTCCAGCCCAAACCCATACGGTAATAAAAAATTCCTCATGTATCATTATTCAAGCAACAGCTTTAGTAGACTTGTGGCAGTTTTTTAAATATTATCTACCCAACAAACATTTCTGCTGTACAAAAGTGGAATAAACTGCTCTTAAGCAAACTTCAGCTTAAGAAACTGTTATTCAGCTAGTTCTGTTACTTGGGTAAGTTTTCCTCGATATACATATAATGGACTAATTTTATGAACAATGGACTAATGGTTAATGGACAACTGTAGATAAGATAAATTGCTTAACTGCATGAAGTTGTTTATAAGGGAATTCCTAGAGAATTGTGCGTTAGCTTATCAGAAAAAAAAATAAACAAAAGTCTCTGAGAAATTACAATGATTTACTTGGACATGCTTAAGCAATTTCATAGTGGAATTCAGTGGAAAAGCGTTAATATATTTTTGGCCGCATCAATTGGTCCCATCACACAATTCCAGATGCACTTTTTGTGATTACGTAAGAAAAAAATCATTTACATATTTTTAATTGCAACAGCTGAGGCATCGATGGTTTTAAGATTTTTTTTTTTCAGAAAAATGTGAAAATTTTCTGATACTCAGTAGGCAATAGGATAAAAAAAAGTTTATTATCAATGATTTATTATCATATATTTTGGTTGAAACTGGGTGTAAATTGTCAGCTGTTTTTCGATGAAAAGTAAAGTAGTATTTTCAGTTATTTCCTTAGAATATTATTTGGGGAAATTTTGAAAAAAGTGCTTCATCAATATCGGTAGTGTTGCAAGTCAATAGTATAGATTTTCATCACAAATCTGCAGTGAAATGTTGGATTTCCCGAAACAGAATTACGGTAATAAGTAATTGAATTTTCAAAGTCTTGATCGAGTTACAAAGCTTAGCTTCAGGATTCTCAGGATTCAGAGATTCTCTGTAACCCCCCAGTAGCTCTCTGAGACCCTGTGAAATGCGTCTTCTGATAACGCACTGATACCCCCTGATATCCCTTGAAACGCGTCTGACCTTATTATACCCCCTGAGTTCCCTAAATAGCCCCTGAGATCCTACAATACTCCTTGACACGCCCCTGAGACCTCTTGGTACCCCTAGAAACCCCCTAAAATGTTCCTGAGATCCTCTGAAACTCCCCCCTTTAAATGCCCCTGAGGTCTCCTGACACACTCCTGGGTCATTTGAAACGATTATGAGGCACCCTAAACGCTCCTTAGTCTTTGAAACGCTCGTTAGATCATCTGGATCCCCCTAATACCCCTTGAGGCTCCATAAAACGCTTGTGAGACACTCTAAAATTCTCCTGAGACCCCTTGGAAGTCTCCTGAGACCCCTCGGAAGTACCACAGCCACATCTGTAAAGGCGTGGCATGACCATACTGAGAGTGACGGGTTCTATTACCGGATGGTCCATGAACTTTTCGTAAAGGAAATTTCATTGACGCTCTTTGGCATATAGTATTTTTATTTCTTCCACACGATGTCCACATGCAAAATAGTCATTGGCAGAGAAACCTCTCCCTAAAAAACTGTGAAGTTGATCATAGAATGCTAAGGCTGTGTCTCAGTGTGGACGTTACGCCAAAAGGAAGATAAAGAAGAACCTCTTGACAAGCCTTCGAAACCAACTGATATCCTTTGGAATGTCCCTGAGACCGCCCAGAATCCTCCCGGTACCCCCTGAAACATCCCTGGGACCTCCAGGAAAACCCACAATACTTGAACGTCTTGAAACAACCCTGAGACCCCCTGGAACCCTCCTGAAGCACCATCAGGCCCCCTAAAACATTCATGCAACCCTTTTTGCGCCCACGGTAGTCATTACCATAGATAATAAATTCGATCAAAGAAAATCACAGAATTTGTCCTGCTCAAAAAGAAATGAAAATAAATAAGGACTAAAAAAATAGCGTTTGTTTTGAGTAAGATAAAGTAAGGAGCGCCTCGATCCACAGATGGAACAGTTCTCCCAATTCTTTTTTTACATCGTATCTTCGGTTCTTCAATACACCGCAGTGCACTGGAACCTCTTCTTATGCCATGTGCTGGAGTTTCTGGGGTGGTTTGTGAGAGGGGTTTCCAACTACATTTAAGAGAGTTTAAGGTGCTTTTATGGAGTTCTAAGTGCGCTTGAGAGGCATTCCAGGGGGGTTTCAGAGGGCTTCAGGGAGTAAAAGTTGCTTTCGAATGATGCAAGCCTTTGTACGCGCGTTTCAAGAAGTTGAAGGAGTTTCAGGGGAGTTTCAGAGGGATTCACGAAGCTCCAGAATTCAGGTACGGCTGAAATATACTTAAAGGCCCCCTGGAACTTTTTGAGAACCATTTGAGACACCCTGAAATCACCTAAGACTTTTTGAAACGCCCTTCAGATCCCTCAAACGATTACACGACCCACTGAACATGCCCCTGAGAGCTCTTGTTACGCTTATGAGAACCCTTGAAATTTCTCAGGAACCCTCTAAGTAGCTCCGTAATGCCACTTAGACATCATGATACCATCTTAAAACCTTCTGAGACTTTTTGGAAACCACCTAAGAAGCTTTAAAACGCCCTTGAGGCCTCTTGGTACTCCTTTGGCACCCATAGAGACCCTCTGAAACATCTGAGCCCCTCTAAAACTCCATGAGATCCTCTGAAACGCCTCTGTGGCCCCTCAAACCCATGTGGAACTCCTGAGAGGCCCCTGAGAATTCCTGAGGCCCCCTGAAACGTACTGAGAACTCCTGAAACGCTTTAGAGACCCCTTGAAACGCTCCTGAGCAGGCGTGTCCGCACAGAGCGCATAAAAATTTTGCTCTTTGGATTTACTCCTCAAACACATCATATTTCATGATTCATGAATTAGAAATCTTTTTATCTAATTAGATAGAAGGATGTTTTCCGATTGGTTACGACTGTTCTTGGTATTTCTTGGCTTTTCAGTTCGATTGAGAGATCAAAATTCTTTGGACGAGCGAAAGAGGTCCGAGTCCCGATCACTAGTTTTAAAATTATGGTTTTCTGGATCAAAACAGACGGAAAACTAGATATTCGAATGACGGTTGAAAGATTGAAGAATCTGTATGACGATAAAACGACCAAAAACTCGAATCCTTGAGAAAGATCCGATACGGTTCGAAACGTCTGAGTCAGAGAACATAAGGTGTTTTTGATCTCACAACCGAACTGAAAAGCCAAGCAATACTCCTAGGGATAGAAGGATGTTGAAATATCCTGTATGTCATTTTAAGCTGTCAAAAAACCGCACCGTAGAGCCGCCCTGAAGTGTTTCCACCCGGAAGAAAACCTTTTTGCGCGCTTCATGTGGCTCTGCGGTGCGGCTTTTTGACAGTTCGAAATGACATTTAGGATATTTCAACATCATTCTGTCTGATAAGATGAAAAGATTTCTAATTTAACATGTGCTTGATGGTGTAAATCCAAAGAGCAGAATTTTCATGCACTCAATGCAGACAAGTCTGCTCCTGGGACTCCGCGAAATGCTCGTGAGATCCCCTGGGAGCTCCGAGTAACCCTCGAAAACTCCTGAAACGCCTTTAAGACATTCACATCACATGTGAAGAATTAGCATTAGTTAAAATTCACGAATAAAAAGAAATAAAATAAAAACCACGAGACTCTTTGGAAACCCTCTGAAATTCTCTAAGGCCCTTTGAAACTCCCTTGAGAGCCTCCCTTAGACCCCTAAGACCACCTGCAACCCCCTGAAGTCCTTGTAATCCCTTGGAACGCATCTAAAATGCTTTTAAAACCTCCATTTGATGTTCTCTGTGAATGCCCTCGGCCTCTGTTGCTATAGATACCGACGTAATTATGTTTTGCTATATTGGTACTAAAAAGCCTTTCCTCTTCTAAAGCAGGTCATAGAAAACGTTTTGAATTAGATCTTCATAAAATAAGTTTGAGTATACTTGAATAATACTTTGATAAGTTTCTTTATAAATTACAACAAATATCGAAAATCTTTTACAGAAATAGTTTACTCATCTAATTTACTTTTGGTTTCTATCAGATTTTAATTTTCAAGAATTCTATCTGAGCTAACTTCAGTACTTCTTAAGTTATCTGGAAGTGTCTTTCGATTAAGGTATCTGGGCGTTTGTGATTATTTTCAGCGTAGTAGTCGCAGTTGCAAACAAACGATCAGATATCTTTCATCCCACGTTTGGATTTCTATTACATCTTCTTCGGGGAAATAGAGCGAAAGCGATTAACAACTCTAATTCACTGAAGAAGATGCAATACACAAAGAAACGTCGGATGAATGATGTGATCGTTTGATTGAAATTGGGACTACTATGTCAAAAATCATCTCACAATCAGATTTTCTGGAAGAATTTTGTAAAAAAAAATGTTTCTGTATGTACTGGATATAATACAGTGTTAGAGGGTAATAGCTATATTGGTACAGCTGCACTGCAATATTTGCAATCTTATCTCGAATGGGTCTTAAGGTTATCGCTTATAGAGGAATGCATAGTTTTTAGTGTACTTAGAGTAGCAGGGAATAAAATAAATGGTTTTCCATTATCAAAAATCATATTACAAATGCTAAAAAGCATACGTCTTTGATTTCTCGATGTTATGCAAAATTTTCTGAATTTTCTGATAAAAAATATTATACCAGGCTACTTCTTTGGTTCCAAGCCGATGAAAACCATAAAAAGTTTATATTATTAAATACATGTTTTTGCACCTAAAAATAATTTAGATTTTTCAACATAAACGACTGTTCAATATTTTCAAACAAAAATGAATGGAAATTTAATATCGCCCATCTGGTTCAGAAGTCATGATTTTTTTTAAATTATTTAGTTTTGAAAAACATTGATGTTTTGGAAAACTGTATTCTAAAATTGGTCACCATAATAACGCAATAAAAAAAACAAGGGTCCAATTATTTTTGGTGAACTACAAACCACTATCGATTTTCATTTTAATGGCAGTATAATAAAAATTCGTTAGAATTTTGTTACAAAATTCATTCTTTTTTGATAGGAATCTCACACAGTGCTCATTTCTGAACACTTCCACTCACCGATGACTATGACTAACATATTTGTTATCACAACACACTGCACTGGACAACCCATTTCCCGATATTCCAATAACTGTATCGAAAAAATTCGAGGCAAGACAAACGGAACCAGGAAGTGATAGTTCTCAAGACTAGGAACCATATAGCCGCATCGTCGTCGCAAGGACCGCCTTGCGCCTTGTTGATAGTTTTCTTTCGTCGCCTGAAGTTGTCTCGATTTTTTTCGCTTTACTTTCATCTCATAGCTTTCCGCAATGCTTCCTTCCTTCCGGGCAGCCATCGCCATCACCACCACCACCGTTTGCTTGGGCACTATCGTTTTCCGCTTTGCCCAAGTGCCCGTCTATCGGTTTCTTTATAATTTATTTTTGCTGTGCCGTACTGGTTGTATCGTTTCCACAGTTATTTCGATGATATTTTATTAGTTGGTTGAGAACAAAAAGTTGTCTTCTGAGATCGGTTTGGTAGGGCGGAGATAACGGAAGCGGAAGAAAATTATTGGTTTATTTTGCTGGATATTTTCTCTTGCTGATATTATCTGGGACAGGGAACTATTTACAATTGTTTTTTTTTTTTACGCATGCCCAGAAGAAAAATGGTAATTGTTTTTTTCTAGTGCAGATTGCGAACTAGACGATAATAATAAGTAACAGCTCTTCGTAAGAACATTGATTTTTGGACAACCTTAGAGTTTTCTAAAATATTCCAGCATCAATCATATCAAGCTTCACTGTGCTTCTTTCCTAGATTTTTTTTTTATTTTAGATTGACAAAACAAAAACTTTAATTTAGAACTTTAAAGTTGAAAACCCTTTGAGGAATCTTTGATTGAATTGATAATTGATAATTTAATTATCCATAACCAAAAAGCTCTCAGCAGGTACCCTAATATTTTTCCGTTATTTAAACAGAATCATGAACCACAAAAATAAGGAATTACATGCAGTTTTTCCTTCAAAAATAATTATTGATTGATTAAAAAGGAAAAACATTGGATATCTTAGATATGTTTATAAAAACTTCATACTGACATCAAATGAGGAATTAGGTTATCGTTTTTCCTAGTATCTATAGCATGTACTTTTATTGTTCGATTCCATAGTTTCGTCAAATAAAATACTGATTTATCTCTTGCATCGACCATTTCCCGTTTCTTTTCAGTTCTCAAATAAACGCAAAAGGCCCGAAATTTGAATGTAGAAACTTTCCTTCAGCCTCGTACATACCATCAGCAACAGATAGAGAAGAAGGACAAAAATGTTCCAAAAAATTTGGATGGTCGCCACACAAACATGTCCATCACTGACGATCATTGCATTGCACCCACCAACAAGTTTTATACAGCTAGACGAGCACAATCGGAGATGAATTCGAATTGAAGTCTTCGGTAGAAAAAACGAAATGCTTCGGTCGACAAATCCAATAAAGCCCCCGGTAAATGTTGGGGGGTTTTTCATCGTCTTGATTTTTTTTTTTCAAATTTTTCTTTTTTCGTCTAACCGGGAAAATGGGAGAAAGGCTATCATTTCACACGAATACTGAAATATACAACAAGCTGGTTTATTCATTTCAGTTTGATAGAATTGCGCTAATGGAGTCATGTACATATGCCAGTGCACTAGAATCAATAGAATTTTTACAGCTCATTTCAGTCAACACGTTAATTTTTTAATCTATTCCGGTTGAGGCTAAGACTGTTCCACATCTTTTGGGGGAAACTTTCGAAAGAAACAACAAAATAATTTTGTGAAGATGAACTTCTGAGGATGTTCTGGAATTAGTCGGCTTCTAAACAAGTCTTTGATGAAATTATTTAAGACCGACGCCATTTAAAGAAAACATGTTGGATTACACTCTTTTCAATTAAAACAAAAAAATAACGTTCAGCCTCTCACAAAGGAATTGATTTTCAGTTCAAAATCATATAGGGTGGGGCGGAGCAAGATGGGTCACCATAACTTTGTAAATACAAATCGTATTGGTTTGTATTCGTCCGCTACTCTTTAATACACTAGTAAGCTATGCTAAAAGTCGATAAAAAGTTCATTAAATACAAAATATGATGGTAAACATGGGGCCCATATAGCCGAGGCGGTAAACGCACGGGTATTCAGCATGACCATGCTGAGGGTGACGGGTTCGATTCCCGGTCGGTCCAGGATCTTTTCGTAAAGGAAATTTCCTTGACTTCCTTGGGCATAGAGTATCATCGTGCCTGCCACACGATATACACATGCAAAATGGTCATTGGCAGAGGAAGCTCTCAGTTAATAACTGTGGAAGTGCTCATAGAACACTAAGCTGAGAAGCAGGCTTTGTCCCAGTGAGGACGTTACGCCAAGAAGAGGAGGATGATGGTAAACAAGCAGTTTTAAAAAGTGATCGATTTTGCGCCGTGAAAAAAGTACGGGGCAAGATAGGTCACCTTTTGAGTAATTCACGTTTTCTCAACGAAAAACGTCAAAATATAATATTTGTTCCGCATTCCTTTATGCTTAATATCCATACTGAGTAAACAAAAGCAACTAGTAAACATTTTATAAATTTATTTGAAATATAAAAAACTTTACGATTTGAGTGGTCCTAAGGCGACTTGAAAATCGATGTTTTCTCTAAAAAATTATCATAACTTTATGTAACAATTTTGAGCGTTCATTCCGCTTGATTGAAGTCATTTATGAGATAGTCTTGTAATAAAAAATAAATAGCATTCAATCTAAAAATACGTTCAAAATTGAAGGTGACCCATCGTGCCCCGCGGCCGTTTATATGGAGATTATATGGAATGTATCGCATAAAAAATGGCTAAAAACCATTTCATTTTTTATTTCCAATGAGAGTGACTAATTTATCAATCAATGCCCCATACTTTTGTATAGCAAGCCATCTAACAAAATTATTAACTTAATCAAAACATGAGTAATGCGCCCGAAAATGGAACTTACCCATCTTGCCCCGCCCCACCGTATTAATGAAACTCCTTGATTTCCCACAACATGGGAAATGGTCCTTTCCACATAGAATGTGAAATCTGCCACATACCAGCTTCCGTAGACCATATTCTCTGCGTTTGTCCCAACTATCATTACCAAAGACAAACACACAACCTCGCTGATAACATCGGAGAGATTCTACAAGATGACCCAGCGAGCATCGCCACGCTTCTAAGTTTCCTGCACGACGCCGGACTGTACAGCCGAATATAATTAGAACACTAACAAAACAAATACACTTGAATAACACGGATTATGTAAAGGTCTAGGCTAAGGTTATTATTAATTGTGATTGTCAGTTTCTCTTTTCTTTTTCGGAACAGCCTTCTGCTGACCGAATTTTCTGGGTTCCAGCCTTCTGCTGGGCCATTTCCCGTGTTGAACTACTAACATCAGTTAAAAAACACGTTAATAAAGATGAAAAAAAAATATTAATGAAACTTTCAGAGAATTTTTGTTGATTTTTTTTCAATAAATAAATCATGGGAATGCTTAGCTGTGTTGAAAGACATGAAAGAGACAATGAGAAAAAAACATTGTAAAGATGTAGCGTCGAAAACGACACTACACATCTGCTTCGTACATTTCTATACTTATATGAAGAGGTTTTGCCGAAAAAAATGCAGGTTGTTCAGCAATTGAAATATTGCCAATATTTATAGATTTATCGAAAGAGCAGTTTTTTTTAAGTACGACATTGCATTGGACTGAGAAAAACAAAAATGAAATAAAATAAAAGAAACAAAATGAAAAATTAATTACTCGTTGTTAACTTGTTATTTGCAACACATTTTAGTTACAAACCCGTTCAATGCAATACATGACTAGTTGATGCATTTAACCCTTATATGGCCGACAGGGTACCCGGGTACCCAGCTCCCATTTAAAAACCACGGTGTAGAAAAAAGCAAAAAGTTTACGGTTGAAAAGCAATCAAGTGACACACATGCTATGTTGGTATACTCCGATGCACGTTAGTGTAATTACGTTGCAATAAGCGAATGTCATCTGTTCGTTGCAAGTGACTGGCCGTTGTTTTTTCAGCTATATCTCTAAAACGGTAAAAGATTCCATTTTGTCGTCAAAGAACGAAGGAAAGAGCATTAGTTTTTCATCTTCGAAAATTTTTGTTGAATATAATCTATTAGACAGATGATACTTTTAAAAGCGTTTTAGATGTTTGCTTCTATGCTGAAAATTTTTCAAAGAATTTTTTTCTCAATGTCTTTGAAAATTTGACGCCGATTTAAAAAAAAAGTTTTGTTTTTCGATGCGAAGTTTTTGGGATATGCTTTTTTGAAGTATGGGGTGTTTTAGAAAATTTTGAAAAATTGTGAAACTACATCTGGCATTTTCCGAAAAAAAAAATTGACCTCTGATGAAATTTTCAAAAAAATTGGAGACCCTTCGGCCCAAACTGTTCGGTAATAAAAAAATTCCCTATAAGAAACATTATTTTTTTATTTTTAAATTGCAAACTGCTTGGATTTCAATGACACATATTGTCCATTTTACTGGCATTTTACTAGATTTGCTGGTGTTTCAGACACATACTGGAAAAAAACTAGTGGTTAGAAGGCAGGAATTGTTGCTAATTGACAAATTCAGAAAAAAAAAATTGTGAAAAAAAATCGCGTTCTGGTGGGATCTTATATCTCTCTCTTGCGAGAGTAAGCCTCGGCTTCATAAAAATAATTCGCTCTCAATTGCTGTTAGTGGGCACAAACGGGAGTGTGTTGTGGATTGACATCTTAGCCGAAAGAGAGATAAGTTTGTAAAATAGGAGTGTTCTCGGTGTGGCTTCGGAGTCAGTTTGGCCCTCTATTGCGCAGAATCATTACTTGTTCTGTGGCTTAGTTGGTTAAAGCGCCGGTGTAGCGAATACGGAGTCGTGGGTTCAAATCCCACCAGAACGCTTTTTTTTCACAAATTCCATCTCTCAGTTTGTCAATTAGCAATATTTTGCGCCTTCTAATTACAAGTTTTTCCAGTATGCTTGGATTTCTTTTTTTTAATTTCTGAAGAATTTTCAATAAATTTATTTCAATATTGTAAATTATTGTAAGTTGAACAAACTGCTCTCAACTATTTCGTAGAATATCTTTTTCAACATGGTTCGAATCCAGTGATGTCATCAAGGTTACTCCAAATTACTTACTGAGTAACCAGCTCTTGAGGTATTGAGTATGAGTTTGAGAAAAGTAACATAGGGTAAATCGCCAATTGTTGCACGACTAAAACGCCAATTGTTGTACGCTCCATGCTTTTGTTACGGTGATGATGATGATGATTGTGTACCCACCATCAGCGCAAGGATTACCTATGGCTGCAGAGTCATACCGGAACGGAATGATCTACCTGATGGTTTGTTGTAGCAGGGTAAGCTAAATTCACTGGAGTCCTTCGGAAAACAACATAATAATTGTTATCTCGTGACAAAGTCTGGCCACCCCACGAACATTTGTCCGGAAGCCAGTTCATTTAACTTCCTTAGGCTACCCCTCCGAAATACCCATATATGTCATGTTCAAATATAAAAAGTAATAATATGGAACGAACTCACCGGGTAATCCTGACCAGCTGGTTTTCTATGTTTGGCTTTGGTCTCAGCATGCAAACGGTCCAAACCATATTAAATGTGCACTCGTTCACACCACTCGCTTATTCTCCGATCGTCCATCGAAGAATCCGAAAAAATACATAAGCGAGAATACCCGACGCACTGAAAAACAATCTCTTGGATACTAGCATTTCCGAACTCGGAATAACGACGAACACGAGCACCACGACGCGGGCAATGTGGTCTCTTGCCACCGAGCCATCGTCGATCGTTTACACAAAGTGCGAACAAAAAACACAAAGAAAAATACGAAAACGCGGGAACGATGAAATGCGGTTAGTTTCAGCCTCCGCGTTCTGCTTGTCACTGTCCATGCTTTTGTTACGGTAATGTGCAAAAATCGACAAATTGTTAAAAACTACCAAAGATTCTTTTAGAAACTCCTTTAGCGGTTTCTTCAGAAATTCTAATAGGGATTCTATTTGAAATTTCTCCAGGAATTCCTTTAGATATTCTATCAAAAACTATCTTAGGAGATTTTCGATGGATTTTCTCCATCCTGCATTCAAACAGAGATTATTCATTCAGGACTTTCTCCAGCTGTTTCTTTTGTTTTTTTTTTCAGAAACGTCTCTGGTATTTTCTCTAACGATAACGCTATGAAATTCTCCACAGTTTCTTTAATGATTTTATTTAGAAATATTTCTCAGGTATTGCCACAGTAATTCCTTTAGCCATTTTTCAAAAGTTTTTTCTAGGGATCCTCACAGAAGCTTATCAAGACGTCTCTAGAAAGCAATCTAGTCTAGAAAAATGCCCACATATTGCTCCAAGAAGTTATCCAGAAGCTCTTCCAAGAATTTAATTAAAGTGCTTCTCCAGGAGTTTTTAAAAAAAAATCTCAATTAAATTTTCAAGGAACTTTACCGGGGGGAGCTTCATCAGATATTTCTCCAGAAAAAATATAAGAAATTACTTTGGAAATTTCCAGGAGATTTTTTCAGATATTCTTCTAGGAAATCGTCAAGGGTACTGAGATACTGTACAGAGATTCTACTGGAGATTTCTTCAAGATTTCTTTCAGGGATTATTTCGGAAAATCCGTCTGATATTCTTAAAAAAAATCTGCTTACATTGTTAAGAGATTGCTTCGATTTTTTTTCCAGATTTTTTGAGATTTCTTCAAAAATTATGGCAAGCTATTTCATTAAAAGTTCTTCTATTTTTTTCATTCCTCAAAAAGTTTCTTTGAACAAAACTACAAAGATTTTTTCGGAAATACTGAAGAATTTTTTGAGAAAGTCCTCAGGGAATTCCTACAGTAATTCCCACTGGTATTTTTTTTTTTCAATTTGCTTCTGTGATTCCGTCGGAAGCTTAGCCAGGGATTACTGTAGAGATTCAAGCAGAAATTGTTTGGAATATTCTTCCAGGAAATTTGCACACACAATTACTGGAGGAATTCTTGAGAGAATCTCGCAAGAAATTTCAAAAGAAATCTATGAAGGATTTTGAATACATGAAAATTTTCGGGAAGGATTCCTGGAACAAGTTCATGAAGTTTTTTTTTTGTCAGAAATCCTAGATTTATGCCTGAAAGAACACCCAAATAAACTTTTAAAGATCCTTGCTTAATTCCTACGAAAAAAGAATCTTGAGAAACATCTGCGGGAACTCTAGAAGTTATTCCAAGAAAATTTTGCTAGAGAAATTTTATGGAGGGATTCCTAAAGAAACACTTGGAGAATTTTCTGAAGTTATCTTAAGAATGTTTGCAGAAAGTGGCTGTCCATTAATTACGTAAGGGTTTATGGGGGGAGGGTAATTTGAGAAATCTTACACGCCATGCAAAAATATTTATTAGAGGGATAGTCTAAAAATCGTGAAAATTCTCTTACGTAATAAAATACCATGTAGAAATAACAGACCAAAGTACTTGAAGAAATAAGCTTCTGAGTGACTCCTGGAGGTTTTTCTGAAGAAATCCTCAGAAGAATTCTTGGAGATGCATCCGGAAGAATTTTCTGAGGAATTTATGATAGAATTTCTGAAAGGATTAGTACTCAAAAAATTTGAAGGAAGTCCTGCAGAACCAAAAACAAATTCTGATTAAATCTCTAAAGAATTCACTGGAGAAATATCTGAAAAAAAACATAACTTTTTAAGGAAACGTTAAAAGAATACTTGGAAGAATTGAAGAAATCACTGCCGGTACTCAAAGAAGCATTTCTTGAAAAAATCCTTAAAAATGCCATAGAAGATTCTGGGGTAATTTCTATAGGAATTGATGCGAAAATCTTAGAAGGAAAATCTTGCAGTAGTACCCGAAAAAATGTGAAATAATTTCCGAAGTAAGTTCTGAATTAATCTTTAGCAATCCTGGAGGAACTTCTGGTTACAGGAAAAAATCTTTTACGAAATTCTTGTGAAATTTCCAGAACTTCCAAAGAGAGATATTCCAAAGAAAAACTCGTTTAGGATATTCGAATAATATTTGAGGAAATGTTTAAGAAAATACATAATGAAATACATGCAGGAATTTCTGTAGCAATCCTAAAAGAAATTTTCTGAAAGAACTCCTGAAGGAATTTCATGAAGAATTTTCGATAGAATTTCCGAAGAAACTTATAGACTGATTTCAAGATTAATAGAACTCTAACATTATCAAAAATATCTGTGCCCCATTAAGAGTCCCAGAGTCCAGAAATATATTTTAAATAAGGATTTCGAAAGCACTTCAATATATTCAAACCTAAAATTTTGTTTGAAATTTTTCTCAACCAGTTTCAGATAAAACTTTGAGGGAAGATTTCGTGTTTTTGTTTTTAATCGTTAACGTGTTGATTTTTTATTCAAGGACAGCAAACAATTTCGATATAAACCCATTCGAAAGTATTCCAAAATGCCCGCAAATCGTTTGCGCGGTAGATGTTTGTTAAATAACAGCCTTCATTTTCATAATCATGTTTAAGAGCGGCTGAATATCTGTTGTATAACTGTAATGTTTATTTAACATTTTTATTATTTTTTTTGAACATTTGTCATGATTCATTTTTTTTTTCAAAATTTTAAATGAGCTGCTCAAGAATTTATTCAAAAAACGTTGCAAACGATTAGTTTGAAAGACTTTCGAAAATTTTGTACAGTTTTTTAAGCTTTATTTGAAAATGCAGTAAAATTCTCAAACAACCTTAACTATTTCAGGGTAGAATCCAAGTTTGACTAAAAGGAATAAAACCTTGCAACAAATCGTTTCAAGAAGATCTTTAAATTTTTCACAACTACAACCAGAAATTTTCAAAAACTTTCATTGGAAGTCCTACGTTTACATTTTTCAAGTTTGTTCTAATGAATTAAATAAAAAAAAAAAAACAAGCGGAATCTGAATGCCCTATAAGTGGTTAATCCAGAAATTCTAGAAAACAACAGTGGGAACACGTTTATGAAACAGCAAAAACTGCTGTTGAAATATCATCCTAGCGAATCATCGCGATCGCTTTGATAACTACAATCACAATTCCATGAAAGATTTCAAATAGCAAAAAATCATGACATAGCAATTTAATCTGTTTAGTTAATTCCGCAATAAGGGTAAATTTCCAATTGTTGCAAGGCTAAAAATACGCCAATTGTTGCACACCTCATAAGAATAACATGGAGTGTGCAACAAAAGGCGAGTTTTTCGACGTTCAACCATTGGAACATTACCCTAGTCAATTCCGGAATCTTGTTAGAACTGGTCTCAGACTTTCATTTTTTAATCTTCTTAAGTTACACAAGTTACATAATACATAATAATACGCGATCCCGCGAAAGTTTTCCTAAGTTTTTCAATGAAAGTAAATCTCCTCCAATCATTGAATGTATGATATTTCTTTTAAATACACACGTTTATGAAATTTCACTAGGAATATTTTGAAAATAGCGCGGTCTTGTTTTTTCTAGGGTCAAACATTCGCTTTGTAAAAATATTAAAAATAAAATAAAAATAATAAATGAAAAGTAGGATCTTGTACCATTTGGGCAGGTGTACCTATTTTGGGCACTTGCCGCTATAACTAAGTCAATTTCAAACCGATTGATTTTAAATTTTGTATAGAGTTAGGCACGTACAGTATCTAACTCTCTAACTATCTAACTCTAACACCTGCCCAAATGGTACAATACCCTATTTGGAAAATCCACCGTCTTCAGATACATGTTTCAGAAAATCCACGTCGACATATGGGCTAATCTAGTGACTCTGTAAGTTGTAGGATAGAACCACATGCCCTGGAAAATCGGAGTAGTGGGTTCAATTCCCGCCGGAAAACATATTTTTTTATTCCTAATACAATTTTGATTTATCAAAGTCATCAACGGATCGTTTTTATAATTGATCTATATTTAAACATTTCAAACATTTATCTAGAGAAACTACAGAATCCTAACAGATATAAGAGACATGTTACTGCCTTCAAGGTGGATGCCCTCAACGCCGTTACTAGAAAGATGTGCCAACTTTGCACAAAACGGTACCTCTTAAATTTGATTGACTTTTCTCCGTACCTTGTTCGCCTCTGCAAGTCAGATTCGATTGCACAGCGCCGCCGATTTGCTTTCCTTCCTTCCCAGAATCGTGTACCAAGCCCGGCGATGGTAGCCAAGCTGTGCCAGGCAGCGAAAGGCGATGCTGGCTGGCTTCAGGTATCCGGAAAAGCTCATGCGATTAAAGTTGGACTGTGGGCGCGCAATTTGTTTGAAGTTATCCCCGATGCGACGAGAGCTGCCTGGTGGGAAGTGGAATCAATTGAAAGTTTTTCCTATTTTCAGGTGTAAAATTTTCGTCGATCAGCGAACGGGAGCACCGACCGTTGACGACGACGGGGGACCGTTCGAACGTGAATAATTCAAACTGTAAACTTGCTGGTCCTCTTTCCTTACTGCTGGGTTTCGGCTGCGAGATTGACGATCTCGCATATTTCACACGGGAGGATGGCGAAGAAGATGTGAGAGGTTCTCGAAATTGTGGAGTCCAGAAGCAGGGATGCCATATATACAGATTTACCTGCATTATACAGATTTTTGAGCATCCGTACAGAATTCGTTTTATATGAAATACAGATATTTGAGCTAGAGGGGCCATTTTATTTTTGTATGGGATACAGATTTTTGATAAAAGTGATACAGATTTTTCAAAAAATCATCTGGCATCCCTGTCCAGAAGTTCTTGAGCGATTCTGGAGGATGGTATCTCGAGTGAACAATGACAACAAAATGAGTACTTATTTTACAGCATTATTGAAGATCATATTTATAACTAAATAACTTGTAACAAAATGCTTTCTTTAATATTAGTCAATCTGTTCATTTTTGTAAATTCATGCCAATAATAGTCGAAAAAAAAACAAGGTGGGAAAAATAAAAATAAGTCAGTTTCTAAGGAAGGTTGAATTTTGACTAAAAAATTCAATTTTTTGTCCCTAAATCACCCAATTGATAACTGGTTGAGACTAGTAGTCATCTTCAGTGTGTGAGCGTTGGTGCTTTTCTCTATTTTCAGGCAGGAACAGAGTGACACCTTCTAAGTTGCATTAACATGTTCATGAAAACGTCTACACTTTTTTGATTCCCGATTCAACTCGGGAACTGTTTGCCTTTTGGGAAATATACGTATCGCTCTCGTCAATTCCGACCGGGAAAGTTAAAAGCGTGGCGAGCATGGCACATTAAGCGTAATAATTACTTTTTCGTCGAAGTGTCGGTGTTGATGGTTTTACATGTACTGTGTATATGTATGACCAGACTTACACTCATGTGGGAAATGGAACGTGATAACGGTAGTGGTTGGTATCTCGATGAAGCTTAGATAAAGTTTACTTTTGGTTACTTTTCGATTGAACTTGGCACGCTCGCTTTCACGGTACACATTTGCACTTGCAGGTTCTTGGTTGTTTAACACGTTTGGCGATGATATAAGACAAAGAGGGGGTGTTTGACGATGAGTATAGATTTCTGGGTATTTGTTATGGAAATGTTTCTTTAGAAAGAATTCCAATTTAAAAACAGTGTTGATACAACGAGAATAAAAAATATATCAAATGACAGATACAATATTGGCAGCCTATTTAATGCACCCATAGATAACGAAAGTGCACCATAGAAAAACAAAAATGCACCATAAATAATTAAGTAATGTACCGATAAAATGCACAGCATTCTCCATAAATAAATATAAATGTTCCATAATAAATTAAAAATGTAGCGGTAAACCAAAAAAAATTCTAGTTAAAAATGAAACATTGTATCAATAAAAAATTAAATAAAACACCATAAACAAATAAGTTTGCTCCATACAAAATAATAAAAATATCCATAAATAATGAACATTTGCTCCATAATTATACCATATTTGCTCCATAAAAAATTGAAATTGCACCATAAATATAATCAAATTGCACCATAAACAAATTGTAAATTTCACCACAAAGAATGTAAAAGCTACATAAATTTAATCTTATTGTACCATTGCTGCAGTGTCCAACGACATATAGTTTTAGGATGTGGATGGGATAATGTTAATGTGAAAAGTAAGAAGAAAATAAACAGAAACTTCGGTACACGCATCTATGATAGAACGACTTAAAAGATGGTAACACTATGAATGCAATTTACCGGATAATCGCTTGCTGTTCGAACTCGCTAACGCTCACGGGATAACATCTCTGTTTGCATTATACCGGGCAAATTCATGGATTTGTGGATTACCTATAACCGAATCGACACAGTTACAACGCATCCACAGGCTACGCCGCATGCATTTAAAGAATCCGTATATATAACGCCTACAAGTTATGCAACCAAAGCGTGCTGTGCCGCTTGACCTTATTCACCTTATTCACCACACAATCTATCACGAACACTATAAAAATAACCCCTTTTCATGGATCGCATCCGTGCTGGTTGTGGGGGTGCAGAGGTGATCCCGGTCTTTAGTAGCAACAACCAGCACACTAGAATGTTAGAACATTCCTTTCCCTTCCTAACTGACTATAAGGACGTGGCCAGCGCCGTTATTGATCAAAAATGTATGAGCTGCTTAAATTGCACTTTTAGAATAAGTGGAGTGTCCTAGCCCTTATTCATTTGGATCCCAGTGCAATTGGTACCAGCTCAGATCAATCACGGAGGAGCAACCATTGACATGTATAGTCAGATTTGATTTTTTTTTAAATTTAGGCAGAAGGTGCAGAATATAGCCTTTTAAATTCCACATATTACTATATACTTACATATTTCCAGTGCTACTAGCCATTGAAATACTGCTAATGATGCAGAATTTGATTAATTTTTGTAGATTTTGCATTCTTTGAGGTAAAATTTATAGTTTGTTAATGGTGCAATTTGATGATATTTATGGTAAAATTTTAATTTTTTTTGGAGCAAATATGGTATAGTTATGGAGCAAATGTTCATTATTTATGGATATTTTTATTATTTTTTATGGAGCAAACTTATTTGTTTATGGTGTTTTATTTAATTTTTTATTGATACAATGTTTCATTTTTAACTAGAAAATCTTTTGGTTTACCGCTACATTTTTAATTTATTATGGAACATTTCTATTTATTTATGGAGAAAGCTGTGCATTTTGTCGTTACATTGCTTAATTATTTATGGTGCATTTTGATTTTCCTATGGTGCATTTTGTAATTATTATGGCTGCAATAACCTTTTACCTACAATATTCTTCTTATACTCTAGACAAGAATATGATTAGCTTGTGAAAAAAAAAATTGGACCATCCCCAAACAGAGGAAAATATCAAATTCATAACAATAACTTTTGAAAACATGTTTTTTTTTGGGTAGTCTTATTTTGTTATGATCAAGTTTTTAGGATTCATCCACTAAATTACATTTCAATAATGTACTTTATCGTAGACAAAGTTTTGTTATTATTCTACTGTTCTCCAAGTTTTCGAATTCACAGAAAAATTCATTGTTATTAAGTTGTTATTGAATATAACATAGTATGTTATTAAGCTGGTCTTCCAGGAACATTTTTGTTATGATTTTTGTTATGATTTTTGTTATTTTGCCGCTTATGACGGACAAGTTTTCAACATAATAAGATATGTTAATAACGAAAAAATTACTTCCTTTATACAGTTATTATGCCAAAATAACATATTTTATTATGCTGTTGATATACTCTCCTACTCGGGTCACTTTGAAGGAAATTAAACTTCAATACCTAAGAAAGACGGAGGACGACTATTATAGAAATTTTAACAGGGTTTGTTTCTAAAATTTTCGATGCTTTTGCATGAACTGATCAGTTTTGAAGAGATTGTGACTATTTCTCAGTATAATAAATCTTCTTCCTACTAAGCACTTATCTTTCTGACTGACCTCTCTCCTCGAAGAGGTCACTTGTCACTCCCGAACGACACTCTTATCTACTGTTGCCATCGGCATCATCAGTTTTCACAAATAACTCGACGAGACAACTCCTGCAGAAAAACACGCTCCAATGCATCCACTTGACGGTGGGACCTTTCACGCCTTATTGCTCCCCGCCCAAGTGTTGCCAGACTCCCGTCAGGACCGTTTCAGAGAAGAAATGACAATAATTAAACAAACCGCAAACATCGTCATCGGTCGTCATCGTTTGCTCCCCGGTCTTGTACTAAAAGGTAGATACGCATTAATAAATAATTTTAAAAATGCAGATCAAATTTGATTCAAATATGGATGATAGTACATATTGACTTCCACCCAGTAATAAGAATAGTTTGAACTTAACATTTTGTGTGTTGGTTGAATCAGTCAAAAGATTCACGTACTGCGTGGTCGTTTTTTCGTTCCAAATTAGAAATTCCAATACAAGTTACGCACGTCATATCACTGCCCTCGCTGGCTAGGAGCGGAATACCCGCTGCTTCTAAAAGTGGTTGAGTTAGAGACCCGTCTACATGAAATAAGCTATTTGAACAGCTCCTAAGATTCCTCTCGCAGATACCGTATCTGGTTGGGTTTCAGCTTGGCAAAAGCGCTATTTCAAGTTTCGAGCAGGGCGCGTGGGTTTCTGGTGAAAAGTAAAATAACTGGCAAAATTGTTTGTTTTGGAATACTAGATGAGATACATATTGGGTTGGGCAAAAAGTGAAGCTTAGTGGGAGATTTTTGGAGGATTGAATGTTTTTTGATGTTTGATAAAATAACTTTCCTCGCAAATCAAACTAAAGAATTATAACGAATCTATGACAAAAGGTCGAAAGACAAAAGGTCGAAGGACAAAAGGTCGAAGGACAAAAGGTTGAATGGACAAAAGGTCGAATGGACAAAAGGTCGAATGGACAAAAGGTCGAATGGACAAAAGGTCGAATGAACAAAAGGTCGATTGGACAAAAGGTCGAATGGACAAAAGGTCGAATGGACAAAAGGTCGAATGGACAAAAGATCGAATGGACAAAAGGTCGAATGGACAAAAGGTCGAATGGACAAAAGGTCGAATGGACAAAAGGTCGAATGGACAAAAGGTCGAATGGACAAAAGGTCGAATGGACAAAAGGTCGAATGGACAAAAGGTCGAATAGAACAAAAGATATAACTGACAGTAGACAATTTGGAAGACATGATAAAGTGGTCAGTATTTGACAGAAAAACGACAATTAGCTTATATGCAGCTATTTACTACCGCATTACAATCCGAAATAGATGCCTAGAATGATAAAAAGTAGAAGCCAATAGAAGGATATAAAGTAATGTTATTCATGAAAGTTAAAACTCAAATTCTCAAATCTCATGCTTGAGTTGTTTCACGCGCGATTCTTGACTCGCCAAAATCACCGCCGAAAAAATCATGCATGAGTTGACTCGCGATTTCACTCATTGCGTTATTTCTTGGTGTTCTTATTATTTACATCGAAGTTTTTAGGATTCTATGATAGAACAAAAGCAAACCTATCCTACAACAACATTGGATGTCGTTCAAATTGATTTGGATTTGTTTTACAAGCGAACGAGATTTCGGCGCTTGACTCGTGAGTGCGAGATTTTGCATGAAAATCTCGCGCGTGAGAAAATGATTCAGAATCGCGCGCGAGTTTACTCACGCAGGAGCGGTTCATGAGTGTGCTTTGAGTGTGATTTTACCAACACTGGGCAGAAGAAGGATGAATAATATATTGAAATATTGTCATTTAAAATTCTAATCATTACAGCGATTTAAAAAAAGTTAAACAATCTATTAATTAAAGAAGAACAAATCTCTGGGTACTAAGGACTGTATCGGAAATTAACTATAAACGTTCACAATTGCCTAAAAAATAATCTGTTCGAAATAAACATAACTTTATTTTTGGAGATACTATATAAATCTCTTAAATAAAGAATGGCAGTTCTAATTTTCAAAAAATAATCATTTAACTTGGACTTTTATCTCAAAGATTGCACAAATGTTTTTAAAATTTTGGACACCTCCCAAAAATTTAAAATTGCGAAAACTGTGGGAAAATATTCAATTTTTTCTCTTATTTTTGCGCAAATATATTCTTTTCCAGAATGCTCATGATATAGGAAAATTATTTTTATCAAGAAAAATTCCCTCCGAAGATTAGGGCAATTCTTAAAAATGAAAAAAGGCCATTTTTTGAGGAACTCTTTTTTTTATGCGTCTTCAAAGAACGATTACGCCAATAATAAATACAAAAAGTTGAAAATCTGAATTTTTTTCGATTGGGTATGTATTTAAATCTATTGAAGAGGTAGTTTTACCAGAGAACGGAATTTTATAACCTCTAAAGATTTTTAAAACAGAGCGTCAAGGTTCGACCAAAAAGTAGGTGTTTTTTGGGATAGACCATATTATTAATGTTGGAGGTTTTTCTATCCAAAATAAGCATTTCAAAAGTCGGTTTTGAGTGATATGTTATGTGTACATAACTGCTAGTAATAATCATTATTTTCCAGATTTTTCCCCGTACAATTTTTGTTCGTTACAAATGATTGAAACGTTAAAAAAATTTAAAATAAAAACCGTTTGTCCAGATTGTTATTTTGTGTGGCATACTCATATACCCATATTTTCAATAATACTAAACATTTTCCAATTTTATTCAAGCTGTTCTAAAATTAACTATATTGTGAAGATTTCATAGAAGAACTGGAATGAAAAGTCCAACCGTGCGTCCAGATAGAGCATTTTGAATGTTTATAGTTAATTTCCGATACAGTCCTTATATGAGCAAACAAAACGAAATTATTTACGTTGGGGGGAGGTATGGGTTTCAATCTTTGGAGGAATAACTTATGAAAGCTTAAGAATCCGTTTGTGAGTTATTCTTGCAAAGACTGAACGCCATAACTCCCTACATAATCATCAACAGTCAAAATTCGAAGAAATTATTTGTACTTATACAGTGTAATTCGTTGGAACTACCTATAAATCCAAGAGGGGATGATCACTAATCACAAGTAGTAATTGTTTCTGCAGTATAGATAGGAAGAACAGCTATTGAATTAAAGAAGGCAAAATTTCTGATTGAATTATAAGTACCTCAATAGTCGATAATAAATTCAGTAACAAAACTTAAAAGAACAGCCTATA
Source organism: Aedes albopictus (assembly GCF_035046485.1). Lineage (NCBI taxonomy): Eukaryota > Metazoa > Arthropoda > Insecta > Diptera > Culicidae > Aedes > Aedes albopictus. The sequence goes on along the minus strand of NC_085138.1, from coordinate 404,790,973 downwards.
AATTTAAGAAGAAAAATTTCTTAACAAAACATCAAACTAAATTGCCATTAAATACTACATCAACACAACTTGAAAGAATAGCCTATAAACAAAAGAAGGAAAAAGTTCCTATAGAAATGTCAGTGGCTGAAATAAATATGATTACTATAACAGCACCATAATGTTTCTCTCAATGAGCATTTATTTATTCTTATAAGTGACACACCAGCTGGTAACTTGGTCTACTAATGTTTTTGTTCATTCGACCTTTTGTCCCATTCGACCTTTTGTCCCATTCGACCTTTTGTCCCATTCGATCTTTTGTCCCATTCGACCTTTTGTCCCATTCGACCTTTTGTCCCATTCGACCTTTTGTTCCATTCGACCTTTTGTCCCATTCAACCTTTTGTCCATTCGACCTTTTGTCCCTTCGACCTTTTGTCCCTTCGACCTTTTGTCCATTCGACCTTTTGTCCATTCGACCTTTTGTCCATTCGACCTTTTGTCCATTCGACCTTTTGTCCCTTCGACCTTTTGTCCATTCGACCTTGTGTCCTTCGACCTTTTGTCCTTTGACCTTCTGTCCTAAAGCCCCCAACCCCGCCTTTAGACGAGGTATAATTTGAGTATTTTTGTAATTTTTGTTTCGTGGAAAATCAATTTTTTTATATTTTTGACCGATATTTAGAACTGTTTTGTATATTTCAAAATGGTTTTTGGTGTAATTTAAAGCGTATTTACATTTTTTTTAAATCATTGATAAATTGGTGTTTTAATCACCTTCCATAAGTCATTGTTTATTTTGTATTGAATCGCTACAATTAACATATTTTAATTTTTTCCCAAATCTGTTCCCCCCATTCTATCCTAGTTTTATAGTTTAAGGGAATGAAATACACTCATAAACTATTTTCCTTAAAATTACACGGAAAATAAAATTTGCTATGGAAAAAATTAAAAAAAAAAATATTTCAACAATAATCATAAAACCTCAAAATATTTTCATCTCAAAAAATCCGTACCCCAAATAGGCTTCCAGGAAAAATATAAAACTGTGGGGATGTTCAAAAATAAAAATAAGAAAAATCATAAACTGAAATTCACGAAATCGAGAATTAAGAAGATGAATTCAAAACATGTTTAATTCGATTTTAGATGACGAAAAATGATATTTAGATCAGAATCAAAAATTTGGGTATTAGAGGGTTAAACAAACTGATAGGGGAACTTACGTATTCTCGGCAGTTTTGTTCTCTTCGTCATGGGGGGTTTTTTGAAACCTGTAGGTCTCAGAGTTGGCCTCAAATCCTTCCCAACCAAGCTGAATTATATGCCCCAATTTCAGACAATTCTGCCCACAAAAACCCCCCATGACGAAGAGAATAAACCTGCCGATAATACCCATCGTCACCCTATGTAGATCTCAATTTTATTTTATTTTTTTCTAACGGTCATTTTAATAAGCCTCCTTGTTACATTTGATTTATAATGATTTAACAGGTTTTGTTCGAACTGTAAAGAGTTATTGACATGCTCGACTTCACATTCCCCCGACACGCCCACAAAGAAACGAAACCTTCCTGAAATCTGAAACACCAGCAATCGTCACCCGGTCAAATGAAGTAACGACATCAATCAATCCAACCGAAACCGAAATCAACCTTTCAACCCCCGACCAGATTTAGATCCTGGCAGCACCATCTTCGGTTACCTACCACCGCACCGGTACGCTGACGGTGTAGAAAGGTCATAAATCACCGAGCAATTCCGCACAAATTAGCTGTTGATTTGATCCCGATCCGTTCGTTCGGATCAGTCGTGTGCCTCGCTTCGTTACGTTCGGTTGGCCATTTTTATCCTTCCGCCCGGGAGTTCCACCTACACCCCGGTTCGGATAGGGAGCGCCTCAACAACCGGTGTGCCAACAAATATCTTCCACTTGAACGGACTTCTTCTCGGTGCTGCCTCCGAGCGACGACGACGAAAGATGAGTAGATGCGCTCTGCCATAGGGCTGTACGGCGAGGACGACGACTCCGAGAAAGTCGAGCGGATATTTTATAGCACTCGTTACCGGAATTTTCTCCCAGTCAGGCTTTGCCTTCAAAAAACCTAACACACATCAGATTCAGAAGGTGTATGAAAGTTGAGCCCAGCAGCAGCCCAAGCAAAAGCAACATGTGTAACTATTGGCACCGACACGAAGTTGATCCTGCTGCTGCTGCTACTGATGATGATGATGTTGGTGATGATGACTATACACCAGGCGCAACGGCCAAATCGACTACAACCCAGCCAAGCTCGGGTGTTGTGGATCGCTGCCTATAGCCGAGAAGAAACTGGACTCCGGTGATCCGGAAAACAAATTCCAGGGCTTTCTCCTATTGTCAGCTAATTTTTCATGCGCTGCCCTTTGGGCTGGGTGGGCGAAAACAACCCGAGGTTCGAGAGGGTGTGCAAATCGATTCGGGAATGAGTGTTATGGTCCGATGCAGGGATGGGATTCGGGCTTTTGTGATGTTGGGATAAAACTCGGAAGAACAGGCGGGCGACGACGGGGGGTTTCTCGTTCTGATGAGGTCAGGAAATGAGATACAGAATTAGCTTTTTCGGTCGCTGGGAAGAAGGTTTCGGAGAGAAGGGTTCGCCAATCGATTTTCTTCCCGTAATAACGTAATTTGAGTCCGATTGAAGTCTATTTTTAGATTCGTTAGGAGGCGAAATTGTGGAGATAATGTACGGAATCCAATTTCATATGAAATCGGCTCGCGATTTTGGAGACAGTAATCAAATGTGGAACGTGGAACAGTGGAAACTTCGTTATATTTATGTAGGAGTATGTTATTTTCAAACTAGCTGCAGGTACACCTCGATCGATGTACATACTTTCAGTCCTGGGCATCCACAGTGCAGTGCAGTCGTTAAGTGTTCTCCACTGATACACACAAGGTTTCACTAACGTATAGCAGCACAGATTTCACGTTCGAGTTAAACATTCGGATTTTGGTGCGTCAACTGATCTGGTTGTTTTTCCATACATTTCTTAAACTCGCAAAAGCAGCACTCGCCTTCTTGATCCGTGCACCTATGTTGACCTTGGTGCCGCCATTGGCCGCCATTTGGCTATCAAGATATTGGAAGCCTCCAACATTCTCCACCGATTGCCCAGCTAACGTAAAGCTGGAATGGTTGACCGTGTTTACATCCAACGATTTGGTCTTGTTGACGCTGATGGTAAAACCTGCCGCTGAGGAGCGATTGATAAGATCATCGAGCTTGCTCTGCATATCAGAGCGCCGTTTTGCTAGGAGAGCAACGTCATCAGCCAATTCGAAGTCATTTAGGTGCTCCATGGTAATGGGCTGCCACAGCAATCCACGATTTGGTTCACGGTCAATCGCACCTACCAGGATCTCGTCGATTATGATGAGGAACAGTAGCGGTGATAGTATACATCCTTGCCTCACTTCAGCAACGACCCGGATGGGATCGGACAAAACACCGTTGACCTGTAATGTGCTTCAATGAGGCTGATGATTTTCTCAGGGAGACCCTTGCACCTGAGAGCTTCCCACATGTTTCCGTGATTGAGACGATCGAAAGTATTATTCGTAATCAATCAACACCAGGTAGATAGACCCTTAGAACCTCGATATTTCGAAATGTCTTTAAAATCAAATTAAAAATGATGAAAAGCTTGGAAATTAATTCTCGCCAAATAGGGTGCCTGTACCAGTTATCGCACTACTTAAGCAAAACTATTCCTACAAAAATAAGAAGAAGACCGACGAAAGTCATCGATACGTCTAATGGAAGATTAGTTTTCATACTTTACAGGAAAAATATAGAAACCGAGCCAAAACTACTTTTAGTATTTATTACGGCGTTTGCCAATGATAGGAACCCTGTACCAGTTATGGACATAATTGTTAATTTGAGTTCCACTTCGCACTATTTACATGCATTCCTTATGGGATTAGCCATAACTGGTACACTATGGCGAGATAGGGAGCAAGGAAGCGGAAAAGTTAAGGAAAATGAATTATTTCTATCAGAATTTGCGCAAATTGTGAAGTTTGAATGATTGCAGCCATCTTTTGTGATTGTGATCTGTTGTTTACGATTTTTTTCTTCTTGATTTGCACCATTAAAGGTTGAAAATCAACTATGGCGAATTTGAGGTACTATAGCCATAACAGGTACACTGAGCCTAACAAATAAACCATCATTTCACTAGCTTGTCACGATCGAAATCTTTTGTCTTCAAAAATATGTATGGTTGAATCAAATGCCAATGTTTTAAGCAATGGACATACACATACAATACTGTGGTTTGCATAAATGTCCCAAAAAAAACACAAAAGTTCAGAAATTCATTCAGGGATTCTTTTGAAAATGTCTCCGATGATTTACCCTGGAAATCCTTTACTAATTTCTTCAAAAAATTTTTTTTACGAATTTCCTCAGAAATGCCTCGATTCAGGGGTCCCTTTCGAAATTCATCAAGGGGTTTCTTTGGAAATTTGAAGGTTTATGACAAACACATGATTGATCGTGGTTACTGGTTGTGCTGTGTTTACCGAACGATCTTTCTGTACGAGTAATGTGGGTTTGTTCCGCAATCTGCTCGGTCGCCTTTTGTTGCAATTATGCGGTGATAAGTAAAAGTAAGTGTACTTAGAGTTTTCAACTTTATTGCGACAGCCTCCGAAGAAAACTTCACAAATGCAATCATCATGTTACATATTGTTTAAGGAAATCTTCCATGTGTTCCTCCAGAAGTGCCACAAAGAATTATTTTACGAAATATGGCATGAATTGCTTTACCAATGCCTTCATGATTTTCCGCAAATCATTTCAGAGATTGTTCGAGAAATCCGTTCAGGGATTACTTTAGAAAATCCTCTGGATGTTTATTCAGAAATATCTCTTGGCAATCGTTTGAAGAATGTGGTTGAAATTCCTTTAGAAAATCTACTAAAAATGTCTTCGGAAATTCTTCTTAAAAAATCTTTCTTTAAAAATCATTCGGAAATTTCTCAGAGTTTTTAATTTGGATTCTTTCAAAAAATCTTCTACGGATTCATTCCGAAATTGTCTTCAGGGATTTTCTTGAAAATTTCTTCCTATTCTACAAATTTTACAATGATTTTTTCAAAGCATCTTTTATGAAAAACTTCTGAAATTGCTCCATTTTTTTCAAAAAAAAAAAAAATCCATGAATTTGAGTAGAAATTCCTCCAGAGATTCTTTCAAAAATTCGTTCAGAGATTCCTTCAGAATTCCTGCAGACATTTATTCAGAAATTTATACAGAGATTCCTTTAATACAACTTTCAGCGATGCCTTCAGAAACTAAACAAGAGTTTCTCAGATTTTTATTAAAGTTTCTTCAAAAATTTGTACGAGGATTACTTTGAAAATTCTTCCAAGGATTTCACCACAAAAAATCCCCAGCAATTTCCAATTTCTACAGAAATTCCACTCGCGATACCTCCAGAAGTTTCACAATTTCTATCAGAATTTGCTTGAGAAATTTCTCCAGGGATTCTTTTTCTGCAAAGATTCTTGTAGAAACTGCCCTAAGGGTTCCTTCACAACATTTTTTGAGGAATTCTTTCAGAAAATACCCATGGCTTTTATTTTAAATTGGACAATTCCTTCAGAAATATCTCCATATTTTCCTCTAGAGATTTCTTTATAAATTTCTGCAAGGATTACTTTGGAAAAACTTTTACAGATTTCATGGACCCTTGCTGAAATCCATCCTAGGATTTATTGAAAAAATCTTCCCCGAGTTTCTGAAAAAATCTCCCAGGGATTGTCAAAGGAACTCTTTCATGAACTCCTTTGGAAACTTCTCGTGGATTAACTTACAATAATAGTCCAGAAAATCCTAAAGAAAATCAGTTCGAAATTCTTTCACATAATCTTCTAGGTATTGCTTCAGACTTTAGAGGATCGTTAAGAAATTTCTTCAAGAACTCCACAAGAAAGTCTTGCACGGATAGTTTCAAAAAATATTGCATACATTCCTTTAGAAAAAAACTTCAAGAATATCTTCTTAGAGTAGGGAAAACGCGTGTAGCTTGTTCTACGGTAACTTAAGGAATACATTTATTTTTCTGACAATCAAATTATGACTACTTAGATTAACTGATTTCAAGACTACTTCGATGTACTTCAACACTCCTCCTCAAACGTAGTATTCTTGAATGGCTTCAATCCAGCAGCACTTCTGAATGTCTGCAGCTTGATTTTTGATAGTGGTTTTGTCATCATATCTGCAGTTTGTTCAGCTGATTGGCAGTATTCCACGTTGATAACTTCTTTCCTTCTCAAATCCTTCGTAAAAGCGTATTTGGTATCTATATGTTTTGATCGCTTCTCGATCCTTTCTCCTTCCAATTGTCGAATGCAACTTTGGTTGTCTTCAAATATCGTGATCTGTTGGTTCTTCTCTCCAAAATCATCAAGTAGTTTCTGCAGCCACAGTAGTTCTTGACAAGCCTCTGCTACAGCAACAAACTCAGCTTCGGTGGATGAGAGCGCAACGCAATTTTGTTTGCGAGCGCCCCACGAGATCAATCCTCCTCCGAAGAAAATTAGGTATCCAGAATTCGACTTCCGATCTTTGGTGTCGCCTGCCCAGTCGGCATCAGCAAAACACTTCAGGTAGTCATTGTTTGCACCAAAATGTAGCCGCAATTCCCGAGTCGCATACAAGTACCGTACCACTCTTTTGGCCTCTGTCCAGTCAGCGTTTGTAGGGTTGCTCACTTTTCTTCCAAGAATTGAAGCAGCAATAGCGACGTCTGGTCTGGTCATCACGGATAGAAACAGTAGTGCTCCAACAAGGCTTTGGTACTCATCGTTCCTTGGAAGTGCTTCAGATTCCTCCTCCTTTCGTTGCATATACCCTGGATCCATGGGGATGGTCGATGGCTTGGCAGATTTCAGTCCAAACTTCTCGGTCAGCTTCGAAATATAGGCGGTTTGACTTACCAGGTAGAATTCGCCGTTGTGCTCCACATGCATGCCCAGGAATAGCTTCAAATCTCCAAGCAGGGATATTTTGAACTTGGTCTTCAAAGCAGTGATGATTTCTTGGAATTCCTCTTCGGTGCTGCATGCTAGTACCATATCGTCAACGTACACCACGATGAAAGTATTCCGCCTCTTCGTCGTCCGTTTGTATAAGCATGGATCCGCCGTAGATCCAACGAAGCCCATTTTCGTGAGTACTTCATCCAGCGTATGGTTCCACACACGGCCAGCTTGCTTAAGGCCGTACAAACTTTTCTTCAATCGGCAAACCGTATTTGAATTGGATCGTTCCATCCCTTGGGGCAACTTCATGTATATAGTTTCTTGCAGTTCACCGTACAAATATGCTGTTTTTATATCCACGTGCTTCACCAGAAGTTTTTCGCGAGCGGCAACAACCAACAAAGTTCGAAATGTAGCTTGCTTGACAACCGGAGAGAAAACTTCCTCGAAGTCCAATCCATAACGTTGCGAAAACCCTTGAGCTACGAGTCTAGCTTTGTAGCGGACGACTTCACCATGCTCGTTAGTTTTCCGCTTGAAAATCCAGCGATTGCCTACAGCTTTTCTTCCGGGTGGTAGCTCCGTCAAATCCCAAGTTCGATTTTCTGCCAATGAGTCCAGTTCTTCCTGCATCGCAGTGAGCCATTTGGTACGCTCGGGTCCGCTTATTGCTTCCATATACGACATTGGTTCGTTTTGTAGATCAGCAACAGCACCGGTGATTTCTGGATATCGAAGTGGTGGAACTCCTCTGGTAGATCGGTCTGATCGTCGCGGTGCTATGGTGACATCGGCATCTTGATCCAACGTTGAGTCAAACGATGATTCCGCAGCGGATTCGAAATCCTCTTGATAGTTGTCATCAGCATCAAACGGTTCGAGAACTTCATCACCAGGATCTTGGACGTCATCAGCCTCCTGAGTTCCTTGGAACAGATCATATTCCCATATATCCGGTTTCTTCCCGTCGTCCTGAGTGGGTTTCATGTTGATTCCGTTGCAATTCAGTTCCAAAAAATCCGCATCCCTGCTAACAACCAGCTTCAGCGACTTCATGTCCAGGAACCTCCACGCCTTATGGTCCGGAGAATACCCAACAAACGTCATCTTTTGGGAAACAGGGCTCAGCTTTTTGCGTCGTTGTTTGGGAATGTGCACATAAGCTTGGGATCCAAAAACACGTAGATGCTTCATGTCCGGTTTGTATCCATACCATAGTTCATGAGGGGTAACATCAATGGATCTTGAAGGAAGAACGTTTTGAAGGTAGACTGCCGTATTCATTGCCTCCGCCCAGAATCGATTATCAAGTTTCGCATCAGCAAGCATGCACCTCGTCATTTCGGAAAGATAGCGGTTTCTACGTTCTGCAACGCCATTGGATTGCGGAGAAAAACTTGTCGTGTACTGCGCTAGAATCCCGTTCTGCTTGTAGAACTTTTGCAAATTTCCACTGATGTACTCCACCGTTATCCGACCTAATGGCTTTCGGAACTCGTCCATGCTGCGTCTTCACCATTTCCACATATTCTTGAATTTTCGCTGGAACCTCTGACTTGTTCTTCAAGAAGTAGAGCACACAGAACCGGCTGTGATCATCAATTATTGTGACGAAGTACTTGAATCCGCTTAACGAGTACGATTCCATGGGACCGCAAACATCCGTGTGTAGTAGGTCCAGAACACTTCTTTTCTGTGAGTTTCGCAAATGGCTCCCGAGTTTGTTTCCCTTCGAGACACGGTTCAAAACAAACAAACATTTATTATTTCTTTTTTAACATTAATTATTAATACATTATTCATTGATAATTTAAACGTTACTTCTTTTCCGTAAACATCCTCCACAACCATTGCTTAAACTGTCCTGATATCATCTGAAGTCCTCATGTATTGCGCGGTGCTATGATGTGATTACCACCTTGGATTTCCAGTTTTATAGAGTTGTAGTGACTTTTGTAGGCGCATCAATCAAGCGGACCATAACGGTGCTAAGAGGACGTCAAAGGAATAGAAATCGAAAAAACGAAAAAAAAAATACAATTATAAGAAAGTAATTAGTTTTGATTGATGATATCCCTAGTGAGGACTTTTCCTCTTTTAAAGGGATATTGGACGGTTAAGTTACTAACAATACTAGATTTATCATTAATTTACAAAATAAATTGTCGAACATCTGCTTTAAGGTGTCTTACTGCATCACTAAGTTTTCAAACGAATCATTGACTTTTTGCTTTTCAATGATTGTTTGCCTCGCATTTTTAAAGTGATAAAAAACTGTCAATTCTGCAGCAACGCAGCAGAAAAAGTATCATCGCAATCACTGCGAGTGAGCATATACGATGATACTTTTTCATACGAATATTCGCTTTGGTGGCAGAGAATTATCACTTTGAAATTTTGAGGCTCATATCCAACATGTCTGCCGATGCTGATGATGCCGTAAAAAGCCTTAACATGACTTTTAACAAGTTGTTTAAACTTCTGGAAGTTCAATTGGTTTTTTATGCTAGGTGGTAATAAGTTATAGCGAGTTTTTCCGTAGTAGTTAAAAGATTTTTTCCCAGTTTCGGTTCTACATCGAGATACAAACAGTTGATCTCTATTACGAGTGTAATGTGGATGATCACGTTGCGACAATACAATGTTATGGTGTGCTTGTTGATTGTGCAAAAGATTATGCATATTGCAGACTGTTTGAATCTCCTTTAAGGCCATAATAGGGAGAATTGAAAGATCAGCTTCTGTATATAACGTTTCTGTTGAAAACAATCTGTCCTTATTGTATACAGCCTTAATGCAGCGATTCTGTATAGATTGAAGTGGTTTCAACTTGTTTTTCGCAGCAGAACCCCAAATAGAGACCATATATTGAAGCTTCGATTGTATAAAAGCGTGGTACATGCTGATGAGCTGTTTCCGGTTCGCAGGCTTCTTGAATTCCACAGTCACGCACCTGAATACCAGTCGCCAAGTCCTTACCGACGATTTGCTGAATGGCTGCATCCTCGCGGTGTCCCAGGCGTCTGTGCCACATATGCTTGCAGTCTTTCGTATGGTCCTGCCCGACAGCCAGCGTTCGTTCGTCGTAGATCTTCAGTCGATACAAGCCTCCATGTTTCAATGCTACAGCAACAACTTCCTTCTTGAAGAGAACTTGACACCCGCTCGTTCCAAATTGGATGTTGGCTCCTTTTTCAATCAGCTTACTCACCGACACCAGGTTCATCTCCAATCCGGGAACAAACATTACATCAGACAGCGTGATGATTGTCCGACCACCGTTGGAATCGATGCAAAAAATTGTCACAGATCCAGTTGCTTGAACTTTGACTTCTTTGCCGTTTGCCAGGAAAACACTCTTCTCTGTGCATGACTTCAGGCCGTCGAAAAAGCTCCTGTCGCAGCACACATGGGACGTTGCGCCGGAGTCTATAATCCAGTCGACTTTCTTCCTATCAGCAGCGTCCAAAACGAAAGCGTATGACCTGTCCTTACCAGATTTATTCTTCGGCTTTGCAAACTTGCTTGCGGTTCTATCTTGAACTCTGTCTTAATGGCCAGATTTGTTGAATACCGGACAGTCCTTCTTCTTATGCCCTTTCGCTCCGCAGAAATGGCAAGTTAGCTTATTGGTTTCCACCTTGAATGCAGATTCTCCAACGATAACTTCCTTTTCTTGCAGCTTCCGAGCATAGTCCAGAATTTTCCCCTTGACAAAAGGCATCTTCAACTCGTCGTCCTTCAATACCAGTAGGGCCGTTCGGACACTTTCGTACGAAGCCGGAAGACTCCGCAACAGGATTGCCACTTGAACGTCTTCTCCCAAATCTTTACCTGCTCCTTGGAGTCTTGAAAACAGCTCTTCCAGCTCATAGACGTGTGCTTCAAGGTCTCCTCCCTCTGAAAGCTTCTTGTCACAAACTTGGCAGATGAGCGACACTCTTGAACACATGGTGGTCTTCTGGTGCTGTTCCTTGAGTCGATTCCAGGTTTCTCTAGCAGTCTTGGCATCTCGAATCAGCGGATGTTGACGTTTCCGACCAGTAAAGCGATCGTCGCACGCGCCTTCCTGTCCCCCGCTGTCCACGCTGTTGTGACCGGGTCCGGAACCGCATTCACGACATGCTTCCAAAGATCTTCACGCTCCAGTAACATCTCCGCTTCGAATGACCATTGGGGATAGTTTTCGTTCGTCAGTTTTTCTATACCGAGTTTTGAGTCCATAGTGCTCGGTTTCCTCACCGTAAAAACACTTAGCTGTATCTGGGTCCACAACCTCTTAGAGTAGGGACAACGCGTGTAGCTTGTTCTACGGTAACTTAAGGAATACATTTATTTTTCTGACAATCAAATTATGACTACTTAGATTAACTGATTTCAAGACTACTTCGATGTACTTCAACATATCTTTCAAAAGTGTTTGCATAAATTGTTCCAGAATATCATCTACGTATTTTACGTATTTTTTCAGATTTTTTTTTCCATTTTTCAATACATCCATCTAGAAAATCTTCCAACCTCCAATTTTATCAATAACACTCCATGGATTTTTTTTGGAAAAGGATTCATGGATACATTAAGAATCAGTAACTCAGAACTTCTTCAAAGTTTGCTCAGAAGTTTTCTAAAGAATTTTCTCCAAGGATTGGATTACAAATTCTACAACAGATTACTAAGGAAATTCCCAAGATTTTTTCATATTCCTTTAAATATTCCTTCAAGACATTTCTTTTCCAGAAATTGGAAGGATTTCTTAAGAAAGTCTTAGAAAATGCTTTAGGCATTATTTCAGAAAGTTTTATATGGGCCTTTCAGAGATTCCTATAAAGATTATTGCGGAAAAGCTGGAAGACATTCTTGTTATTCCTGCAGAAATTCACACAGAGATTTCATCAGAAATGCTACCAGGTATTCCTGTGTGAATTTTCTCACAAAGTCCTCCAAGATAAGCGTATCTCTAGGAATTTATCTAGGCTACCCCCAGGAATTCACAAAAAAAATGTTTAGGGTTTTTATAGGGGAATTTCTCGAAGAGTTTTTCCAAAAATATCCCCAGATGTTTGGTTAGGTATTCTACCAGGGGTTTCCAGGTATTTCTTCAGGTATTCCTCCTTGAATTTTTTCAGAAAAACATCTATAGATTCTTGAAATATTCCTGTTTTATTTTTTATAATTCCTTTCAGGATTTCGTTAGGAGTGTCCTTCAGAATTTTATTTCAATTTCTCTTGAATTTTTTTCAGCGATAATTTTGAAAATATCTTCAGAGATTTCTTCAATCTTCCTAGAATTAATTTAAAAAAAATCTGCAGGGATGTCTTCCAAAGTGTTCCATGATTTATTCCAGAAGTAGTTCTAGCAGTTTCTTCAGAAATTGCACAAGTGGTTCCTTCAGAGATTAGATCATGAGAATATACCAGTGAAGAGGCGCTGAAATGGATTCCAGTGCTGTCAAGGTAAAATCAGAGCTAGTATAAGTCATCTACCAAAAATATCAGGAACATATTACAATTCTCGGTGAGAAAATCATACGAAATCTTGAAAGACGTTTGTGTGAAAGCTTTAAGGAACAGTCTGACGAATGGCCAGTTTGTATGCACCCACCAAAAATGTTGTCAAATGTCAAATCTTTCAAAAGGCTTGAAAATCACTGCATTATAAGTCATCATAATACAAACTGCAAGTTTTAAACTCATTGGCTATTAGAAATTTTACTATTAATAAATTGCGTTGCGTTGCGTTGCGTTGCGTTGCGTGGTAACGGAGTAATTCGTAGATTGCATACTGAAAGTTGTCATGTTAAAACTTTAATACTCCTATTCTAATTGCTTATGGAATGCTATTTGGGAAGGAACAGCTATCCAATCAGAGGTTGAAGTAAAAAAGACATGAAAACTTTCATTGCCGGCCAGGCCCATCTTCTCCGTTACGAGGAAAGGAAAGGATGTGATGATATGACACCTACTTTATGAAAGGCCAGCGATTCACCGGCGCCCCCATAGGTGTCAAGGAGTTGGATATTTGGAATGGATTGATTGGGGATTCACTATAAGCGAGTGATGCGGCAAGATTCAGATTGTGTAAGTGTTTTTGAGTTGATCATGTAGATGTGTTGATGTGAGTGTAAGTGATTTTTTAACACCAACGTTGGGAGTGACATAGCTAAGAAATTTGTCACTCCATGGGCCTTTTTGCTTCCGGGATGGGGCACAGGCATTTGGACCATGTGTCCTGGCTAACAAGCCTAGGCTTAAGCGCCATTACTCGCTCTCTGAAACGATAAGAAATGCGTTTTGTGGATGGGAAGGGATAGGGAATGGAAGATACCTATTTATCGAGATGCCAGCGACTCACCGACGCCCTCGTAAATAGATAGGAGATGGGATTTTGGCACGGGATTGGGCTGTAATTCATTATGGTTAAGTTATGCGACAGGGTTACTATGAAATTATATAGGGCATTGGTTACCTTATGTGGCTGCCAATTTAATCCTACCAAAAACAAAGGACTGACGCGCTGCCCGTCCTGTCTCTCACCCTTGTATTTTTTGTTAGAAGTGAGCATACATGGAAATGTTTTCGAAATCGATGAATTTGAAAGCGTGGCATTACTTATGGCAATCATACCCTACAACTTAAGCGTGGTAATGGTACTAAAAATCTGTTCCACATCGGAACGAACTCACCAAATTATCTGGTTTCAAATCATCGTCCAAAGCACACAATATTTCTTTTCCTACAGGAACTGAAGTAATTTAAAAAATAACACCAAAATATGGATTTCGGCACCAGCGAGAATGCAATCTGCTGGGAGGAAACTAACACACTCGCGCCGATCAAGAGTTTTCGCAAACCTAGCTCGAGGTAGAAAAGCGCGACGATCTCGGCACCACTGGGGATGCAATCTGCCGTGAGGCAACTACCACATTCAAGACCACACTCGCGCCGACCGAGAATCTTCAATTTTGGCACCACCGGGAATGCAATCTGCTGGGAAGTAACACACTTGCACTAACCGAGAGTTTTCACGAAACTAGGTCGAACGATTTCGTCACTACCGGGGATGCAGTTTAGCTCACTAAGTTTCAATAAAAAATAAGTTAAACACTAATTAATTACAAACAAACCGAACGCGAAACTCTTATTTTCGAGTCGAAATTTTACGGATGTGGAAAAAAACCGTGACAGGGAAAATCAAAAACGTCCACGCGCACGCGTAGCTTGCTACGATCCAGAAATTTTACTATTAATAAATGTACATAAAATCGAAGTACATAACATCGAGGGTCTATATAATCGAGAGTCCACTAAATCGAGGTATACTTATACCTTCACCACCTTCACCAAAAGGTCACCATTTTTGTTCTCCGAATATCCTCCCCATACCACAAATATACTTATGCATGCAAACAGTTTTTGAGCATAAAACTCCATAAAACAACCCCTATATTCAATATTTCTCTGTCATTTTGAATTAACGAACCAACTTACGAAAATTGTTTTAGTAAACGTATAGTTTTAGAATTTGTTGTAATCAAAAGGCAAAAAAATATGGAAGTTCTTTCAGAATACTAAGCTGATTGCTATAGAAAACCAAAAACTAAAATGGTAAAGAATAAAAACAAAATTGCTCCAACGAACAGTAAAAATTGTTTAATCATTCAAGATCCTCCTACGGAACTTCAAATTTTGCCTAAACCAATACCTTATGTAGTATTCCAAAGTAAACAGATTCGTCGGTACATGTGGTTGTTTCATTTTACTTTTCGCGAAAAAACCCACGCGCCCCATTTGAAACTTGAAATAGCGCTGTTGCTGAGCTGCTGACACCCAACGAGTACCGTATCTGCGAACGAAAGGAATCTTCTTGGGTGCTGTTCAAATACAGGGTGCGGCAGGAAAAAATGCGAAAAGTTCAAGGCACTATTACACGCTAAATATGGGATATATATAACTATTTTTTCATGACAGTGTATCAGTCAATGTCTATATTCTAGCACTGAAAAATAAAAATGAACATATTCGATGTTTAACATGTGATAATGTGGGCCTATTAAGCGGATATCAATAAACTGCGCGCCCAATGGTCATTAAACAAAATGACTATAACAGTAACAAAATTAGCTCAAATTCGATGAACAACCAGACCACACTGATCCAGAGCCATGTAGTTTCACATACCAGATGAAATAAGTACATATATTTGATGATATTGTAGAGAAAATCAAAAATTTTGTTTTATCAGATGCGAAATTTAGCGACCTGTGTGATTTTCTGCGGTTTGAAAATTCTGGTTGTCTTCATCTTCAGGCGCCGCCCTGTAAAGGTTAGTGACCAAAATGGGAAATTTTTTAATTAACTTTTCAGAAAACTAGCCTATTATAGATCATGGAACGTTGAAACATAGATTGGTTAATGTCAAATGGACGAAAATGAGGTTTGAAGTTGGAAAACACTTTCGCATTTTTTCCTGCCGCATACTGTAGCTTATTTCATGTGAACAAGTACCTAACTCAGCCACTTTTAGAAGCAGCGGTTATTGCGCTTCTTGTCAGTAATAGAGAAAACGAGGGCAGTGATAAGACGTGCGTAACTTGTACATATTGGAATTTCTAATTTGTAACGAAAAAGCGACCACGCAGTACGTGAATCTTCAAAATGAATCAACCAACGCTGAAATGTGAAGTTCAAATAATTGTTAAATGGGTGGAAGGTGGTATGTATGGTAATCCGTAGTTTAATCAAGTTTGATTCGTATTTATAGAATGATTTACTGAATAAATGATTCCATTCTAATACGATCGTTGGGCAACTACACTACAATCGTATGTACACTTTCACAAAACGTGAATAAAGTTGCGAATATGAGTATGTTTATCTATTGGCATTGCAGATTTAGCTAAGGTAATTTTCCAAATATTGCTCAACAAAAAAATTGCCAATTGTTGCACACTCAAAAGAATAACATGGCTGTGCAACAATAGGCGAGTTTATAGCCGTGCAACAATTGGAAAATTACCCTTAGGGGCTACATATCTTGCGAGGATAAAAAAATCTATTATTTTTTATTGCATAATCTGAAATTATACTACACTCTTAGAAAAATCATGTAAATTTAAGTTCACTTGGATGCACATAAAAGGAGCGGCCCGTTTGACACAAATTTACGTCTTCTATCAAAAATAAAGTCGAGCTAGCAATCGCTAGAGCCGAAACGAGAGATAAAACATATGTAAGTAAAATAATGAACTGAATTTGAACTCTGGTCCGCTGATTGAGAGGCACATACTATACCTCTCGACTGTATCACCGAGTTATCCGGTTTTTATTATAAATGTGAAACTGTTTCTACCTATCTGGTCAGATAGGTTTGTTGACATCTTGTGCAGCCAACTCGAACTGACATGATGGATGTAAAATTGAGTCAAATTTGCCATTCAGTCACGAAATGTTTACGTACGTTGATGGTTTACGTCACGTGTAAATTCCTAATTTTTTAAGAGTGAGCTAGACAATACACATTACTTCACGCCGAGGACATGGCATCGAATCCCACTACCGACAAACTCGCAAAATGTGAGTTCTTCCTTCGGAAGGGAAGTTAAGCGTGGGTCCCGAGAAGAACTAGGCTAGTTCTATAAACCTTGTATTTACAGATACAGATGAAAAAATACACACAAATAATTAGGACACAAATAATTAGGACTCTCCAACACCTTAGATATGTTGATCTCTATGAAGTAGATCTTTATTGTTAGTGCTGACTTGTGATAGTGACTCTTGAATAATCTGAAATTGAATCCTTCAATACTTGACTAAATATGGTAGTATAAAGCAGTATAAGTATAGAATGATCAAACTTAATTTCCTAAACCCTAGCGCATTGCCACCATCTGCTTTGAAGCACCAGACATGTGCTTCACTCCAATAAAACCTTCAGTCTGATGTCATTCTAGCCAAATATCCAATATACCGAAGAAAATCATCCACCGCTGCTAAACACCGACTAGCTAATGCCTCGTTTTCAACAGCATTGCCAAACGCCTCCCTATACACTATCCCCTCCAATAGAACAGCGCAGAGGGGAGCACGACGGTTCACTGCAAAGCAGCCCTTCAAGCCCTAAACGAAATAACAAAAACAAATTATCTAATTATGACTACCATGGCACTGCCATCCCCGTTCCATTCCCCGCTCTAAGCCCCTTTTGAGGATCATCATATCCCAGCGCGGAAAATTCACGTGCATGACCCATAAAAACTGCAAAACTGTGCTTTCCTGAAGGGGAACGAAATGGGGGTGGCGGCGCGGCGGCTCTGGTTTGACGGAGGCCGCCAGAGTTGGCAAGAATCAACAACAACGGTGGGGCATAAAACGAAACACGAAGCAGCTAACCTTCCGAGTAGTGCCCATACTAGGGTTCGATGTTGTGTGGACGCCTTCATAAATGCTCTCCTGACTATGTTTTACTTGGTCAACCCAGTTTTCAGGATGACCTTCAAATATATCAATTGTTTAAGAAATGGTCAAGTTGCTTCGTAGCTTAGAGGAAAGAAGCGCCCGTCTAGCTAATTGGGAGTCGTGGGTTTGATTCCCACCGGAACACGGAAATCTCAATTTGTTCATCAAACACGTGTTTTTGTTGTGTGTATGAATGTCCGAGCAATCAAACATAGTATTTATTTGTTAGAAATAAGTCACAGTGACTTCTGCACAACAAAATCCTGCGCTGTCGTGACTCTTATGTGACAAGTGTGTTACTTGGGTTCTCGGAGTCATCCCTAATGAACGTATCGTGACGGTAAGGAAGAGAGATGAGTTTTTAGTGAGTCAACCCCCACATCACCACAGGACCCACCTTTTGGCAGATTTCCTCATTCTAAAAAAAGATAGACTTTTTTATCAAGAACCAAGGGGGTCATACCATCGAGAGTATCAGTACACTAGCAAAGCACCCAACGTCGGTATAAAAAGAGAAAACAGTGATTTGGAAACACGCTCCGTCAGAACACCGTCGACGGAGTCACGGTGAACAAGCGTTATGACACAGCCAGCCGCGTGGGAATCTAGCTTCAGGACCAACTACAACCACGCTGCTGTATTAGTGGTACCAGTCGCCTTCGTCATCAGCACGGCAAGCAATGACGATGGCGTTTCCTTGGGCGATTCTATATGGGCCATCATAATCATCATTAGAGTGCGCAGAAAGGATAGCCTCCCACCCACCTCAGTGCTCAGAGTTTGCCCCTTTGGCAGAAGGGGACCTTCCTTGGCTTGGCAGCAGTTTTCGCTCGCTTGCGTGCGGAAAAGACTTTTTTCTAAAGTTTTGCTCCTCGGTAACAGTTTTAATCACACACCGATGGATCGACTAACCGACCGACCGACCGACCGCCCGATGATGAAGCTTCTTCGGCAAAGATGTTACCAGGGTGGATCGTGAACCTGTTGAGGGGGTAGAGTCAGGTGATCGCCATATTATCCCTTTCGTGCCAAGGTGGATATCGCTTTGCACGAGTGTGCTCTCCGGCGTAGGGTTGCGCTGACGAGTGATTTTTTTTCCTGTCTCCGTTTTCTTGCGAGGAACTACAGTGGGATTAGCATAATTCATTCAAATTCACGTTTCAGTTTCAGCTCAAGGTACGAGTGAGAAATGAGTTCGTTAGGAGCGGAATTTGAGAAGATTGATGGGGATGCTTGAAACAAAAAAGGGTAGTTTAGTATTAGGTTATTCAGTATAATGACCGTTTTCTACTTTGTTGTTTTTTTTCATCAAAATCGACATTTTTTCAAACATCATCGAAAGTTGCTTATACTGCAAATAATACTGTGGGTATAGAGCAATCGTGTATCCATTTAGCCTTCGTCAAGGATATCAGAAGGTATTTTATATTCTGGGATATTCTAGGTGTTCCAAACTGTCCTATAGTGAAAGCCTTCAAATCTACAAAAATAATGTTATGTGTTTTCGCCACAAATAATAGCATTGCATAACCTACTGAGGTCCGTGAAGCTCCTGATATCTACAATGTCATTTATAGACATTGTAGGGATATTCCAGGTCTGCCAAACTACCCTGGAGTTCAGAACTTCAGGTCTACACTCGTAATATCAGCTATATCTGACATACTGAGTAACGTTTCATATCAATCGCGGTGACTGGATCAACCTGAAGTCTACTAAATATTATTATGAACCTTTAGGACATTGAGGGTCGTCCAAACTATCATGAAGTTTGGCTCTTGATAAGAACAGTAGTTATTCTCACAATGAATTTAAACTGTAATCTGTAATCTCCCTGGCATATCATAAGTCACAGTAACTTTCAGAAGACATACTGGACATTATAGATTACACATCGTTTCTACTTCTTCTTTTTGGCTATACGTCCTCACTAGGACTTGGCCTGCCTCTCTTCAACTTAGTGTTCTTTGAGAACTTCCACAATTATTAATTGAAGGGCTTCCTTTGCCTGTCATTGCATGAATTTGTATATTGTGAGGCAAGTACAATGATACAGTATGCCCAGGGAGTCGAGAAAATTTTCCCGACAGGAACGGGAATCGAACCCGCGGTCTCCGGATCGGCGATCCATAGCCTTAACCATTAGGCTAACTGGAGACTCCATTACAAATCGTAGCTTTCTATAATGAAAGCAGTTACCGTTACATCCGTAGACTTTAAGAATTAATCTCAAGAACAGCTTGGATGACCTCCCAAGTAACAATTATACTTTTGTGGCAATCCTGAAGTAATTTCTAAGATAGAATAATAAAACTTAGCAATAAACCTCTTTGTTCTGCAAATCCGAAATAAAATAGGCATATAATATCCATAAGTTCAATCTGGCCCACTCTTCAGGAGATCTTCGAGGCTGCTTTTGAAGACTGCTTTGAAACTAGTTGTATTTATGTACTTGCACTGATGATTGATTATAAGAACTTCATAAAACCTTAACAAGAATAGCTTGAGGCATGTTGATCTTTTAGCTGACTTTCTCAAAAGTGCCAATAGTACATGATAAATTAAATATTTCACCTAAGCATTATGCAGATGCGAACTAGTTTTAGTTCATGGATGAAATGTTAATTGAACTGCGAATTAATTTTCATCAAATTGAAATGGCTAAAACATTTAAATTGCCTGACAGATCATTGATGACAGGGAATTAAAATGTTCCGTGCAATGCCCACTTTTTCGTTGATATGCCACCCAAAACATACGAAAATTATAAAGCGCCTCAAAAATAATATCAATCATTAATATACGAAGGCATAAATTTACTTTAAAAACAAAAGGCTACGCCACTTTTTCAATTCTTTGTAAACATGGCTGCCGTTCCAAGCGAACAAAACTCATGCAGCCGCCATCAATTGTTATTACATTTAATCAAAACCACCTCAAAATAATAATGGAACCACGTAGCCTTGCATAAAATCTACAGCATTTATTGAAGATTGTTTTTACTAGTGATGACCTTAAGGCAGATTTGATCCTCTTAAATGAAACTTATTCGTTTTATTCAAGATTAACAGCCTTTGACAATTGTTTGTTTACCTTTTTGGAGCTGGAAAGTGTTTTCTGTACATTTCGCGTCAGGATGTGCAAATTCTGTAATAGTTTCGTGAATTTAATAAGTGCATTGCTAAAACTTACTATAATTACATTATTTAGCATGAGCATGAGAAGAGTCACAGTAAGTACCCATTTCATTTTCGATGCAAGTTGCTGTGGCCTGTGTGAGTAACTGGCTGAAAGTTGGACGACAGCAGCAAGCTACTCGCATTTTTGATTGACTATATAATGAATATTTCGCCAAAATGATTACTTTCGAGCATCAAAACGGCAAAATTAACAGTGAGCAAAAATGTTTGAGTGTTTATATTTGCATAAGAAAGCTGTTCACAACCAATTTGTTGCTAATTTATTATTTGAGTTAAAAAGATAGTTCGTCGTTTTATTATTCCGCATAGTTCTTGTTCCAGAGTAGTGGACCTAGCTCAAGAATTGAAAGCTTTAAGAAGTTTTTAAAGGAAAACAACTCAGATGAATTGAACTTGAATAAACGCAGCATAAACTTTCAATAAAATTTGTTGATGTTATGTGTTGAATATAACTTCAAATACGTCTTAAAACTTATTATAAGATTAAATGCCTTAGTGAATCAAGTTGTTTTATGCGCGATTTTCAAAATTATCTTGAAGAAAACTTAGAAACCGCATACGAACGGAGATTGTTTTCTCTTGATAAAAACAACTATAAATATTTCATGAATTTTTCATGCTATGATAAAGCTTCCATAAAAATAAACAAATCTAAAAGGAATTTAAATTGTTACTTGGGCTAGGCTTTCCCAACTGATCTGATACTGTCTATTGAACTTTCAGAAGACTTACTGAACATGATAGATTACAAATTATAGCTTTGTATAATAAAAGAAGTTACCGTTACACCCGCAGACTTTAGGATCAAAGCTCAATACCAATTTGGATGACCTAGGCTATCTCGTCCGATCTGATACTGTCTATTAATCTATCAGAAGACTTACTGAACATAATAGATTACAAACCGTAGCTTTGTATAGTTAAATAAGTTACCGTTACACCCGTACACTTTAGGATCTAAACTCAAGAACATTTTGGATGACCTAGGATATCCCGACTGATCTGATACTGTCTATTGAACTTTCAGAAGACATACTGGACATGATAGGTTACAAATCGTAGCTTTGTATAATGAAAGAAGTTATCGTTACACACGGAGACTTAAGGATCTAAACTCAAGAACAGTTTGGATGATCTAGGATACACCAACTGATCTGATACTGTCTATTATCTTTCAGAAGACTATATACTGAACTTGAAAGATAACAAATCATAGGTTTTTATAATAAAAGAAGTTATAGTTACACCCGCAGACTTCAGGATCTAAACTCAATAACAGTTTGGATGACCTAGGATATCCCGACTGATTTGATACTGACTATTTACCATGCAGAAGACTAACTAAACATGATAGATAACAAATCGTAGCTTTGTATAGTTAAGGAAGTTACCGTCACACCCGTAGACTTTAGGATCCAAGCTCAAGAACATTTTGGATGACCTAGGATATCCCGACTGATCTGATACTGTTTATTAAAGTTTCCGAAGACATACTGGACAAGGTAGGTTACAAATCGCAGCTTTGTATAATTTGAGAAGTTACCGTTACACCCGTAGACTTGAGGATCTAATCTCAAGAACAGTTTGGATGACCTATGATATCCAAACAAATAATTTTCATAATATTCTGCCGTTTTTATGCAAAGGATCACCAAAGCTACAGAAAATTGTAGAAAAAAACTTCATAACAACGCTTGGAAAAAATCCGGCTTCAAAGGGCTAAGGATACACTGAAACCTTCATTTACGTAGGATCCATTTAGGTAAAATCTATTTAGGTCCCACCATTTAGGTAACGTTACCTAAATGGAATTTGATTGTGTTCAGAGCAGTTGGAGGACTCAAGATTACAGATAAAATTCATTTACGAAAAAAAAGCAGATTTAAGAGTTCAGGGACGTCTGCGGAGTGTTTAAGGGTTAAAAGTTTAAGAGTGTTTGAGAACTTCCTAGGCCATCTGATCTACAAGCGTAATCAGTGATCTATTGGAGCATTAAGAATGAAATTTATGCTTACACAGCCTCATGTTGCTATTTATATGTTGGCAAGTGATGAGTTCGTTGTCAGTTTGAGGATCTCTAAGACCTTCGTTGCATATAGGTCATCGGATCTACCAATGATTCTTTAAGGTTCTCCAAGACACCATTGAGTGCAGATCATCGAATCTACGAGGACTACTAGTTGTATCTAAGAGCATTAAGAATGAGGTTAATACTCACACAGCCCGATGCATATATGTTCTATCAAGTGGTGGGTTCTATGATTGTATAGAAGTATCCGTGAACTCCTGGGAGTTAAGGCCACCTGATCTGCAACTGTAATCAGTGATCTATTGGAGCATTATGAATGAAATTTATGCTTACACAGCCTCATGTAGCTATGTGTCATTAATTGGTGAGTTCATTCTCAGTTTGAGGATCTCCAAGAACTTCCTTGAGTAAAGGTCATTGAATCTATTAACGTATTTGGTTGTCTCCAGGAGATTTACGCAATCAAGGAAAAGTTAAATGGGTTTCTATATGCCCCTGAAACAGCTCCGAAGACCATTGAAATTAAAACGTTTTGAAACACCTTTAGAACCCCCAAGAAATCTTCATGAAATTTACCTAAAAGCCTCTGAACCCCCCTAAAACCATTCTGAAACCTCCTGAAATGCCCCGAAACGCATTCAAACGCCTTGAAACGCTTTAAAATGCCTCCAAAACCCACATGAAATCCCATGAGCCCTTGCGGTCCCCTTTACCCTCTTGAAACGCTTTGAAACGCCTTGAAACGCTTCGACACGGCTTGAAACGCTTTGAAACGCCTTGAAACGCTTGAAAATGCCTTTGAAACCCCTATGAAACCTGCGAGAATTTCACCTGCGAGTCTCTGAAGCCCCCTAAAATAATCCTGAAACCTCGTGGGACGCGCTGTAACGCATTGAAAATTTATGAAACGTCTTGAAACGCTTTGAAACGCCTCTAAGAACCCTACAAAACCTCAATCAAATTCACCTAAGAGCATCAGAAGCCCCTTAAAACCCCTGTGAAATTTCCTGAAATGCCCTGCAACGCATTGAAATGCCTTGAAACTCTTTGAAACGCTTTAAAACGCCCCTAAAACCCTATAAAATCGCTGTGAAATTCACCTGAGAGCCTCTGAAGCCCCCCAAAGCCCAGTGTAACCTCCTGAAATGCACTGAAAAGCCCTTTGAAATGCCTTGAAACGCTTTGAAACGCCTCTGAAACCCCCATGAAACCTCCGTGAATTTCACCTGCGAGCCTTTGAAGCCCTCTTAAGGCCCTCTAAACCTCCTAAAACTTATCAATACGCCCTGAAACACATTGAAACGCATTAAACCTCCATGAAATTCACCTAAGAGCCTCTGAAGCCCCATAAAACCCCTGTGAATCCTCCTGAAACGTCCTGAAACGCATTGAAACGCTTTGAAACGTTTTAAAACGCCTCTCAAAACCCTATAAAACGTTCGTGAAATTCACGTGAGAGCCTCTGAAGCCCCCAAAAACACCTGTGAAACCTCCAAAAATGCCCTGAAACGCCCTGAACCGCATTGAAGCGCCTCTGTAACCCTCATAAAACCTCCGTGAAATTCACCTGCGTGCCTTTGAACTCCCCTTAAGCCCCACATAACATAAGTGGAACTCCATAGCCAGAGCGAAGGAAAAAGTTGTATCTTTTCCAGCACGCGAAACTGTTATATCTTTCAAAAGAGGCGTCGAACTGTCATTTATTTTGGCAAGCAAAAAACATCTGATCCAACCAGTATTCCAGTTTTGGCGAAGAATACAGGAACGAAGATTGGCATCTGAGACATGCGCAAAACTAGCTGCTGGAAATCCACTTTTTCATTTTGTCATAAATTCATTGAAATCTTCGAAATATCACATCTACGTTCCACATATCGATCTCCCTTTGTATTTAAAAATTGAAAACGTATTTTTGAGTTTACAAAGCTTCATTTCAATTTATGCCCTATTTTAGATCTCCACGGTCTAGATCTATGAGGTCTTTGTAATACTTAACAGCATTGAAAAATGGTATACATGCAGAAAAATGGTATAGCAATAATGTTATAACGCATTTGACATATCGATGCCCATTTGTGGAGTGGACCTGGGGTGGTGGTTAGATCACAAGACTACCACGCCGAGGACCTGGGATCGAATCCCACTCCCGACCTACTCACAAAATGTGGGTTCTTTCTTCGGAAGGGAAGAAAAGCGTGGGTCCCGAGATGAACTAGCCTAGAGTTGAAAATTTCGTTAATACAGACAAAAAAATATATCGATAAAATCGGAATAGTATCAACTTCTTGAGCCAGATTCGATTTTTTTTAGATAATCTTCCAAAGACCTCTTCCAGGGATTTATTAACCTTTCAGAACGCGCGCCATCAAGCAACCGAAACTGCAAGTTTTTTTTGGTAGTGTTGTACTTTTTACAACATCGCGCGTCCAGAAGGGTTTAGAAATTTCCCCCAGGCTTCCTTCAGATATTCTCTCAATATTTTCTCCGGATTTTTTTCCAATAATACTTTCTGGATTTCAGGAAGATTTGTACGTGTTCCTTCTGAAACACCGCGAGGGATTACTTTAGAAATTCTCATTACGATTTGTTAATAAAATACTTATAAATTCCTCCAAAGAATCCTCAAGAATTCCTTTAAGAACAGGGATTCCTTTAGATATTCTTCCAAAGATTCTTTCATATTTTTTTTTTCAGTTCAGCAAGTTTTTATGACATTCCTTCAAAAATGTTTGCAAGTACTTCTCCAAGAAATCCACCAGAAATATGTTCAAGAATTGCTCTAGGTATTCCAATGACATCGTCAGGGAATTATCTAGAAAATCATGCGTGGATTTCTCCTGAGATTCTTGCATTTTCATTTTCAGTCATTCATGCGAGAATTTTTCCAGGGATTCCTGCAGAAATTCATGCAAAGATTTCTTCAGAAATTTCACCAGATATTCCTCCATACATTTTGTCTGAAATATCTCCAGCATTTCCTCTAACGACAACTCTTAGGATTTCACCATGGATTGTTTAAGGAATTTATTGAGAAATAATTCCTAGGAGTTCCTCCAGATATTGCTTCAGGTTTTTGCAGAAGCTTGCCCAGGCGTTTCTCTTGGTATTTCTACAGGATTTTTTTTGAAAATTACAAAACCAAACATTTTTAAATAGAAAAAGCACCTTTGAGTAATTCAACGTCCACAGATTGCTCCAGAATTACTCTCAGAAAATTCTTCAAAAATAAAAAAAAATAAAAATTTCTTTAAAAATTCTCAATATTTTCTAATTTTTCGACTACGCAGTCCTGTCTAAATCAACTTTGTTTCATATTTTCCCAACGTTTCGACGCTTGGTGGGTGTCTTCCTCAGGTATCCTTGGTCTTCCACGAGCTGCCGAAACGTTGATATAATATTACACGTCTTTGATGTAATAAAGACTGCGTACCCGAAAAATTAGTAAACTACAGTCAACATGTGCCAATTTCTCAATATTTTTTTTCTAGGAATCTTTCTAGGAAAGAGTATCTTTTGATATTTCTCCAGATTTATTTCCAGACATTCCTTTTGGTATTTCTTCACGGAATGCCTTTGGATTTCTTCAGATATTCATCTAGAGATTCATTGAAGAGTACTTCCTGAGATTTCTTCTGAAATTCTTTATGATTTTTTTTTTCAGAAATTCCTTCTGAAATTCCTTGAAGGATACCCGCGGGGCAAAAGTATTGATTTTTCTAAGTCAAGTTCGCAGATTATGAACCACCCACGGTAATTCAAAATTGACCCGATTACTGTCAGATCGGTTTATACGTTAAATTCCCATTACGTAAAACACAAATTACACGGAATATATACACGGTTCTGAATATTATTGGGTACCCAAATGGGACTCAAAAATTTATAAATTTGATATATCAATGATTTCAAATGGTTCACGTGTATACTTCATCTGGGATCGTTAATAAAGGCTTGCAAGTGGCATGTGTGCGGAAAAGTTTTAAATAGTTTTAGCTGTTGTTTATTTGTGAATGGTTGAACTTTAAACTTGATTATCTCGGAATAAACTATTTGGCAGTTAGTTCGGTTTAGCAGAACCCCGGCCAAATCAAAAGTGCATGAAAATAACCTGCATAAATTTTGTACATAAAGTGTAATTAGCATAAAGTTTACTCAGATTATTTGAATTTTCGTAGTTGTTCCAATGATGAAAAC
This sequence comes from Aedes albopictus, assembly GCF_035046485.1. Classification (NCBI taxonomy): domain Eukaryota; kingdom Metazoa; phylum Arthropoda; class Insecta; order Diptera; family Culicidae; genus Aedes; species Aedes albopictus. The sequence continues at coordinate 404,764,065 of NC_085138.1, read as the reverse complement.
ATGGGGGAAAATAGATTTTTGAGAATTAAAATGTCAAAAGGCAATGTATGTAATCTTTTAATTTCTCTATTTAGCGATACTAACCAAGATAAAAGACCCAAAAGATAGAATGAGTCCTCAGAGAGAAACGGAAAACAAGCAGATTGCTATAATCATGACCAGTAAACAACAACATTCAATGAAATAAGCTTCCAAAACCATTTATCTCCACCATTGAAAACGGCGGCACGGACCCTGGCGTATTGTGTGTGCTTTAGCTTTCAGATTGTGCTTCCGCCGTAGGTAGGGTCTAGGACCATTTGGGCAGGAGCACCTATTTTGGGCACTTGCCGCTATAACTCAGCCAATTTTGAACCGATTGACTTGATTTTTGAAACACGATCAGGAAAGCGCAGTATCTAGCTATGTTCAAAAATTCAGGTTAATCGGTTTGAAATGGACTGAGTTATAGCAGCAAGTGCCCAAAATAGGTGCTCCTGCCCAAATGGTCCCAGACCCTACACCATTTGTTGTCGCATTCCATTTTTCTGCCCGGGTGCGTCGAATTGATATTTATTATCGCACCGAGACAAATTTGTGCGAGCACAGAAAGTTTTCTAATTAATTCGCCCGGGTGACGTAGGCATCGTTGTCGTCGTCCTTCACCCACTATACTCACTATAGGTACCTACAAACAACGACGACGACGATGACGACGGATGATCACGAAAAGCTTTTTCCGAGCCGGAGTTTAACAACAAGCGACAATGGCGCAGACTGAATCAGACAGGGAGACAGACGGACAGACAGACACACCAAGGCAAACAAGCACGGATCCAAATAAACAACGGAAATGGGAGAACTGGGAGGAATCAACGGCCGTGAATTGGACAGACGAAGACTTTTATCCAGCTAGCTGGCTGGCTGGCGTGTGGAGCTCTTGTGTTGTGGAGTTAGAGCTTTTTTTTTGGCGTGATTTGATCAAATTTTGCTGGCAGGAAAAATAAAGTTTTCAAGATTGATAAGTATTGTGGTCTTATACCCGAGTAGAACATTTAGTATATGTTTTTACACAAACAGCATAGCAGGTTATTATGATTCTGTTCTCGGTATTGTAGCATAAATTGAAATTCATATAATAATTTTAATATATTCTAATCCTCGAGCTGGTTACTCATGGTTTTAAAACATCAGGCGCTCCATATTCTGGTACACCCCTAAACAGAGTTTAAAATTTTCATTTTCAATGAGTAAAATTCAACGTGAATTTTGAAGATTCTCAACTGAGGGATCAAAATAAAATTCATTTTGGTGAATGAATTTTTCACCTGTTCATTCATTTTTCTGTCACTGACAATTCTCACTGAGAAATAAAACTGGACCGTAACTCCCGATTATACTTCCAATTACCTCAAAACTTGTGTATAGTAGTTAATTGAAATATAAATTATGTTCTCTATTTATCCATTAAGTCGGATTGTGCGTCTGTTAACAGAAATTGGACATTTTACGACGTGCGAAAACATATTCGTGACAGAGAATTGAATGAAAAAAGAGAGGCATTCAGCTGACAATGAATGTGGCCAAACACGAATGAAAAAATGAGAATGTCAATCTTCACTTTCAATCTTCGAATTTTTTACTCTCTGCCCCTAAAGAAATGACTTCAATATTGTGTCCCATTAAGAATTATTCTAGAGAAACCCCTTCAGAATTATTGGTCAACGATTTTTTTGTAATTATTGCGAAAGGGACATTCATGTAGGAATACCTTTTACGAGTTCAGCAGAAACTTTTTTGAAGGTTTCTCCAAAAAATAAGATAAGAATTTATTCCTTCCCACGAACTTCTTTAGCAATTTCTCTACTATTACCACTCCCAGAAATTCTTTGAGGGATTATTTCTGGACTTATCAACTTTTTTTCTAGAATTTTTATCTAAAGAAGATTCTTGCAAGTTTCCCTATGATGATTCCAGCAAGAATTCCTCCAAAGATTCCATCAAGTATCTCCTTTGAATCCATTCCTGTCCATGTATTTCTTTGAAAATTTCTTCCGAAATTATTTTAGGAATTCCTCCAGGAAGTTTACTTGGGTCTTCTTCAAGATTGTATTTTTTTTTGAGAAATTTTTCAAAAAGTCTTCTTGAAACTAGTCTACGGATTTCTTCAGAAATTTCTCTTTGGATTTCTTCAGGGATTCTGTAGAGAATTTCGTCAAATATTATGAAGGAATTCTTCCACGAATATTATCAGAATTTTTCCAGCAGTTTTTCTTCCGAATTTTCTTGAAAGATTTCTCCAAACGATGCAATTTCTCGATTTTTTTTCGCGAAAATTCGGAAATTCTTCTATATCTAAGATTTTCCTTAAGAAGTCCAGATTATTTTCCAGGAACCCTTTTTGAACATAATTGTAAGAGTTTCTCCAGAGGATTGTTCAAGTATTGCTCCATATATCCAGGGATTCCCTCAGGCAACAATTAAGAAATTGTTCCAGAAAATTCTCAATAGATTCTTCAGCAAATTCCTTCTAGGGGATTCTCTAGAAGTTCCTTCAGGTATTGCTTAGGATGTGATCGCACATAGGGGTTGCTTAGAACTTATAAAGACCTACCCACTCTACAGAGACCAATTTTTGAAGGAATTTCTGCAGACATTTCAGAGAAACTCCTTCAGTAATTCCATCACAGATTTCTTCGTAAATCTCACCAGAAATTTCTCAAGCCATTTTTCCTTGGAATCACTTTCAAAGTTTCTGCAAAAGTGTTTTATATAAATGAAAGAAAATCGCGTTAAGTACTGTTCCTTTGAATTCCACTAAGAATTTGCATCCTTTGACAGATACGTATTTCGACCTCAACTGTAAGGTCGTCTTCAGTGTCTTGTACTTGACTCGACTTTTTTATATATTTTTCTAGGAATTTATGAGGTATCTTAAGGAGTTTCTTCAAGTATTCACCCAGGTTCCAGGCATTCATCATGGAATTCCTCCAGAGATAAGTTCGGAAATTGCATCAGGATTTTTTTTCCCTTGAATGCTTCCAGCAAATTCTCAGATTTCTTCTAGGAATCTCCAAAGATACCAGGAGATCAGGAGTTTTTTTTTTAATGAATTCTATTAGCCCATCATCCTGGTGTTTCCAGAATTTTGCCTGTTTTTTAAGCAACTTCTGAAAGAATTTCTGAAAAAAAAATCCCTGGAGACATATCTGAACCCTGAAGAAGGGGCTCAAGAAATTCATGGAAAAACTTTCATTCTCTATAGAATTTTAAATGAAATATTAAGAGGTATTTCTAAAAACCCCATAAAAGAACATTTGAAGGCCCAACTGAAATTCCCGAATAAATCTCTAAGGTTCTGAAAAAGTCTCTTGAAATATATTTAAAGGAATCCCCATAGACTTATTCTTAGACCACGTAGTCCAAAGAAAATTAATTACACAGCAAAAAAATATGAAAGTTAAACAGCACGTAAATTAAAGATCAACTGAAATTTGCGACAGAAAAATGTAAATCGCCAACATTCAACGTCAGCCGAGTAGTCCGCTGCTGGTCAGACGGTTTGTTTACAGATTTTAAAGCATATTCGCTTTAAATTTACATGCATCTGCTATAAACCATGCCAGCCACTCTCCGTCGTCAGCTGAAGAACGGCTGCTCGCAGCTGTGGCGGTTTCCCCGTTGTCTCTCTCAGTACTCTCTGCAGCAGTCGGAGCATGTCGGGAATGCGTGCATTATGGTAGAAGCAGTTTAACTTTGACTGCCTGCTCTTCAACAAGCTGAGATAGCCGAGAGAGCTCGGGCGTGCTTCTCACACTCCAAGGATCTGAGTTCAATTCTCGCTCGGATCTCAATTTTTCTTTATATTTTCTAACAGATATCTGCATGTAATTATAAGATCGCACAAAAATTTCCATCATATATGACGGGGTTCTTTTGTTACATTCGATCCGTCATAATTTTACAGGTTTTTTTCGAACTGTGTGCCATATGTTCTAGACTTACAACAGCTTTAATGTATCTACGACCGACCTTTGTCATACGACTCGTCATCCCCTAGTTTCTGTTACAATTGCGAACTACGCATTCATGTACTATAAGCGATCTCTTCCCGCTACACTTTCCTCGCAATGGACTTTCTGCAGTAGCTTCTGTTGAGATGAATTCTTCTTTTGAAGTCCCCATGCCAATTGATCCCATGACAAATTTTGCCTTCGACGTGAATCCTACTTGCATACTGGAACAAACTGAACTATCCAAAGATACCGTATTCGTCGACACGATTGATGCCAAAGGTAAATGCAAAGGATTTGTATCGTTGAAAACTCTCGATGACAATAAAGAATGACAAATCGTGTGCTATCCTCGAATCACATACTCCGTGGTTGCAGCCTACACTCTGTCGTTTTATATGCTGCACTGCACAGTGGTTGCGGTAACAAATGAGATTGAATCATTGTCCCTCGAATTCTGTTTCCGTCTAGTCCACGTCTATTTCGGGCACCACCTGAATTCAATTCCTGGCACACTTTCTGCGTGACACTAAAATGGTCAACAATTATACCGTCTTACCCCGCTGGTTCGACACGTTTTAATACGACTCTTTTTAATTAGTACCCTGCCTAATCGACATATGTAGAATTAAAAAGTGTTCAAATGTCACAGCGATGTACACTGTAAATGCAAAACACTTTGATATTGCCCTTATACTCGCACCCGCAGCAGCTCCTCTTGCAGCCACTAATTACGGAAGTTCTGAGTTGGTGCTATTCTACACCCAAACCACTTGGAGACCAACCGGAATGAACTGAGGATGGCTACAATCGTAGAAAGAACGAGCTTTTCGTTCGCGCCACCGCAGTATTTGTTGAAATTATGTTTCATAACAAATCCGGAAATCAAACGGTGTAGGGTGACCGATTTGTCGAATTAAAAGTTTACCTCGGATATCCGACAACAGTTGGTGCCGTATTAGCGGGATAATACGGTAATTTGATCGTAAGTGTTTATTCGAATAGTCGGTCAAATTCATCACAGCCCAGGTCAAATCATGTGTTCAATGTTGAGCAGAAAGCTTTTAAATTCAGATGGATGTAGCAACAATATAAATTGAAATATTTTTCGTTTCGTATGTAGAAAACCCACGCACACATTTGCTTCCATCCTCCCTAAACGAAGACAATTTGTTGTTTACATTTTGCCGACTGGAAACAATGTGATTTATTTAATTAATTGAACGGCTTTTGCTGCATTCTGCAGCAGTGAAATTCAATTTTCAAGTGCCACAGAGCTTTTATGGGGTTTGAATTGAAGGTTGGTTCAACAAGTGAATCTGGCGAAGAGAAATTGAACGATCGGCTAGCTGCTGCTTTGAGGCGGTTTCCTTCGTCGTACGTAAAAAAATGAAACATGTCTAACTTATAAGTGGAGTAAAATTGAAACATGATTTTTTACGCAATTATTCGATTTCAGTGCTAAAGAGACTGGTCTACATCTTTTTGCTTCCATCTAATGAGGCATTGGGAAAGGTAAGCTGGAATATCTGTAATTATTGGCTATTTTCCCATCTGATAAGACAGAAATTAGCGCATATGACGAAGTAAATTCTACCCTATGATCCAAATTAGATAATACCCAGGTAACCAATAAGCATTTAAATAAGCTGTATTTCAGCTATTAAACTGCATTATATCTGCTTGCTGCTGTATCATAGCAGTTCGACTGCTGAGTTGCCCTGTATTACCAATTAAAATGCTGCTTAAAATCTGACAGCTGTCGTGAAGCATTTCAAATGCACGATATTTTTTGGCTAACAAGCATCCTAACTGCTACTTTATTGCCATAAAACTGCTAAGGAAGATGAGCGATGTTAAAACTGTTACACATTTCAACATGGCCATGACTATAGGATCCATTACCATTCAGATGTCAGCGGGAACAGCAGAAAACAACTGCAAAAATAAGCAACAGTCCCAAAGTCGCACAGGAGAGTGTGAGTAAAAATAGAAAGGGAAGAATATGAAGCGACTGAAATGCGCAGGGGAAAATATTTTTGTTTATGTTCGATTTTTTGGGGATAAGAAAGATAAGCATTTAATCAGCCGTATATTGGGCCAAAACCTGCTTTTAATTAGCAGTTATGGCGCATATACGGCATATTAGCATTTAATGATCTGCAGTAAAGGCGCATATAGTGCTAAATAAAAGCAATTTTAACTGCTTATTGGTTACCTGGGTATCATGAGCGACATGAACAATCATAGTGAATTTGAAGTGAATTCAAAATAACTTTGCCCTTGCCAAATAATCAGGAACTGCTGAGGGGTCTTCACAGGTTTTAAACGACGTTTCAGATTTTATTGTAGACTCTTCACTATGACAATTCTTTATTTGAAGCTAAAAGAAATTCGGTAAACCCTAGTAGGATGTTGGGGTCAATATGACCCAGACAGGCACGCTGAACGTGTACTACGCCATTGTGTTGCGGAAATCCTAACATCTTAGGAGGGTTAAAAATGTTTCTATACAGGATTCAACAGCAGCTCAATGATTGTTTGAACGAAAATTGAAGACCATAATGCTCACATTCTTCACCCAAGGCGATTCACATTTGCATAAATATGCAAAGCCAGCGATTTTCCATTAAATTTGAATATCTCGAAAATCTGTCGGCTTATATAGGGCCTGATGTGCCCCCATTGTCTGTTTTGTGACTTCTTCCCTCCCGCCGCCGTCTTACCTTGTACAAATAGCACCAACATCAGCATCGCCATCCATCGTAGACCGCTGGGGCACGACCTAGGTCCAGCTATATCCAACATTTTGAGCTGAAGTCGAAATCTCGTGTCGTTAAATCCACCACAAAAACACTCCCGCCGCCAAAAAGGAAACACTGACTGCGATGGACCCGCACCCTAATCAATCAAGCAAAATTTTGCCGATGTTTTTCGTCGTTGGTTTTATTTTTTGAATCGCTCGTCCACCGGCTTTCGGTGTCGTGTTTGCAACTGACAGCAGCTCACTTCAATCCACCGACAATCACCGCTCACCCGGTGGTGGATTCACTTCTGTATGGCTGGGTCGTGGGATGTTCTTTGGATTTCACTTCCAACTAGACGGAGGGTTGTTCTGGAAACTACCTCTCCACAGGGCTCGTTGATGTTACACTTCTCTTTGTGCCCAGATACACCACTTGGATTGAAGTGGGTGGTGAAGTGATAAGAACTTGTGCCCCGTAGCTTTCTCCTGTAGCTGTGCGATGAAGAACTCAAAGAAAATAAAAATCTCTGTTGTATCACTTTTGCCCTTCCCTTACACGACCTTCTACAAAGCAAGATTTCCTTTTCTCGGGATAAGTAACTTTTACCGGAAGCTAATTCTCGGAAATTTCCTCGGACACTTTCACCGAAATTCTTTCAACTACCCGAAACAAAAACAGGCAATTTTCCCGCGTAGATGTCTAACCCCCTTCGTGGAAAGTATTCCGTCACTCAACAAAATCCTGGATCAGACGAGCTGGAATCTGATTGGACACAGGGATATCACCCGCGCAAAAATCAACAACTCACTTCACCGAAACGGAACCGGGAAACTTCAATCACTCCCGTCAAACATCATCCTTCTTCTTCTGCTGTTGGAGCTGGAGCATTCAAAGAGACATCAGCTGTGCCGGACAAACTCACTGAACGCCATGTGCGATGGTGATCATCATCAATCAGCGAGACTCGCCGAACTCCCTACATGTACTGATTCTGCAGCAGACAACCAACTGCAAACACAACAATGCAATCAATTGCCCCGGCACTACACGGTCACAAAAAGCGCGTTCGACCTTACGGTACGGAGACTACGGCACACTGCACACGTGTTTCGGTCGAGTTCACCGAGATTTGCATTCGCCGCGCGCGCGGTGCGGTTCCTACACTTGTCACGCTCACGCACTGCTCCACTATCTATCTAGCTATCTGAACCGAAACAAGGACGGCGTAGTCGTCGTCGTCGTGATTCGCACACTAATCTCCGGTTCAACAAATCGCCTGGTTCCTACACTGCTACCGAAGCCAGGAGAGAACATCCGCCGCCGATCTGAACGTTCAACCTTCACGCGATAGACTGACTGACCAGCCCGCAGTGGTGCGCTTCCGATGCTGGTGCCGTATGCGGCCGTGTTTCCGTCGTCGTTCTCGTCGTCCGTCCGTCAGCTGGGACCGTGTCGGGTCGGGAGCGCGCGACAACAACGGTTCGGGATTCGAGTTCGGTTTTACGGAGAGAGTGAGAATAAGAAGAGAAGCCGAAAAAAGTGCGTGACTTCGGGTCGGGAAGGACTCGGGTTGCAGGTTCGTGTGTTTTTATTTGTGGGATAAAAAGGATAACGATTAGGGTGAACGAAAGTGTGGATGAACTGCTCGACTTTGAGAGTTTTGAAGGGGAAGTTTCGTGAATGGTGGGTAGAACTTGAAAGATAGTTTGGCTATCAAGAATGAAGTACCAACATCAACATTGATTATGGGGATATAACATTCCTAAGGCCCAAAGCAAAAAACACGCAGGTATTCAGCAAGATCAGGATGAACAATTGCATAGTTTTTTTCCTGGAAGGAAGCAAGAGGGAGCTGAACAAGGTGGCTGTAAGCTTGCATAGACGCCAGATTAACCCTCCTAAGATATGCACGGTGTCTATGGTAGATAAATATTATTAAAAAAAAACCGGATTAATCCACCTAGTGGTGATAATGCCTTTCTTGTCGAATAATATACTCATGATCTTTCCGTCGACGTAAGCTCCCTGAAACCTATGAATACTCTTTATATAAGCAAGAATTTTATCCAAGCCATCATCGAGTTGGGAAACTTATTAATGGCACATATTTCCGACATTATGTTCAATGTATGGGCAGAGCTGAAAAATATCAGACATCTTAGTTGACTGCGTGAGCACCTTTACTATTACTGGAGGCCGATCAATACCTAGACGATAATAACAAGCTACAATTTAGTTTATTTCACAATCAAAAATCACTTTACAGTCTTCGATAAACTTTTTCCTGCACACTTTACTGATTACTAGATTCATAAAATTTGGCATGAAAAATGGAGGCAAGTGAAATTTTTCATACTGAATCCCATTCAAATTTGAACCATATCACAGAGCGCGAAGAACAACCAGACGGATCAAAATTTTGCGCGATAATTTTAGACGCAAAAGAAGATTGAAAAATTTTGTTTGAGGTTGATGCAATTACATTTCAATTTTCCCATGCAACCCCCATTCTACTGTATATTTACACCCCAGAAATTTGAAAAGGTTTGATTTGATGAGCCTGCTTCAATTTTGTCAAGATTTTGTTCTCTTACACATATTTATCGCTTGCATTGACTATTTTCACTGTTTTGACCACTTCTTATGAGATACGTTTTGGCATTCGACATTTTGCCTTTCGACGTTTCGTCATCCATTCGTCTCAAATACGGTCTGAGACTAGTTTCTTGCTAATTGTGTTCAACAGGTTTTCCGAAAAGCTGAAAATTGATGTGCATGTATGAATTTGATTCATTTTGCATTTTGGTCATTCTGGCGGGAAATACAAAACGGATTCTGGAACACTACCGGTAGCCTGTAATGTGATCTGTGACTATTTTCTTGTAAACCGTTCATCGAAAAAGCCGTGGTTTGATGTGAACTGGTTCTGGAACACTACCGGTAGTCTCTGATGTGATCAAAGGCTGTGTTGTTGAAAACCGTTGATCAGGGTTTTAAAAAAGCCGCGATTTAATGTGTCGCATGCGTGGGTTTGGCTCCCATATGCATTTGACCACTTCCAGCGGGACACCAAGAACCGGTTCCGGAATATTGCTGGTTGTACCAAATATGCTCTGAAACCATTTTCTTGCCGCGGTTGCATACATGGGTTTGGTTCCCTTTTATATCTGACCACTTCCGGCGGGACATCCGGAACCGGTTTCAGAGCACTACCGGTAGTCTCTGCTGTGATCTGAGGCTATTTTCCTGCTTACCATATACCAGGTTATCGTAAAAGCCGCTATTTGATGTGTCGCATGCATGGGTTTGGTTCACTTTTATATTTGACCATTTCCGGCGGGGCACCCGGAACCGGTTCCGGAATACTACTGGTTTTCCTAAATATAGTTTGATTCCATTTTATTGCTAACCGTTCATCAGGTTATCTAAAGAGCCGCGAATTGATGTGTCGCACGCATGCATAAGTTTGGTTCAATTTTATATTTGGCCACTTCCGAAAGGGCACCCGGAACCGGTTCCGGAACACAACCGGTAGTATCCGCTGGATCAAAGGCTATTTTTCTGTTCACTGTTCATCAGGTTATCGAAAAAACGCTATTTGATGTGTCGCATGCATGCATTTGGCTCACTTTTACATTTTGCCACTTCCGGCGGGACATCCGGAACCGATTCCGGAACACTACCGGTTCAGATATGTCCTGAGATTATTTTCCTGCTTTCCGTTCGTCAGGTTATCGAAAAATCCGCGGTCTGATGTGTCGCATGCATGGTTTTGTAGCATTTTCATATCTGGCCTCTTCCTGGGGTACCGGTTCGGAACACCTAAATGGCCATAACTCCGGAACGGCTGAACCGATTCTAACCATTTTCAATAGGAAAAAAAGGGACCAGATTCCGCGTCGAATGAGCCGTCAGTCATTAAAATCGGTTGAGGTTTACTACCACAAAGTGATGTGAGTTTTTTTGTACACGCACACACATACACACACACACATACACACACAGATATCACCTCAATTCATCGAGCTGAGTCGATTGGTATATGTGACACGACCCTCCGGGCCTTCTATCAAAAAGTCATTTTTGGAGTGAACATATAGCCTTTCCAGTACACTTAGTGTACGAGAAAGGCAAAAATCAGTATCTTCAAGCCACCCACCAAATAAAAACTGAGGGTGCCCTGTTTCATTCGAGGCTAAGAGCGAAATGTTCTATCGGGGGTCAATTTTGGGTAAAATGAACCCAAAAAAATGGTATTTTTCGGAAATTTGTTCTAGAAATCACGAAAAAAATAAAAATTGTTCTAGAACCCCCGATAGAACATTCCGTTCTCAGCCTCAAATGAAACAGGGTACCCTCAGCTTTCATTTGGTGGGTGACTTAGCGATACTCAATTTTTTTCGATAATATTTTTTTTGCCACAGACACCGTTTATTAGGTTTCTCGCACTACGATTACAGATTTACAAATTCTCGCAAAATTTCTTAAGATTCTCTTTGTATCCAATCAAAATGCATCCCTTTTCATGGATTTCTTTAAAAAAATCTTCAGCAATACTTCCAGATATTCTTTTAGGAGTTTCTCATGAAATTTCTCAGAAGATTTATCTTGAAAGTGGTGCACGGATTTGATCTCGAAATTCCTCCTGGAATTCGTTTTGGGATTCTATAGGAAACTCATACAAGGATTTCTGCATAAGAGCATGCTTAAATTTTTTCATGTATTTCTCAAAAAAAGTGTAAAGGAATTTCTTCAGAAACATTGCCGGGATTTTTTTTCCTAGAATGTTTTTGGGATTTCTCCGAAATAGCTCAAGAAATTTTTCAAAGAATTTCTCCATGGTTTTTTTAGGAATTCTTTCAAACGTTTCTACGAAAGATGCAATTCTAGGAGATTTTTCTCACAAAGATTCTGAGATTCTTCCGGAAATTCTTCTAGGAAAGTTGCATCTCAAGTTCCTTAAGGTATGAAGTACTGCGTTTATTCAGGGATTTTCTCTGGTAACATTTGAAAATTCCTCTAGCAAATTTTCAAGAGATTTTTCGGAAGTATCTCCAAGAATTTCTTCAATAGTTCCTTCAGATATTGCTTTGGATATATTCAGACATTTCTTCGGGGATTCTCTCAGAATATTTTTTCCAAAAATTATCTTAACAATTTCTGCAGAAATTACTACAAAATTTATTCCTTAGCGTTTACCATGGAATTTTTCAAAACATTTTTCTATGAATGTTTACAGAGGCTTCTTCAATTATTCTAGATAATATTTCAAAGTTTCCTTCAAAGATTCATTTTTTATGTCTTCAGTGGTTCTCTAAAGAATTCCTCCAGGATTTTATATTGTTTCTTCAGGATTTCCTTCAGAATTTTCTCCAGCAAGTAGTTTAAGGATTTTTGTGTACATTGTTTTTTTTTCAGAAATTGTATAAGAAATATCTTCAGAGGTATTTCCTAGAGTTCTCCAGAAGATTTCTTCAGAAAATCCTCCAGGGATCTCTCAGAAATTTATTGAGATTTATTCAAGAATTTTTCCTGAACCATTATGTGAAATTTCTGCAGACATTTTTTGAGGATCTCTTAAGACTTTCCTCTACGGATGTTTCCAGGAATCGAGGGGTTTCTCAAGCATGTTGCACTTGAAATTACTTGCAGAGTTCCTCCATAAGTCTGTTATGTTTTTTTTTTAGACCAAAGGGGGTATTTCAAGGTGCTTCTTCAGGTATTCTCCTCGGTTATCATCCAGGAATAACCCGCAAGTCGATTGCTTAAGAATTTTTTTCCACGATTTCTTCCAAAAAAATCTAGAATCTCCTCCAGGATTTTTTTTTATCTGTATTAACAAGATTTTTAGCCCTGGGCTAGTTTATCTCGGGACGCACGCTTTACTTCCCTTCCGAAGGAAGAACTCACATTTTGCGAGTTTGTCGGGAGTGGGATTCGATCCCAGGTCCTCGGCGTGATAGTCACGTGCTTTAACCATCACACCAGGTCCGCTCCACACCCTCCAGGAATATCTCCAAAGGTAATTCCAGGACTTTTTTGGATTTCTGAAAGAATTATTCAGTAATTTTGTGGAATTTCTGGAAGAACTTCTAAAAATCCCTGTAGAAATATCTGAATATTCTGCAATTCTGCAAGGATCTTGAAAGGCATCCCAGAAGATATTTCTGTGGAAATTAAAAAAAGATCATTTTGGGAATTTCTAAATAAATCACTGAAGAAATTTCTCAAAGAATTCTTGTAGACATATGAGAAGTATTTCTGAAGCTTTCCGAAGATGTCTTCATAAATTTCACACAGTGGTTTCTCTTACACTTCTCCCAAGAAGTTTTTTGATGCTTAAAAAAAACTATACAAATCCTACAGGGATTACTTACTACTTACTTTCAGTCGTGGGTGCCCAGGACTGAAAGTAAGTAGTAAGTAATCCCTGCAGGATTCTTATGAATTTTTTAGAAGAATACAAAAGAAAAACTTCTTGGAAGAAGCTAAGAGGAAACCACTTGGTGAAATTTCTGAATAAGTTCCTAAAATTTTGAACAAGCCTCAGGAAATAAAAAAAATCTTCTCAAAGGAATTTCAGAAGGAATCCTAGCAGGAATTTCTGAAAAAAATACTGAGAAGTTCCGTGGCCAGGAAGGCGAGTTCTTCCCAGAAGTGGCAGTTTGAACCTATCATTCTATACGTATGAGTGCACTTCCATCCACAGAAACCTCACATTTGGGTGCAAGGATTTTTGGTAGTGAATGAACCTCAGAAAAATTCCTGTAGAAATCTTAAAAAGTACTATTAAATTAATCTCTGGATCTGGAATGATGGCTGAAGAAATCCCCGGAAAACTCTGAATGAATCCAAAGAACATCCTGAAGAAACTTATTATTAGATTGGTTTTCAAGTTATTCAGAAATTTTCGTTTCACTTGTATAGGAGCCCGCTTCTTTCATAGCGGAGAAGGGTCTCAAACCATTCATCGTCCCACAGAAACCACTAGAAGCATTTTTGTTTTCGCCAATCGGTCCAGTAGTTTCCGAGTCCATAAGGGTTAGACAGATAGACAAGCAGACAGCCAGACAGATAGAAATTCATATTTACACACTGGATCCTCTTTTTATGCAAAAGCGTGTGGGTGCATAAATTAAAAATACATATAAAGAGGGAAATCTGGGCTTTAATGAGGGAATCTGTGCTTGAGAGGCGATAAGGGGAGATCTCAGGAGCTTTTAACCATTTGGAGCCAGAGGGGTCATATACATACAGGGGATAGACAAAATGATCGGGACAGGCAAAATTTTCATTTTTCAAAAAGTGTTCAACTAGCTGTAACTTTTCGAAAAGTGCATCAAATATTCTCAAATTTTTACCGTAAGTAATGTCCATCAGTGGTCCAAAATTAGAAAAGATTGGGCCATTCTCCACGAAGTTACAAAGATTCTTGAAAAAGGTAAAATTATCCGATAGCCAACTTTGAGCTGTTATATCTCCGGATTCAATGAACCGATTGAAATGAAATTTTGACTGTTTATGACTTATATAATGAGCTATGAAAAATCATTGACTTTACTTAATATTTTTAACACGGAAGAAAATTATCACGATAAGATTATTTTTCTAATAAAACACCAAATTTTCCAAAATATCAACATCGTTTCAAAAATCAAGATGCATATTATAGTTCATTTAATTTCCCTCTAATTGACTTATATATAAATGTATTTTGAAGGAAAGTAACAACATAGCCACCAATAAATTGAAAAAGTTTTAGAATGGATATTAAAAATGGACCAATTTACTAAAAAAATCGTGAAAAAATTAAAATCGCTATAATTTTGTCTCTTGTTAAAATTTTCAAATTAAGTCAAATGTTTTCCAGAGTTCATTATATAAGTCATAAATGGTCAAAATTTCATTTCAATCGGTTCATTGAATCCGGAGATATAACAGCTCAAAGTTGGCTATTGGATAATTTTACCTTTTTTAAGAATCTTTATAACTTCGTGGAGAATAGCCCAATCTTTTTCAAATTTGAACCATTGATGCACAACTAGTTGATGCACTCACAGTAAAAATTTGAGAATATTTGATCTACTTTCCGAAAAGTTACAGCTAGTTGAACATTTTCTGAAAAGTGGAAATTTTGCTTGTCTCGATCATTTTGTCTATCCCCTGTATAACTCCGACGATGAAACCGAGCATAACAAATATGTTCGAGATTATCGAGGTTGCGGCAGCAGTGGTAATAAAATCTGTCCAGGAAAGGTTCAAGGGTGCTTTAGGGCATTTCAGAGGCATTTTAGAGAGTTTCAGGTGCGTTCCAAGGCGTTTCAGGTGGCATAAAAAATGATGACTTCAAGGGCGTTTGAACGTGAAAACTGAGGTTTTAGGGGTAATTCGAGGCATTTCAGGTAGGGCCTTATCAGGAGGGTTTCATAAAACACTTAAATCCAAAGGGTATCAAGGACATTTTTTGGCGGTTATTTCAAGGGTGTTTCAATGGGATTATAAAATTTTCAAGGGGTTTCAAGCCCAAGTAACATGTTTTAGTCAAATGCACTGAAAAAGGTTTTTAGAACCAACGTAAAACCAAAATAGAAGCTGTAAGGTTTTATGATGGTTCTCAAAGCCTCATTAGGACTAATTGGTCGTCAAATGTTACTTGAGAGGGTAACGCCTCCAAAACCTACGAATTAAAACCGAAAATCCTTCAAAACTTTCTGCAAGCCTTCGAAAACCTCCTCAGATCTTTACGACGAGTTACCTCCATGACTCTTTTGCAGTTTCCAGAACCTAGGACTTTCATCACTGGAACTCCACGTCTACAATGTGAAACTGTCATTTTTTACCTGAAACCCCCTGGGATCCCCTGAAATCCCTTGAAATACACATGAGACCTCCAGGTACCTCCGTGGAACACCTTTAAATCCCATGGAATGCCCCGAAGACCCCCTAAAACTGATACTTGCGTAAAACGCGATTTGACCCGTTGAATGCTCAAGCCCAATCAGCTAGCACCAAATGGCCCTTACCGAGGACTCCTGTCCAAGCGCCGGATCGGATCCAACCCAGTAGACCGACGCCACGACAGCAACGCTACCAGGATTTTCTTCCCGCGTCCACTTAATCGCTTCAAGGCTCGATTTCATATGTCCACCCCGCATGTGGCAAGCATGCGGTCGAGCATTGTGTGAAATCGCGGGCACACGAATAAAACGTGTTCATTCAGGAGAAACGGCATGACCGAAACGATACTGCCAGAAGCAACCATGGCCTGAAAGGACCTGACTCAAGTGGAATGTTACTTCCCCATGGTACCTGTTAACCCAACTATCTGCCCTCAGGATCAACCTGTGTATCCACCTTCCTGTGGAGCAGCTCATAAACCACGTGAACCAAAGTTGGGTCACCTCAGGCCCCCCGTCCTCCCTCGTAGACTTTTGTCCATACCAAATCTTAAAATTTGTATGGAGCGTAGACTTTGACCAGCCTCCCCCCTCCCGCTTCCCCCAAAAAGTCTACGTGATTTATGAACGGCCCCTTTGGTAGAACTGTCCCACACCCACTACCAGTTGACCATGGAATCCAATCCGGCCCCCTGAAACCCCCCTGGATTCTCTGAAACGCACTCGAGACTCATGAAATAGTCCAAAATCCTCCTGAAACACCCCTGAGAAGGGCTGGAAATCCCCTGGGAGCCCCCTGATATTCTTTGAAGTGCTTCTGAGGCACCCTGAACCCTCCTCGAAACAATCTGTTAGAGGGACTCTGAGAGTACTTCGAAACCCCCTCAAACGCTCCTGAGGCCTTTTGCTACTCCGCTGAAACCCAATTAGCCCCTTGGATTGCCCTTGCAAACTTGCTTTACTTCCCCCTATAAAAGCCTCCTAGCTGCCATTTCTAGGAGTTACCATCGTTATTACGTAATTAATATTTGTTCTGAGTAGCTTTATCTTTTTTATGCAGGGTAAAATGGTACATGAAGAAAAAGTGGATACTTTCAGAGATCCCTTCATTGATTTCATTTATAAATCCTTTGGTAATTTTTACCGGGATTTCATTAGCCATTTCTCCTGATTCATTGATTTCAACCCAGATTTTGTTTATGAATTTTTCGGGATTCCTTTAACAATTCTCTACATTTTTTTCCTGCATTTATTCATTGATCCTTCTGGTATTTCTCTTAGGATTTCTCCTTAAATAACTTCAGGAGTTACTACAGGATAATTTTGCCGAGATTCCTCAGGAGTTATGTCTGGAATTCCATTAGCAATTCAGGTTTCCCAGGAAATTTCTCCCGTGGTCATATCAGATGGAAAATAGCAAAAATTTAAGATTTTCCAACTTACCTCTAACAATTACTCATGAGATGAAAGCCAAAAGAATTTGACTGTCAATAACTAGTCCCTATAGCACTGGAAATCGAATAATTGCGCAAAATTTCACGTCTCAATATCTCTTCACTTACGACTTTACAATTTTCTTTTACATTTTTTCCCATTTTGCGTATACCGAAGGCAACTGCATCAAAACATTAGCTAGCCGAATTGTTCTTCATCACCACTCAATTTCCACTTCGCCAGATTTACTTATTAAACTGACCGTCAACTCATACCCCACAAAAGCTCTTTCGCACTTCAAAGTTTAATTTCAGTGCTGCAGTATGCAACAAAAGCAGCTCAATTATCAAAAAAAAAAAAAAATAGCTTGTTCCCGGCAGTAAATTGTAAACAGCAAGTTGTCTTCGTCTCAGAGAAGATGCAGGTAAATGTGTGCATGGATTTTGTGTAAACGAAACATCGTATTTCACAACCACAGAGAAAGCACAGACAAACAGACGCAACACTTGCGAAATTTCCATCGACCACGCTTTTAACGGTCATTTTAAATTTTCATAGTTGTGGCTTTCACAACCAGAGGCGCACGCGTCGTTTTTTTATGCGTTTGACGTTTCACACTAGCGCCTTCTGTTGACGATATTGCACAACACAGTGATTCGTGCAACTTTTCCACCAGGTGATGGTAGGTGAACTAGGCGATGGATTTCCATGAAAATCGTTCAAGGTGTTACGTCTGTTTGTCTGTGGAGAAAGGTTTCTTCGTTACACTGTGATGGCGTAGTATGATCTGATGGGCAAAAATATTAAGGTCGAAGGATTCGTAATTGATATAATCATCATCATTGAAAATTCAGAAGCAGTTTTCTTGTTTAAAACTGAAAATTTCACTTAGAAAATATATTCACCGTACTCCGTTCTCCACCCACAATACAGTGAATACATTTTCACTGCGAAATTTTCAGTTTTAAACGAGAAAACTGCTTTTGTATTTTCAATGATGACGATTATATCAACGACGAATCCTGCAACCTTAATTGAAATATGCAGGTCGTTATTCTAAAAAAAGCTACATCCATCTCAATTTGAAAATTACTGCTCATTCGTACTTTGAACACATGATTTGATTTGGATTGTGAAGAATTTGATCGACTTTTTGAATAAACACCTACGATCAAATCATAATTTTTGACCACTCTATGTGTCATAGTGTCACGTAGAAGCTGTGCCGGGATTTTTTTCCTAATATTCATTAACCACTCATTTTCATTTATTTGAAAAATCACATTTTCTTTGAATATTTTATAATTTTCCCACAAAATCTTGAAATGCGTTACAAGCGTCAAGGCAATGGTCAAAATTCTTTTCTATAAGAATTTAACCAAGTAAAACGCATAGATAAATTAAAATTCATATCTTATCCTTTTTTGTCGAAAAGACACAAACGATGATGATGAACTTCTCGAGCATCTGCTCGAATATTGAGCATAGTGGATATATTTTTCTCTGAGAGAAGTTCAGATGGTGACGCTTGCAAGTGGTATATATTCTTCCATAACTGTGAATGAATATCGAGTGCTATGCGGTGTTTTCTATGCTCTAAGTTATGTCCAAAATAAATTCAAACCATAACAAATCGTACGTTGAGAGAAGGGTGGGCAAACATGTGCGGTGTATAGTTCTCTCTGAGTATTATTCATAAAACCGTGGGTAAAAGAGCATAGCGTGTTTAACTGACAGCATGACTGTTCTCTTGGCGCGTGGTTCTAGTGAGGCCCACGTGTTGGTAGCATCAACCAACCTAACCAACGATGAATCCCATCCATCCTTTCAAGCCATCCATCTGGTTAGATGAGTGTGAACAAGCTAAATGATATAACCCTAGAAAGGGCTCGACTCGAGAGAGTGATGTGACAAATTGCAGTATGTTGTGGGCTAGGAGAGCAGTAAATTTGTTGCATCTCTCGTCATCCTCAGGACAAATAACGCCGATGCGCTTCTGGCAGTGGCAATCTCTTCTATGCACATTAAATGCGCATTTTGTAACATAAGGATACACTGACTGGCAGACAATGAAGGGACCTCTGTTGTTGCTGTTGTTGTCTGTGGCATTATTACTTTCGAATACCAATCACACAAGCACGGTAAACTCCTTTGTCGGGAGGATTGAAATAGCTCTTGTTCATGCTCCGTCCAAAGCCGCTTATACATCATGTTCCGGAGCTCATGCATTTCTCCGGACCATGTGTACTGTGACAACAAATTATGTTTGTTTGCAATGGCATGCGTCGTCTGGGATGGGTAGGCACTTGAAAGACGACGCAAAGGAAATGACGACGTCTGATGCGGCGCAACCAACAACAGCATCTGTCGAATGCATCATCGCATCGCTTGCACGCGGCCAGCGCGTTGGGGAACGTAATTTAGAGCCACTTCACTATTAAAGTAGCCATATGGTTCGGTCGCTTGTTCGCGTCTCGGTCTGTTGCGCTTTCCGTAAAGCGGATATCCACTCGAATGAAGTGAGAACTAATGGGCGTTTTTTCGGCGTTACTTTGGGCTTGGTAAGAGGGTGATAATAAAATTATTAGTGGGTTATTTAGGTTATAATTGCTAGTACATATAATTGAATCTAAATGGTATGCAGAATGAACAGTGAAAGTTAAACATTATGTGGAATATTCTCCTTTTTTGATTTATCAAAATACGTCTGAGTAGGCGTATTGTAGGTAAGTACACTTATATTTTCATTTAAGTAGAATTTATTTATATAAATTCCATTTCGGTATATATATTTAAGTGACAAAATATAAATTAAATTTGATTGTCTTTAAAGCAATTGGAAGATATTAGATAAGGTTGAAGGAGTGTTTCCTCAAAAATTCCTTCTCAACTTTTTATCCCGATATACATTAGGGATTTTTTTTGGGTTTTCCGAAAGAGTTGCTTTTGATATTTATTTGCGAAATTTCTTGAGCAATTTTGACTTTTTGTCAAAATGATGTGGCAGTTGAAACATCATTTATCAAAATAACGGGTCTTTCTCAAAAAATCTTTAACAATCCGATGAGTTTTTAATATTTTCAGATTAAATGCTTTATTATGTTTATCGCCCCCCCCCCCTAAAATTTCTTAATTTCTACACAAACTGCCATTCTATAAAATTTCCATAAAACACTCTGTCATGTCCAAAACCAGACATCCTGAAATTCTCTGAGATCTTGTGAAATCTA